>NW_024423897.1:4424168-4845845 GCF_017311325.1 Ursus maritimus | reverse complement strand
CCCCCCCCCCCCCCCCCCCCCCCCGGTAGCTTCTCGGACCTAATTAGCACTTGCTAGAATTTCTGCCCACCTCCTCTGCTTGCAGACAGAGCTACTCTTTCAAGGTTCCAGGCTCCCAGGCTGACCACACTGAGGCTGCCGGGCCCTGGGTTGCCCCCTGGGGTGGGTCAGAGGCACTGGCTGATTTTAGAAGACCGTCACAGACTGAAGTCTCATTTGCCTGCCCCATGCGGGGCTCACTGTCGTCTACGGAGCATCAACTTTCTGTGGGCATTTTACCCACTTCTCTTCTTATATTCCCACCACAGTTGCCTCAGAGAGCTATTTTTATCTGCTGCCTACCAACGAGGAAACTGAGGCTCAGAGAAGGGAAGTCACCTGCTCAAGGTCATCTGGCTCCCGAAATCCTGCACGTGACTGTCATTACACCACACAGCAGCGTCCCGAGGCCTTGTGTCACATTCATTTTACACAAGGATAGAGGAGCAGAGAAGTGACCTATTCAAAGTCGTGCAGTTATTAAGTAGTGAGGCCAGGATTTGGAACCAGGTCTGTTGTATTCTAGTATCTTACGTCTCCATTCCTCCCAACCCCCTACTTCTCTCCTGGTGTTATTCGGGATTCTTTCTGTTACAAGTGACAGAAACACATGAAGACTGACTTGAGCCGATAAGAGAATGTATTGGCTTGTGTCACAGAAACGTGTACAGGCATCGGGCTTCAGGCAAAGCTGGATCCAGGTGCACAATCTTCTCTCTCTGCTTTCTGCTGGGTTGCCTTCGTTCTCAGGAGGGCTTTCCCTGTAGTTCCAGCCTTGCATCCTACTGGCTTCATAACTTCAGAAGGAAGAGAACATAACGTCCCCAGAGGCTCCAGTAAAAGTCCCAGGGCTGATTCTCATTGGATCAATTCTCTCTTTCAATCCTTGAACCAATCGTTGTGTTTGGAATAGGAAGCTTCCCTTCATTTCATGATCTGGAGTCTCACTAGGGGGACAGAATAGTTTAAGTGGCCAGGTATAGGTCATGGGCCAGATCCTGGGGCTGGAGTTGGGGAGACCTGGGCCAGTCCACCCAACCATAAGGTCTGCAAGTTGAAGAAGAGGTGGTTTCCCAAAGGAATATGGAAATGTTTTTACCAGAAAAGGGGCAAAAGCAAGAAAAGTCTGTCCCAGGGCTTGTCCACTTGGGTGTGCATCAGAGTCCCCAGGAGGGCTTGCTCCTATACAGATAGCTGAGCCTCCCCCCTGTAGGTTCTGCTTCAATAGGTTTGGGGTGGGCCCAAGAATTTGCAAGTTCCCAAGGGCTGCTGAGGCTGCTGGACTGGGATTCTTTAAGAAGCACTGGCCTGCCCCTTTCCCTGACCCTCATTCTCTCCACCGTCATTATATGCTATGTGTTCCCATCCAGGACTTCAGACTGGGGACACACACACCCCAAGCTATGCAAGGGCTTTCCAAGAGGTCCATGGGCAGAATCATCTTGAGGACATCTATTTGCAGCTTCTTGACTTTCTGATGTGCTGGAGAACGCTCTTGTGGCTGGCAGGCTCGCCTTCCCTCCGCTCTCCCTACAGAGCCCCTCCTCCACTTTACGGGAGAAGACACGCCTCTCACCTTGCCTGCATGCCACTGCGGGCCTTGCCTGGAGTGTAGGAAACTCCGGATCGTGGACTGAAGGGATGAGAGTGTGGAGATGATGCCATGAATCTGTGGAAATGCCTCACGCTTTTCCCTGTCTGAATATTGTTGTGTTCTGTCACAGGGCAAATTGTGCATTTTGTTTGGTCCATGTTGGGTTACTCTGAATGCAGGGGTATCGCACAGCGGGATGTACTGGCAACTTTTCTTTAATTACGTTGCCTCTTTTATTCCCTAAATGTTCTGGAACTAATTTACTACTAAGGAGTGTCTTGTGAAAGGAAAAGAAATATTGGTAATGGAAGTACCTTATTCAGGCGACACAAACTCCTGGATAAGTTCCATTCCTTACCTGCTCATCTATCTGTCCATCCGCCTGTCCATCTATCCCGCCGCTCATCCATCCACCTATCTGCCTACGTGCCTATCTATCTACCAAGCCATCTTAGAGCGACAGTATTCACGATCTGGAAAAAGCATCCTGGGACATCCGAGTCTGGGCCAAGTGCATCCTGCTGTGTCGCCACGACTCTCAGTGAAGAGAAAGGGCCTGGTGTGTTTCTCATGCATCCTTTCCTTGGTGCGTGGAGAGCATTTTGCCCAATCAAGTAGGAGGTAAACTGTTCCACACTTGCTTCCTCTAAGCCATCTTTGAGTAAAATATCTTGTATCAGACGGAACGTATTGCTTTATATTTTCTTGAACGTTTGCTCAGACTTGTAGGGGAAATATTTTCATTGAACTTTTGCAGAAAGATTACTGGCGACTATAAATCCACATTTGCTTTTTACTTGGGGGGAAATCTCTAATCTGCCGTCGCCTGTCCGTTTGTTCACGCTCGGTGTGCGTTTATTAGATTTAGATGAATTTAATTGGGCATGACACGGATTCTACTGAAAAGATAGAACTTTCAAAATTGCCTAAGGGTTTTATGGGTTAAAAAAAATGTGAAGACCCCATGCTAGCCCAGTGCATGCACCTGTACGCTCTACACCCACACAGAGACTGCAGAGTCTTGATCTAGAAACACTGGCTCGCTTGCCTATCTTCTGCAGTGGGGAGCACAGAGGTGCCACGACACAGTCCCCTGTGGGTGCCCTAAGAGGTAGCCCATGGGGAGCTCACAGTTGAATGCTGCGAGCAGGTGGACGATAATGCAGCAACAGAAGAGCGTATAGACGGAGGCCCAGAAATTTCGGATGCTTAGAGGACGAGGGGACGAACTGGGTAAGGGGCGACGGGTCAGGAGACTCTGGAAATCTGAACGGAGGTTTAACTGCAAAACAGGGAAGGGCAGCCCAGGAGGAAGGAAGAGCATGTGCAAAGGCAGAGAAGAACAAAACTCATGAAAGTGTGGCAAGAGCTGGCGAGCAGGAGGCAGGGTGGTGGGAGGTACAGCGGGGAGGGGAGATAGGGAGGGAGAAAGAGTCTTAAGCAGACTCCGTGCTGAGTGCAGAGCCCGACATGGGGCTCTATTCCATGACACTGAGATCACGACCTGAGCTGAAACCAAGAGTCAGACGCTTAGCCGACCGCACCATCCAGGTACCCCAAGGCTGTGGCTTTTATCGGCCCCCATTTCTGCATGGCCCTTCCACACTGTGCATGAACACCTGTGTTCACACTTGTCCTGACGTGCACATGTGTGAGCAGTCCGTCTCACTCTGACGCTCAGCCCAGCTTACACACCAGCACTAACAGGGAGCCTGCTCGGGCCCCCCTTTCTCCCTCCTTCCTCGCAACGTTTTCTGAGCGCCTACCCTATACTGGGTTCCTTGGAGATGAAACAATGCCTCTGGCATGGTCTCTGGCCCTGCAAGCGTTACTGAGGAGACAGACCACTAACAGTGACCACACACTGTGACAAGTGATACAAGTGGCAAGCATAGCGCTGACACAAGGGGAGTCAGAGAAGGCTTCCCGGAGGAAGAGTCATGGAACCTGAGACCTGAAGAGTAAGAAAGTGTTGGCAGGAATAGAAGGGGGTAGGAGGCGTAAGTATTCTAGGCAGAAGAAGTAGCATGTACAAAAACCTGGCTGGAGAGAGGATAGCCCCCAGAAGAACACAGAAAGGGGCCAGGAGAGGATTTATGATTTCAATGGAGGAGTGGCAGCTTGGTTGGCAAAAATCGGGGGATGTTACTAGAAGATTCACCTTGGGTTTCTGTTTTGTTGAGGGAGACTGGGGGCCCAAGCTGATGGACCCCAATGATCATGGTGGGTACCATACCTTCCTCAAGTACCTCCAGGGCCTCTGACGAGTCAGGCGTGGTTCCATTCCTCCCAGATATCGCCTCGTGGTTTGGGCAGCCATTGAACATGGCGGCCTGCATCAGTGGTTCCCAGTGAGGGTGACTTTGTCTCGCAGGGCACTGGGCAGTGTGTGGAGACACTTCCGGTTGTCACAAGCAGGGGGCTGCTACTGGCATCTAGTGGGTAGAGTCCAGGGAGCTGCTGAATAAACATCTCATGATGTATAGACCAGTTCCCACAATGAAGAATTATCTGGCTCCAAACGTCAGTTGTGCTGAGGCTGAGAAAACTCGGCCTCGATCCATTCTTTCTGGGGGGTGGCAAAACAATGATTTTCTAATTCTCTCATTTCTGCTGTGTTTATTAACTGGGATTCTCCTGTGAACTAAGAACTTTCCCCCATCAACTGTTCAGTTACCCCAAGAGGGAGTTCATATAGGAAAGGCAGGTGCTTGGTTCTTTTTCTTTATTTACCATTTTCCAGAATAACTAGTTAACTGGCACCCTCCAAAGATGATTTTTTTAGTGTCGCCATGGGAATTATTAAAAACCTAATTAATGTCTTTCAATCCATAGCCAGTGATTGTTCTTTTGAAGGTCAAGTTCTTCCACCTTCGGCCAGTGAGAGCTCCTCTGGGTGGCTCTTGCACTCTTTCGTCGTTGCCCCAGCATTCTGCTGGCTTCCTTGCTTCCCAGGGTGACAAGATGTCCCCCGTTGATCTTGCGATTTCCTACCCCCACCCTGGGATCAGCTATTGCTTTCAGAGCCTGGGTTCATTGTAGTGGAGAATGTCAGGGCTCAGAGAGGATGGAACGAGATGGTTCCTGCGAAGCTGGGAGCGCAGTGCCTGGGACATTGCTAGCGCTCTTCTGGGGCGGTGGTTTTGAAGACAGATTCTCTGCCAAGTTGCTGCAACTCCCTCTCTCCCCTCCACCTCCAGTTCATTCCAACACTTGCTTTCCGTACCTCCAGACAGGCTAGGGTGGGGCCCGAGTGTAATGCGGGTTCAGGTTACCCAGGGGAGGTTTGCAAGGAGTGGCTTTGTTGGGCAAAGGGACCTGCCAGCCAAGAGAACACGTCCATTAAGAGCCAGGGTAAGGCAGAAGAGAGGAGCAATTAGCTAATTTGGAGTCAAGGCCCTGCTTTTGTTTTCACTGTCAATTTTAATCCTGCCATAACCTCTGACCTAAGCCTTGGGGCAATTAGTGCCTGCTAATGAAGTGATGGTGGGTTTGAACTTCTGCTTTCCTCCCCAGGCTGAGTCAATACTTTGTATTCTAGCACATGTAATTGAGGTAAAAGGGTTTATTTAAGCTAACAAATGATTATTTCCCACAATAGCATCTCCATCCCCCTTAGTGAATTGGCTCTTCAGACATCCTCTGTTTTGTCTGAAGCCAAAGCCGGAGTTTTATTCACTGCTTTGTCCTCTTCTCTCCTTTCTTCTTGCTTCTCTCTCCCTCTTCCTACCCCTCCTCTTTGCCCTCACAATTGTGTTCAGTACGTTCAGTGTAGCCGGCATTCACGCGGCACCTTAGTTAGGCGTTAGGCGGGCCTGGCCTTTAGATCTCAGTACAGTTCTGGCCCGTCCCAGAAGGATCTCACAGCCTAGTGACAAAGACAGACTCATAAACAGAGAAGTTACAAATCGTACTGCAGTGCGCGAAGGGCAGATAATCCAACAGGTCTAAATGAAGGAGCTAGATGGTGCGGAGTGGTTTTGTGCAGAAGAGTCTAGAAGGGGAGAAAAGACTGGAAACATTTGAACCTTTAGACATGAGGCTTCCATAGAGCAAAGAGGGTCTTCATCCAAGTGGCCTGAAAGGTGGTTATTTAAAGGGTTTAAAAGAATATTTTAAAAGAATGGTTGCAGACTTCTCACTACAGAACACAGATTTGGTTCTGGTTCCCTGCTCCCCTGTGGGGTTATGTACTTCGGAGAAGCCTTGTGTCATTTTCATCCTCAGGGGCTGAGTCTTAATTCGTCAAAGCCAATGGTGCTAATTGCATTCCCTCTCCCAGTGTTTGGTTTAATAAGGGGCATGTGACTATAGTCTGGCCAATGAGCTATGAGAGGAAGGATGTGGGCAGCAGTGCTGGGGCATGTTTCTAGGGAAGTTTCTTAGCTCTTGTAAACATACATAAGGAAGTCACGATCTTTTCTCTGAGTCTGGATTTTGGTGAGGATGTGGTGGCTGGAGCTGTTGTAGCCATCTTGCAACCATGAGGACAACTACCTGCTGCATGGAGGATGGAAGAGCAAAGTGATGGAAGAAAATTGGATCCTTGATGCCATCGTACAGCCGCTGGATTAAGCTACGTGGGACCTTCCTTGAGAATTTTCATTGTCTGAGACAACAAAATGTTCTTGTATTTAAGTCCCTTTCAACTGGTTGCTAAAGGTTTCCCAAGTGATACAGAAGAGGAGGGAGAATTTGAAGAATGTATCCTAAGGAGAGGGAAAGCGCATTTCAGGAAAGGCGTGTAGACAAAGGTGCTGAGAAAATAGGAAATGTGCATAGGAAGTGTATGGAAGGCCTCAGAGGGGAGGTAAGATAGGGTTTGGCCATGTCAGGCAGCACCCTGTGTCCCCTCTGTCTCTGGGCCATCTGTCCTTCCATTCCCCCTTGAGGGGTCCTCTTTTTTATCCAGTCTCGTCTCCAAATGCACCTGGGAGGGAGCTGCAGGTAGCAGTGATCTTAGCCTAGATATGAAGTGTGTATCGAGTATTCACTCTGTCCAGGCCCCGTGCTGGGCCGAAGTGAACAAGATATGATCCCCTCTGAGTGGAGCTCCTAGTCCAGGGACGGAGACACAGACAGGAGCCTATGATCCTAAACATGTGATTGGTTTTGGGAGAGAGCATTTTAGATGGTTCACAGACTGACATCATGTGTGAACATTTGTTTTTTATTTCGATAGTTAGGAGTTTATTTCGATGATCAATTTCTATATATGACAGAAATATAAATTTTCTTCTAGAACATGTTTAAGGAAAGAAAAAGAGTTAATTTAGGAAAACTAGTTGGTAATGTTATAAGTGGTGTGTGGATATGGTAAAATTCATGCAAGAATTAAGTAACGTGCGTGTGCGTGTGCGTGTGCGTGTGTGTGTGTAATATGTTTGCACAGTCTTTTTTTCAGTCATATGAGAATGGACCTCTGTTCTTTTAGGAACTACTGTTTCTATGCTTTATGTGGTTTCTCTGGGAGACACCATGTATATATGACCCTCCCCCCACAGTGTTCAATTGGTCAGGATTTTCCCAACCATGAAAATGTTACCAAACATGAGGTAACATGCTGGCCTGGTCCTTGCTCTACCATGGACACTGACCTGGAGTGACAGACGCAGGCAAAGAAAAGGAAAAAGAGCAGATTTTTAGTCTATTCTCATTTCTCATGGCAGTGACGGTCTATAAACTGGCCATAAACTGAATTAGTGACCACTGAACCGTTGCTCCTAGGGGAGTACAGGGCAAGGTTCCTGGGAGCCCCCGGTTATGACATTTTCATTAACTCATCAATACCTAACCTTGTTTTATTTGTGTTTTGGTTTAAAGACACCTTATTTAACATACACTGTTGATTCATTGACATTAAACTCATGGTCAGCAGCACTATAACTCATGCCCGAACGAAGCCGATCTAACACATGTGTTTGCTCCATAAGGCTGAGCCCAGCCTTCTTGCACTTAGAATCGCTAGGCAGCCCTTCAGAACTGTGGTTGGGGTCCATGTTCAATGGTGAAATCACCACCAGAAAGCACTAAAATGAGAAAAATGTGGCACTAAATAGACAAGGACAAGGACGTTTGTTCACCTTATGAGAGCGGAGATGAGCTGGCCACTTTGTTTGACCTAAGCTGGGAATATGTGTGTTGGAAGACTCAAATTTTTCACCACTCTGCACATATCCACCAACGACCATGCAAATGCTACAGATATTGATCTGGGGGCTGCAAATAAATTTTAGCAAGGAAGTGAATTCACATATACAGAATCCATGAAAAATGAGAATTGACTGTAAGACAGAGAAAGAGTATGCTTTCAGGTCTGAGGGGAGGGGTTTGAGTCATTGGCTCTAGCTGTATCTCTGCTCTTCTTCTGGTTTGAATATTCAGTTTTTGTTCAATTATATGAGATATCTCAAAGTCCTTTTTACATCCCACCCCGTTTTGTTTTACCCTGAGATGATTCAATTGGAATTCTGTTGCTTACAAACAAAAGAGTTCTGACTCAGTAGAGAAAACCGCCGACACATAGTAGGTCCTCAGTGAATGTGGTTCTCTTCCTTCATGGAATGCAGGGTTGGCTAAAGTAACCAGTGAATGTAGTCGCAGGAGAGGCAGTGGTGAGGAGAAGGAGGCTTTATAAAGTGAAAAATAGGGAGCAACATGTTTCCAACTTTTTTACCCTTTGCAGCAACAGCCACTTCTTGCCATGTTCCAGTACAGATGGAAAAGTCACTGAATTACAAACCCGGTTGCAAGCTATTTTTGGTGGAGTTGTGGTGTGTGTGTGTGTGCGCGCGCGCACGTGTAATGTACGCATTGGGATTCTTGGCCACTGCCTCTGTTTGTATCAGCTGTCAGCAAATCAGAGGCGCCATACACGTTTGTCATAATTCATTACATTAATTAACCACGTTTGAGAACTGGGCGTAGGCCAGAGGGGATGCGGGGGAGGGAAGCCTCCACATTGTTTTGTCTGAACCTCCCGGGTCAGAATTTCCACGGTTTGATGGGCTGCCATCGCCTGCACATGTGTCCCCTGACACTTGGACCTTGATGAAATCACCATGTTTACATCTTTGAATATTCCCCGCAGATGATGCCCGTGGCGGGAAGCCAGAGGCAGAGAGCATCCCAGAACTTGGCTCTGGAGGCCCATTGCTGTACCCAAAAGAGTTTGGAATTACCCTGACGTCCGATACCAAACTGGGCATCCTTCTCTAGCCCATCCCTCTCTGGCCGGTTCCCTGGGCAGGATGCCTGGCCTGGGCCTTCTGCGGGACAAATGGTGCCAGCTGTACCACTCTTACTCAAGAACCAGTGGGGTGAAGCCATCTTCTCTTCATGCCCCCCCATTTCAGTAAATGGTGCCATTGCTGAACCCAGCTGCCAGTCCTGGACCCTGCAGGTAACTCTTGACTCTTGCCACACCTAACCAGCCTCCATACCCTGTTGGTTCCCTTTGTTACCATCTCTGGGGTCCTTACACCCTTCAGTTTTGCTTCACCACTGCCCAGTTGGGGCCTCTCTTGTCTCTTACCTGGACCACAGCAACAGCCTCATCTCTGGCCTCTTCTTTAGCTCTCTCTCCCTTCCATCTTTCCTGCAGGCTGCAGCCAGAGCGATTTTTCTGAACTGCAAATAGAAGCATGTCACTCTCCGGTTGCTTTCCCATTGACCTTGGGATTCTTCACAGTGGCTTACCAGGCCTTTCCTGAGCCGGCCTTGCCAATCATTAATTCCTGTCCACTTCCAAGCCTTATTCTCTGGCCTCTCCATCAGTTCTACCAATACATTTCTTTTGCCTAAGTTAGTTTCTGCTCTATGCAACCAAAGACTCTTGAATCATCCGAGTTTCTATTTGTTCCATATGTGAGATTAAGAGCAATTCTTTTTCAACAAAAATGTCCTATATTCTTACTATGTACTCAGTCACTGGGCCACCAAACCGCATTTAGCTATAGCCTTTCTGCTTAGAAACTAGGCCTTTAGTGATATAATTTAAGCTACTTGATCAAACCTTACCTAAAGCAAGCATCAAAAGTTTTCCAGTGTCTTCAGTCAACAGATTCTCCTTATTTTTGAATTAAATTTTCTGTGACTTTCAACTTGGCATAGACATTGAATTTCAAACTGTTTTGGGGGCAAAGACAATGCCTGCTTCATCATGACCCTAATTATCTGCTAGGGTGGATTTTTATTTTTATTATCCAGGCCTATTACCAACCTAAGGAAGATCCTCCGTTTGGTGATGAGAAGAATTACCCTCTGCACATGACTTACAATTTATAAAGCACTTTCACGTCCATTGTCTCATTTAAACCTCTCAACAGGGGCGCCTGGGTGGCACAGCGGTTAAGCGTCTGCCTTCAGCTCAGGGCGTGATCTCAGTGTTCTGGGATCGAGCCCCACATCAGGCTCCTCCACTATGAGCCTGCTTCTTCCTCTCCCACTCCCCCTGCTTGTGTTCCCTCTCTCGCTGGCTGTCTCTGTCTCTGTCGAATAAATAAATAAAATCTTTAAAAAAAAAAAAACTCTCAACAATCCTGGGAAGTATAATTGGATCACTTTATAGATGAGAACACTGAGGTTCGGAGAGGTAACAGGCTTGCCCAAGGTTACGTGGCTCGTGAGAAGCAGGGCTAGTGTTTAAAGCCTGTCCTCTGATTCAGAACTTGTAGATTTTCTTAGATTCATGCATTCATTAATTCAGTCCAGAACAGCAGAAATGATTAAATGCGTACTATGTTCAGGGATCTTGCTAGGCTTTGGGAAATACATTAGCAAACGAGACAGAATCCCTATTCTTAAGGAACTTCCTGAATCGCAGGGGACACAGACAGTGGAGTGATGCGTGACAGAGCACCTCTTCATTCCAAGTCCGAAGAGCTGGTCAGGAAGCCACTGCCAGAGGGGTCCCCACCGTCCCCGTGTCTGTGTGTCTGTCTGGGTAAGATTCAAATTGCAGGCTTGGGTGGGGTGGGAGGCAGGTTAGAACAGATAGAGCAGACTGTGTGCAGTGGAGAACAGAATTCTGCAAGAGGAAATTAGAATTCCATTAGGACGGGCTATGGGAACAACACATGTCTGCTCTAATTCAGGTCACTTGAGCCACTTTACCCGATTCCAGTGTTTTCGTCTAGAGTTACAGTGGCTACACTCTAGAGTTTATTAAGTGATTTCACAATTTCAGACATCAGATTTTTGTCGCTTCCGTCCTTTTGACTTACTTTGGAACCATCTTCTATAAACGTCACCAAACTTCTTAGGGAGAAGACGGAGGCTGGCCAGGAAGGCCAATGCATTTCGTTCGTCGTCTTCTGCAGTCACACCAATCCCTGCGATACCATTCCAACCCCTCCCAGGGCAGCATGACTCACTGAGCCCGGCATTCTTTCCCACTGCGCCCAGATAAAGACCCAGGGCTCTTCTTACAGTTAGGCAGGCATTACCAACAGACCAGAGTTGGCCCGTGAGGTGCAACTTATTTACCTATCCTGTTTTTGAGACCATGGGGTCTTGGGAAGATTCCTTCCTTTCTCTGGGCCTCGGTTTTCCCATCTGTTAAATAACAGCCTGAGTGATCTGTAAGGTGCCTTCCAGTTCAGAGGGTGTGGGAATAGTAGATCTTGAAGCCACTGGGTGGGAAGTCACCTCCTGGGGTAGGCTTTTAGCGGTTCCCCTCCTCCCCTTACCCCTTCCTCCTGGGGCCTCCAGGACTGGGAAGTGGGTGGGAATCTGATCGTGTGCTGGGACGCAGACTCAGTGTTTCCCTCACTGGGTGGGCAGCTCCTCTAGATCACCTGAGGCTCAGGGGTTTGGATTCAAGGAGCAAAATGGCGAGGATGGTTGGCATTTACTGAATGCCTACTGTGTACACGTGGCCCTGCCACTTGCCTTCAGCGCGACCCTTCAAGTCAATGTTTTCATTCTTCTTTGTAAATAAGATGATGGTGCTGACTTCAGACGGCGGTGCGCACGCTTACCTCACCAGTGGCAGAGTCAGGATTAGAACTCGGAATCACACCGTTTCTCAGTTCCACCTGCCTCCAGCTGGAGAGGTCCTAAGGATATGGTCTTCGTACTTCTTGGGATTTGCCAAGCCCTAGTGTCATGCTAGGTCCCCTTGCCCTAGGGTGCTGCTCTGTCTCTGCACCCAACACTCTCATTGCTTTGCCCAGCTTCTTCCACCCAGCCCCCCACCCTGTTCCTTTTTTCTGTCTCTCTGAGCCCCTCCACTGGCTTCTGTGTTCTCTGCGCCTTTTGGCCTGGCCGGAGATGCCTCACCCAGATGCCAAGAGATGGTCGTGCCCTAGAACTTCCGTTCTCTGTTCACCCTGTAGCAGGGCGTCCTTGGTCGCTGACTGACCGGTACTGGAGCATGGAAGCCCAGTTCCTGTGTCTTGGTCCGCACAAGCTCAGGGGTGACGTCCCTCCCGCATCTGTCTGTGGGATCAGGCAAAGACTGGGACTTTGTCTCAGTTTGCACCCTGGCTTGGCTCCTTCCCTTCCCTGTTGTCCTCCCAATCTCTTACTGAAAGCAGTTTTTAATAAATCACTTGCCCTCAAATACGAAGTTGGGCAAGCTGCCCTAAGGTAACTTCCTTCCTTCTACTTCCTAGGAAATTACCCAATCATTGGAACTTAGATTTATAGAATTCATTGCAAGGCATTTTTGGATAGATGCTCCTATGCAGTTCTTTGCACACGTGATTCTTTCTGTCTGAAATGCCCTCTCACTGCCCACGTCCCTGCTGGACTCGGTTCCATCCTTACTTCCTCCGGGAAGCTTCTCTGCTCAATCACAGAGGGTTAGCCGCGTCCTCCCTGTCGCCCCCATTGTGGCAGAGACCTGCTAGGGGAGCATCAGTCCTGGCTCCCCAATTCCCAGCCTCCCGTGCAGTGCAGTGAGGCCGTGTGACCGGTTCTAGCCAATGGAACGTGGGCAAGTGAGGTACGGAGTTCTGGGTCAGGCCATAAAATATTCCGTGCCGTCCTCCATGACGCTTCGCTTGTGTGTTGGCAGACATCCGGTAGAGGATCCCAGTGGCAGAGTCCAAGGAGGCCTGGACCTCATAATGATTACATGGAGCAGAAGCCCCTGCCAACGCTTTGCGCTGCGTCATATCTTGTTACGCCATCGGGGGGCTGGGGTTATTTGTTAAAGCAGCTTGCACTGGATGCCCTGATACACCCAGCATCTTACCGTTCATCTGTTAGAACAACAATCAACTCCGTTATTATTGGTTACTTCTGTCTCACTCGATGGGCTGGAAGATCCGTGAGAGCCGCCCAAGATTTCTCTCTCTAGGCCCAGTGCCCAGGACAAGGAAGTGCTCCGTGCTCGTTCCTTCAATGAATGCACAAAACACTGTGAGATTTGGTGTGATAGGTCAGTCTTCAGGCTCTGGAGCTGGAGTGGCTGGGTCGGGGTCCTCGCTCTTTCTTTTGTCGCTTGGATCACCTTGGGCAAATTACTTAACTTCTCTGAGGTTAGTTTCCTAATCTGCAAGGTGGTGATAAAACTCGTGTTATTATCCTGTCTATCGTTGTCCCCATTGACACTGGAATTCAGAGAGACTACTTGACTGACCCAAGGTCACTCAGTAAAGGGCGGAGATGGCCCTTGCATCCAAATCTTCCTCTTCCAGCTGTGCTTTGAGGAGTACGTAGAGAGCTTGTCTGTCATCTTGGGCTTTTTCCCTGGAGCTCTGGGTGACAGCCAGGATTCCCAGCAGGAGTGGTGACCTGAGGGTTTGCAACACCTTCAGTGCTAAGTTGAGGCAAAGGGCCTGAGTGACTTTCTAGGGAAGAGTCATGCACTTGGTTAAAAGACACCCCAGAGTGGAGACATGGCCTGGAATCCCAGCCCTCACCGTGCAGGGACGAGGCTGCAACGTGGGGATGTCCCTTGTTGCAGGGGACAGGCATTGACTTAGAAACCACAGAACCATGATGCCAGCTGTGCCTGCTTCCCAGGCTCTCTTTTCTTCCCCCTCAACTTCTACCTGTCTTCTTCCTTCTCCTTCAGAAAAATAGCAGTTGTCAAGCCGCGTTGGCAGTCTCTGAGCTTGAATGTCGACCCATGGCCTCTGAGGATGGGAGCCCAGAGGAAGGTTTTTAGCTCTGCAACCCAGACAGCAGGAAGCACCGGAGTTTCCTGAGGAGGGTCTGTGTGTGTGTGTGTGTGGGGGGGGGTACGTCAGGGATTCCCTGGGCAGCAAGGGATGGGCCCAGCTGGGATCTGAACTCAGTCCCTTGGGAAGCAAGGGCCTGCACCCAGCTAGAGAAAGAAGGCCCGTGGGGGAATTCTGGGGCATTCCAGAGGATCCTGGCCTGGTTAGTGGTCAGGGCCCACAGAGGTTCCGGGGGACACTGAAGGGCCCTGCGGGAGCCCAGTTTGGCCTGCTCTGTGGGTGATGAGCTCTGCCCCTGTTCTGGCTTCTCTCTTCCTTCCGAAACACCTGTGCTCTTGGCCACCTCTGCCATCTTCCTGGCCTGCCCTCTCCTTCCCCTTCACCACCTGGTAACCTCGCCTCCCCTTTCCAGAGCCCCCCTTCTCTGAGGCCCTGACAGCTGACCTGCTGGCCTTCTACAGCCTCAGGTGGGCTCTGCCTCAGAGATTTTCTGTGGGGAGCATCTCTTAACCCGAGAAGACTTTGCGGTCAGAGTCTGCGACTGTTCACCTTTGAGCAAATGCATCAGTGAATGAATAAGTGAACCGGTGAGGAAATGAATGAACAGAAAAGTGGCTGCCTGTGATCGTGAATGAGTGAGTCAGTGATGGCATGAGGGAATGAATGAACGGGCCTGGGTAGGCGTGAGTGGGTGAGCTGGGGGGTCCGGACGTGGGCCCTGGGGGCAGAGGCAGCAGCAGCGGCACAGAAGGAGGCTCGGATGGGTTGGGGAAAGGGGCTGTCTTGGCTCATTATCCGGCGAGGACCCAGTGGGCAGCAGGGTCCCCTTCCCCATACACGACAGTGCTCTGGCTTCTCTCCGGGCTCCTGTGTCCCCTCAAGTTCCCATCCTCGGCCAGGCTCGGAGGAGAATCCTCCTGGCCCCCGCCCTTGGGTTTTCTTGGCAGGACCCTCCTTGGAAGCTGTTTCTCTTGGATGAAGCCTCTCCCTGACCCCTCCTCTCCTCCCCAAGTCCCCATAAAATGTTCAAAGTATTTTCTTTTACTCAATAAAGCAAACAAAGGCAAGGACAGCCTTGAAGCCTGAATCTGCAGCCCTTGGCCTTGCTCAGCCGAGGCTCGCAAACCACCTTCACGCTGGAGTTTCTGGGGACCTTCCCGTGCGCTCCACTTCGCAGACGGGCAAGCAAGGCTCAGAAGAAGGGAGATCATTCCAATGAGAGTGGCAAGCAGAGCCTTGACCTTGGGCCTTCGGACTCAGATTTGGGGAAAACATCCCCCTCTAATGGCCTCTCTCGGCCTCACTTCGATTCCAGTGGGTGACAGCAATGGGGGGGGTCTTGGGCTGGGTCTCTACAGCCTCTCTGGTGAGGGTCGGCAGTTCTTTGGGCGAGAGGCTGTAATAGAGCTCTGCGCGTCCCTGCCGAGCACGCACTGCACATGGGCAGGAGGGTGATGGAGCCCAGGGGAGCGACTTCCTGCCGCTGTCTAGGTCAGGAATCCTTGCCTGGGGCTCCACGGGACCCATAAGATGGGTGGGTGTGCAGGGCAGACAGACCCACAGAGATGAATGTGAACTGAGTGAGCGCACTCTCCATGCCAGGCATTCTTTACAACAGCACCCTAAGGCAGCTACTATTATCCCCATTTTCCAGATGAGGAAGCCAAGGCCCAGAGAGGTGATAAGACTTGTTCAAGGTTGCACAGGTAGTAAGTGGGGGAGTCAGGATTTGAACCCAGCATTTGTCAAACTCCAAAGCCCAGGTTCTAACCTGTTCTCCTAGTTGGGTGAGAGCTTGAGGTGGGAAGGGGGGCAGGTACGGGTGTGGACTGGTGTCAGGCCTGTAACGGGCCTGTACGTTGCCAGGAGTAGAGTGGGTACTCACCTGGGCTCCTCGTTTCCTACCCTCTTGCCCTGGAAGGCTAAGCCTGCCCAGGAAGATGGGGATCTTCCTGTTCTCACAGGACTCTCCTTGGTTAATCAGTTCTTCTAGAAGCCTAACCACTTGCTTCACCTTCTGTGGAGATAGATGCTCTCCAGTCTTCAAGTGATGGCTAGCTTCCCTTCTGCCTGTCCTAACCCCACAACCCTGTGGTGGGCAAAGTGAGATCCTCAGGAAAGGGGGTTCCCTCTAGACAGCCCTGCCCTCCACCCCCCTTCCCATTGCTGGCCTTGGCCGGCCCCCTGGGCCCCGGCTTGAGAACAGACACTCACCCCTTTGCCAAGCACGGAGTGGGAAGGGAAGGGCCGCAGCAGCCCAGCCAGGAGTCCCAGCCAGGGAACGGGATCAAGAGCGGATGGGATGACTGGGGCTGCTGAGAGGCCAGGACCAAGGCACAGGGACCTAGGGCTGGGGCAGGTTGGGGGGTGGCCTAGAGGTCAAGCCAGGAGCGGGAGGGAGTAGTGGGGGGCCTCCCTATCCCCAGCTCTGCCTGGGAGTGCAGAAGTCAGGAGTCTTGCAGCTGCAGCCAGAGGGGGCACACGGTGGGAAATGGGCTTGCCCCTCTCTCCTCCTGATGGGGCCAGACCTCTTAAAGGGGCAGCTCTTGGGCTGGGCATGGGGGGGTGAGAGATCTCAGCCTCTCAACCCGGGGTCAGAACTCAGTGCCTTCCCACAGGCAGAGGGGCCGCCCCCTCATTGAGATGCGGTGGTTTCTTGCCTCCTCACCACAATGGCATCCCACTGGGCCTATTCCCACTTGAGAAGGCCATGGGGTGGGTCCCTCATCTGCCTTGTCCTGAGTGTCTAGACCTGGGCCAGGCCCAGAGGAGCGCATTAGTAATTACTGAGGAGCAGAGGACTTTGGTGAGGGGACCTGGCTGGAGCTGTGAATTGGGACCCCAGATACCAACCAGAGGCCTGCCCTGACTCAGTTTACTTTTGGTCTCCCAAACCCAGCGTATGTGGGTGGTCAGAATGGAGCCTGGCAGGGATGGGTGCTCCCTTGCTGGGCTGTTCTCCGAGCACCCCCGCTCTCCAGGTCTTTGTCCCTTGTGGTGACATCACCTCCACTCAACCCGAAGTTCCCAGCCCCATAGCACAGCTAACATCTACGATGCGCTTTTCGTACTTCGTAAATGGGCTCTGTAGCTTGTACTGAAGGGACCAGACAGGCAGAGTTCAAATTCCCACTCTGCCCGTTCCCAGCTGTGTCTCAGTTTTCTTACCTGTAAATGGAGCCATCAGTGACACGGTATCAGACGAGTATTGTAAGGATTCCATCCGTGAATGCAGCAAGAGTGACTGGAACAGGTACAACAGATGGTAGCCAGGATTGGAACTCAGGTCCAGCTGGTGTCAAACCTGCTTTCTGTCTGTGTTCATGTGCTGGATCCTTCCATAGCTCAAACCATGGGATTGCACATGCATTGGGAGCTAGAGTGAGAGCTAGAACTGGCATCTTGCAAGGGTCCTGGAGGCCAGTGGCCCTCTCCGGCTGATCGGAATCTACTCTTCCTTCCCACTAGCCTAATTCCACAGATCCCAAGAATGGTGGACAGCTGGGGCGGGTAGAAACACCCCCAGAGCCCTGCAGTCCCTTCCCTTCCCTGGGCCTCAGCTTCCCTGTCTGTAGGCTGGGAAGATCTGACAAAGGCAACGTGAGCCTCAGCTGAGCTCTGATGCATGAGAAAGTTTTTAGGACACACAGTGGGCGAGGACTCCCAGGTGGGAGGACAGGATGGGGGCCCTTTGGAGCGGGGGAAGTGAGCTGGCTGCATTCACAGACTCAGACTCCGGCCTCGGCCGGCAGCTGGGCCTGGACTCCGGCTCGTGGCCGCCCCCTCTCATGGGCCTGCTCCAGGCTGACCCCTTCCCTGCTGGGGAGGCTTCTGCTGCCCACGCAGGCACACCCTCTTCTCTGGGCCTGGGTGCTCGTGTGTGTGTGTGTGTGTGTGTGTGTGCACGCGTGTGCGTGTGTTGGGTATGTGGGTGGGGTGCTGCGAGGTGCTGAAGACTGAGGGGCCCCTGAGCACACACTGCGCCACACACACAGAGCCCCCGCGGACTCAGCCTGGGCTGCCGGCTCAGCCGTCCTTCCCGGAGCCTCTGCAGCCCCTCTGGCTGCCGCCACAGGCAGATTCCCGGCGAATGGTGCTCCTGAGACTGCCACGGGCCCAGGCTGCGTCATTGCCGCCCTCCCTGAGCCCTGGGACCAGCTGGGCAGGGCTCCAGCCCTGGGAACTCCGCCTGCTGCTGCTTTTTTTCTTCTCCTTCGAAACTTCACTCTATGATTCAATGAAATGTCCTCTGCTCTCCATGGCCTGACTTGGCCAAGTTGACCTTGGAGGGCAGAGAGCACTGGACCTGAAGTTCTGGTCTGCTGCCTCGGATGCCCTGTGTGACCTCATGAGGGTCCCTTCCCCTCTGTGGGCCTCAGTTTCTCCATCTGTAAAATGGAGCGGGAGGATGGTAGCGAGGGCCCATCTAGCACTAGAAGAAGGAAGGAGAACTACATTTGCACCCTCTCATGCCTGTCTCCTAGCTCCACGGTGGGCTCCGTTCTTTCTTTGCGGAAGTTTACCCAGAGTTCTAACTTGGACCTCTCTACTCTGCCCTCCCTGCCGTACCAGCTTACAGATCGCTGGTCCCAGGCCCACCTGTGGTGGCCTTGGGTGGAGACTCATCTCCAGTCCCAAGAAGGTCCACCTCTAAGATCTAGGCCCTAACTGTCTTCCCTTCACTCCCGTCCTACCCCGCAGGGTGAAGGCTAAGACACCCCACCGTGCGGGCTCCACCACTAGAGGGCGCCCATCGCTCCCCAAAACATGATTAAAAACCAAAACCAAAATGCTTATCCCAACTGAATTTAACGATAACAGCCATTTATTGAGTATTTATCTGTGTCAGGTGCTATCCCAAGGCCCCCAGCACCACTGGGAAGTACACAGTGCCGTCATCCCCACTTCACAGATGATAAACTGAGGTTGGGAGAAGTGAAATTACTTACCCAAGGTCACTCAGCTCGTCAGAGACAAGGCCTGGACCGGCATTCATGTCCAACTGAGGTCAATCTCAGGCCCCGGGGCTGAGGGCTCAGTGGCTCCCAGAGTCAGTCGTCGAGGTGGGGGAATGAGGGCTGGGATGGAAACCAGAGATAGGAGCTAGGACTGAGGTGATCCGAGACCTCAGTGAATGGTTACAAACTTTAAAATAAGCATTCAGCAGGGTCTTTGAATAATTACACTAGTAGTTAACATCCATGAACACTCACCATGGGCCGGGCACAACATCAAGTGTTCTGCACACATGAGCTCACCTAATACTTGAAACTACCCAGTGGGGATAGGTTCCAGCATGAGTCCCATTTTACAGATGGGGAAACTGAGGTTCAACAAGGCCAGCAGTCTTGTCCAGACTTACTCATTTGAACTCCCAGGTCTGCTTGCCCCCAGAGCTTGTGGCGGTTAACGTTTACACCGTGCTGCTTCTCTTGCTTTACAGCAATCGTAGCTGGAATCCCAATATTTAAGAGAGAAAAGTGGGCAGAAGCAGAGGAGGTGGGGGCAGAGAAGGCTGAGATATCCCAGGCCCCAGCTGGAGGAACGCTGATTGGATGCATTCCCTTTCTGGGTCCCAGAGAGAAGCAGGGCTTCGGCCAAGGGCACAGATCTTAGTTCTCCTGGCGCCCTGTCCACTGCTTGCTCGCTCTGTGTGCTGCACTGACTTCAAGACAAGCTCGAAATGCTGTCTCAGTCTGGGCCTCAGTGGCTGGATGGTGTATGTCTTTCTTTCCCCTCAGGCCCGCCTGGAGACGTCTGGACACATGGGCTGTCATAGGTAGCGGCAGTCAAGAGGTAGCAGTGGCCTGGCAGGGTGGGGGGGTGCTACCTGGGCCCCTCTCATGTCTATCAGCCCTTCACCCAAAGCACCCCTGAGAACCACCCCCTCCCAGCTCTCCTGAGAGTGCAGCCCCAAAGCCTCTCCTGGCTCAGACGCACAGCAGCCTCTGGTCATGGGAGTCGAACCCACGGTCGCAGGGCAGCTTGTGCAGGGCAGGAGCGCCAGGGTGCGATGTGGGCCCTGCACTGTGTGAGGCTCTCTTTTGGCGTCCTAACTTCCCGATCCCAGGTCCTGCCTTGCGCCCACCCTGGTCCTCTGCCAGGGCTGGATCTTTGGGAGTTTCTGACTTCTGCGGCGACACTGGGGTGACTAAGTTCAGCTGCAGTACGGACCACCAAGCCCTGCAGCTGGGGAGCGTTTGGCAGGTTAGGCTGGGGTCAGGGGCCCTGGAACTAGGAACACGTGCACCCCCGGGGAGCGGGCCAGGGTGAAGCATGCCTGCACTGTATCCTTGCATCAACCCTGTGAGGTAGGACCTCCACCCCCTTTCTGCAATTGAGTGACTGGAGCTCACAGTCCAGCCGAGAGACAGCAGGTCGGGACGCACCACAGACAGCACAGGGCCACGAGCCCACGTGGTACGGGGCCAGATGGGGTGTGAGCAGGCCCATAGGGAATGGGTGTGGGGCTGAACTGCAGAGACACACCTTAATGTGTCTGGGGGTGGTGGGCGCTGTTAGCCTAGTCACTTGTGTGGGCCCCAAAGCTAGAGCCTTTAGGTTTGTTTTTTTAATGTTTATTTATTTATTTGAGAGAGAGAGAGAGTGCGTGCCTTGGGGTGAGGGACAGAGGGAGAGGGAGAGAGAGACTTATGCAGACTCTGTGCTGAGCGTGCAGCCTGACGTGGGGCTCGATCTCACAATGCTGAGATCATGACCTGGGCAGAAAGCAAGAGTTGGACGTGGACGCTTAACTGACTGCACCACCCAGGCGCCCCTAGGGCCTTTAGTTTTTAAAGTCAATCGGAAATGTTGATATTTGTATGGTTTTTTCCGTTTTCCAAAACCTGGAAAATGAATTAAAAGCTTATTTTTAAAATCTGGGGTAGGGGAGGGGGAAGAACTAATCAGAAAAGTGAAAGATTAAAAAAAAAATCTGAGCAGTCCAATAAACGTGTAGAACGACTCCAACCTGATATGTTATAAGGGGCCTGTGGGACCCTTGAGGCAGGGTCCTTAACTCAGCCAAGGAGAAAGGGTCCTCCCACAAAGAGAAAAATATCCTGAGGATGAGAAGAGATTAGGAGAGGGGAGCAGGCGGAAGAGTGCATCACGCTGTGGGGACGGCCAACGCAAAGGTGTGGGGAGGGTTTTGTGAAGGTGTAGGCTCCATCAGGGTGCCCGGACTACCGACGTCCCTTCTGAGGGAGGCTGCCCCAAAGTAGTTGTGGTTTTGGGGGGAAAAGGAGAGGGAGAGCAGAATCTCCCAAGAAAAACACAAGGGATCCCTCTGTTGGGACAAAGGGCCAACACATTCTAAGGACAGATAATTTTCTGTGCCCAGTTTTAAATTGCGTTTTGTTCTTTGCAGGAATATTCCTCTGTCGCGGCCAAAAGCCCTGTATGTGGGACGCTTTGGGGAATGGAGGAGAGGAGGCTGCACCCATGCTTGGGCGAAAGTGGGAGGAAGAGGGCCCAGCGGCTGGCGGCGGAGGTGTTCAGATTGGCAGTGACCCCGAGCAGCCGGCAGTGGGCTTTCGGAGGAGACAGAGAAGGCTGGTGGCAGACGGGCGTCCGCTCTGGCTCTGCGTTTCCTACAGCCCCCGGTGCGGCGGGGCTGGAGTGGCTGTGTCCGGAGGGGAAGGGGAAGGGGAAGGGCGGCCCCCGCTGACTTAGGGTCACACACGATGAGATGGCACTTGGTGGAGCGCCAGGAGGGCTCCAGACACGGTGCGGTGGAACAGAGCCCCACTCCACACCCTGGGTCATCGTCTGCAAGGGAAGGTGGTTTGACCCAGATTAAGATGGCAAGTGTTTTCATCTCATGAGTCAGTCCCCGCTGATGGCCGCAGCTCTGCATTCGTAAGACTCGCAGGCTGTCTCGGCTCAGCCAGAAGAGCGCAGAGCTGGGTCCGCCGAAGCCTGCGAGGGGTGTCAACGCGGGGACAGTTTCCATTCCTGGTTTGTCGCTCGCTCGCACCTCGGTTCCTCCGAAGGAAAAGCAGTTCACGTTTTTGTTCTCAAGTGCTCTTGACCCAGGCTCCCCTCCCTCCGAGACTTCAGACATTCCCCCCTCAGAGGGCCTGATTGTCAAGTGTGACTCACCCTACCCTCTGGGACTCGGTTTCCACATCTGTAAACGGGCGACGCCATGCGGACTGTCGTGCGATACCCACCCGACTCCTCTTGCACGATGCGTGTCACGTGCTGCCAGTCCCATAAATGCTTGTCTCAGAGCTTAGACTCAATCCCACGCACCGTTTTAAGTGTTGTGACTTTATAATGCATTTTAGTATCTGGTAGAGCAAGACCCAGTTCTTCTTTGTCTCTCCAATAGTTTGTGGCTTTTGTCACAATTATCCTTCCAGATGAACTTAGGATCACTTCATAAAATTGGGACTGGAAATTTGATCTTTTCTGGTTATTCTACAAGTTTGTGGAGTCTTAGGCTTAGTGTGGGCTGTGAAATCCAACAGTGGGGGTACAAATCCCAGCCCCACCATCCCCACCGGCGGGATTTGGGGCAAAGACAACATTCCCAGGCTCCGTTTCACCATCTGTAAACGGGGCTCACGGTGGTGCTGACTTCATAAACTTCTTAATGAAGTTGAAACGAAATCATTCAGTGCAGTGTTTCGAAACACGCCTGGCACGTGCCAAGCCCACAGTAACTGAGAGCTAGAGCTAGTGTCATTGAGTGTGTCCCCTCTGCCCCCTCCGCTACCCAATTACGGCTGTGGTCTTTGTGCAGACATCACAGCGGTGGGTGTAGCCTGCGTGGGGGAGAGGTGGAGGAGGCGGGGGTGGCCGAGGGACTCCGCACCACACAACACATGCCTATGGCACAGGCTGCCATCGGAGATGTCAGAATGAATGCCATACGGTCCCTGACCTCAGGGGCTCAGTGTGAAGAGGAGGCAGACACAATGACCCAAGTCATTGCACTTGGTGGTGGAAATTTCTGTCTGAGTCCAGAGGGAGGGATGACTCACCCATGGGTGTTGGGGGCATTGCAAAGGCTTCCAGGCTGAGGGGACTGATGAGAATTCAAGGAGCAGCTGCCGCAGGAGACACAGCTGGGAAGACCTGGGACCACACCGTCATGGCTTTGGGGTCAGGCTAGGAGGTGCAGGCTTTATTGTGAGACCAAAGGGGAGTCAGGAAAAGTCTTAAAATGGGTGGAGAGGGTTCAAGACCTGGTGAAACCCATGTTTGGGAAATGAGAACTTCGGGGAGTCACTTGAAGGGAGGTCCTTGGGACGTCCTTTGGCACGTTGACGGTGGCCCTGGCACCACTGCGACTCTCTCTTCCACACCAGCCCTGTGAGGTGTACTTTAGCCGCCCATCTGCTCCAATTTACTGAGCGGTGTTTTCTGCCTTCCTTCCCTGGCCCAGCCCCTCCCTCCCTCCCCCATGCTTTCCCTTCCCACGTGCCACAAACCTGTTTACACCACCCTCCTCTTTCTTTGGTCCCGTTGCCCGAGTGAGCTCCACCAACAGTTTCCATCTTCAGATGGAACATTTTCCGTTAAAAATGGCACCTCATGTATCTAGACTCAGAGGACAACTTGGATGGAAGCAAAAACAAAAGGTGTCCGAGCAACCAAAATAGAAGTCGCTAAGTCCCCGTTCCTTACTCAGTGGAGAGCCTTCCTACTTGGGATTCTCACACGGAGCTTACTTTACACGTGATTGGAGCACTATTTCTTACCAAGTTTCCAGACATCGCATGTTGAAGCAACACTTGACAAATGCATCCTAGAATTTTAATACATTATTTACCATATTTTATTGCTTTTTATTTGATGTTGTATTCTTTTTTTTTTTCCTGATTATAAGCAAAACTGACACACTGTAAACATTCCAAGCAAATGTGAACTTGTAAAAATGGTGTGATGGTTAATTTTCTTGTCAATTTGGCTGGGCCACAGTGCCCAGATATGTGGCCAAACATTATTCTGGCTATTACTCTGAGGGTGCTTTGGGGTGAGATTAACATGGGAATTGGTACCCTCCATACTGTGGGTGGGACTCGTCTAATCAGTTGAAGGCCTGCACAGCCCCGAAGAGAATGGGCTCTCCTGAGCAAAAGGGAATTCTGCAGCAGACGGCCTTCGGACCTGAACTGCCACACTGGCTCTCGTCTGATTCTCCCGCCTGCCATCCCATTCCACAGATTTCAGACTTGCCAACCTCCATAATCGTGTGAGCCAATTCTTCAAAATTAATCTCTTTCTCTCTGTATGCATCCTATTGGTTCTGTTTGACTACTACAGATGGAAAGCAAAAATACTCTTTAAAAATCGTCCCAACAGATACTTTTGGTTTCTGGTCCAGCAGGTAAGGAGTTTAGAAGTCCCCACGCCATTCTAACAACAAGTAAAAGCCTGAAAAATCAAAAACTCCTCGTGGATCTTTCAGAGAAGTGAGGTTACAGGGAAAACCACTGCCCCCAGATTTGGAGAGACAGGCAGGTGGCTACAGAGAGTCACAGCTTCTTGGAGCAGAACATCATGAGCAGAAGTCTCCACAGGCCCCAGTACTGGGGTAGGAGAAGTTGAACTGGAATTGATGAATTGCTGAAGGCTCAGTGTGGACAACACTGAGAGTTGAAAACACCAGGGGGACTCAGTCACCAAGAGGCCCCTACACTTTTGTAAGTTTCAGCCCCAGGAGCTCTACCAGGTCCTCGCAGTGAATATCAGAAGAAAACTCCCCATTCTTCCAGCAGGGGGAGGAGAAAAGGAACCATTTTGAGATATGCTAGAAGACTCTTTTTCTTAACAGGGCCTGCCCTCCAGGAAATTCTTTTACCAAAGCCTAACCTGCTGGGATTTTTATCAGAACCTAAGTGACTTGGAGGAAGGGAAATATCCAACACCTCCTTCTGGTCTCCCACGTGAAGAAAGGGACACACATAACTCTAGTCCCCTCCAGCATCCTGTCCCACCTAAGGGAGGAAAAACTGATGGGGCGCCTGGGTGGCACAGCGGTTAAGCGTCTGCCTTCGGCTCAGGGTGTGATCCCGGCGTGATGGGATCGAGCCCCACATCAGGCTCCTCTGCTATGAGCCTGCTTCTTCCTCTCCCACTCCCCCTGCTTGTGTTCCCTCTCTCGCTGGCTGTCTCTATCTCTGTCGAATAAATAAATAAAATCTTAAAAAAAAAAAAAAACAACTGAGAGGCACTGGTGAAGTTCACAGTCCAGGGGCACACAGACCTAATCATAAGGCTATAGAATACTTCCCTTCCCCCAACACCTCACCACCACATTACTGAAGACCTCTTTACTACAGTTTCTTTTGTCCAGTGCATCATGTCTGCTTTTCAATAAAGAATTACAGGGCACACTAAAAGGCAAAAGAGAGCTTGAAGGGATTGAGCAAGCATTAGAACCAGAGTCGGATATGGCAGGGATGTTAGAATTAAAAAAACAACTATGATTGATATGCTAAGGTCTTTAATGGAAAAAGCAGACAGCATGCAAGAACGGATGGATAAGGTAAGCAGAGGGATGGAAATTTTTAGAAAGAATGAAAAAGAAATGCTAGAGATCAAAAACACTCAGAGAAATGAAGCTCATTAGTAGACTGGACACAACTGAGGAGAGAATCTCTGAGCTCGAGGGTATGATAACAGAAACTTCCCAAAGTGAAAAGCAAAGAGAAAAAAAGACACCCCCCCCCCGAAAAAAGTAAACAAATCCAGGGCAGAATATCCAAGAACTGTGGGACAATTCCAAAAGTTGTAACATATCACAATGGGAATACCAGAAGAAAAAGACAGAATCAGACAGAAGCAAGATTTGAAGGAATAATGGCTGAAAATTTCCCCCAAATTAATGTCAGACACGAAGCCACAGATCCAGGAAGCTCAGAGAACGTGAAGCCGAGTAAATGCCAAACACTATAGCTAAACATATTATACTCAAAACTTCAGAAAAGGAAAGACAAAGAAAAAATCCTGAAAGAAGCCAGAGGGCAAAACACCTTGCCCATGGAGGACCAAAGATAAGAATTGCATCAGACTTCTCCTCAGAAACCATGTAAGCAAGTGGAGTGAAATATTTAGTGTTGGGAGAAAACCCCCCCATCAACCTAGAATTCTATATCATGTGAAATTATCCTTCAAAAGGGAAGGAGAAATACTAATTTTCTCAGACAAACAATAATTGAGGAAATTTATTGCCGGTAAACCCATCTTGCAAGAAATGTCAAAAGAACTTTTTCAGAAGGAAGAAAATGATACAGAGCAGAAACTCAGATCTACATAAAGAAAGGGAGAACATTGGAGAATGAATAAGTAATGGTAAACAGTCTTTGATTTTCTTATTCTTAGTTGATCTATCAGATAACACTTTGTTCAAAATAGTAATAGAATAGCCAACTCAGTATGGAAGAAGAACAGAGTTCGAGGATGGACACTACCCAACTTCAAGACGCACCATAAATGTATAGTAATCAAGACAGCGTGGTATTGTTGAAAGAACAGACAAATAGACCAACGGAACAGAACAGAGAACCCAGAAATAGACCCGCTGAATAAACATCTCAATAGAGAAGATTTACAGATGATAATTAAGCATATGAAAAGATACTCAACATCATATATCAGTAGGGAATTGCAAATTAAAATGACAATGAGAAGATGTTATACACCTACGAGAATGGCCAAACCCAAAATACTGGCACCACCAAATGCTGGTGAGGATGTGAAGCAACGGGAACTCTCATTCATTGCTGGTGAGAATGCAAAATCGTACCGCCACTATAGAACACAGTTTGGCAGTCTCTTATAAAAACTTAACATACTCTTACCATATGATCCAGCAACTGTGCTCCTTGATGTTTACCCAAATGAATTGAAAACATATGTTCACACAAAAACCTGCACATGGATGTTTTCAGAAGCTTTATTCGTAATTGCCGAAACTGAAGGGAAACCAAGATGTCCTTCAGTAGGCAAAAAGCTTAGTAAATGGTGGTATATCCAGACAATGGCATATTATTCAGCACTAAAAAGAAATGAGCTTTCGAGCCATGAAGAGACATGTGGGAATCTTAACTGCATATTACTGAGTGAAAGAAGCCGATCTGAAAATCCTACATGCGGTATGAGTCCAACTATATGACATTCTGGAAAAGCCAGAACTATGGAGACAGTAAAAAGGTTAATGATTGCCAGGAATTAGGGAAGTGGAGCAACAAAGAGGTGGAGCACAAAGGATTTTTAGGGCAGTGAAACTACCATGTATGATATTATAATAGTGGATACACGTCACTATACATCTGTTAAAAACCATAGCACGGACAATGCCAAGAGTGAATCCTACTGTAAACTATGGACTTGGATGATAAATATGTGTAAATCGATCATTGTAACAAATGCACCACTCTGGTAGGAATGCTCGTGGTGGGGGAGGTTGTGAGAAGGGTGGGGATGGATGGGAAACTCTTTGTACTTTGCGCTCAATTTTGCTATGAATGTAAAATTGCTCTAATAAATAAAGTTGATTAAGTAAAAAAGCATTCCATCAAATGAATAACTACCAAGAGTAGCATATATCCTTTTGGAATGTTTTACAAACTATCTATCTATATTATATATACATTTATTAACGTTATATGCACTGTAGACTTTTCTACAACTTGCTTTTTACATGATTTTGTTTCAGACATCTTTCACCGCCATTAACATCCCCCTCCTTCTCTTCAATGGGTGAATATTTACCATAATTTATTTAGTTAGTCCTCTCTTGATGGTCTTCTGTGCTATTTTAGATTTCTTATAAATGCCATAAAAATTCTTTCTTATGTGGGTTTGCCCAAGTTTAAGTTTGAAATGAATTCTAGATGTGAACTTGCTTAATTATCTTCCAAAAATGTTTATTCAATTTGCATTCCCACTAACACCATATGAGAGGTCCTGTTTTCTTATACTTCAGTACTAATATCAACGTTTTAAATTTTTATCAGAGAGACAAAAAATTCATCTTGTTTAAAGTTTTATGATTATTAGTGAGATGAAGAATTTTTTTCACATTTCAATGGGCTTTTGTCGTTCTCCGTTTCACCTTTAAAGTTCATTGTACAGGGGCGCCTGGGTGGCACAGCGGTTAAGCGTCTGCCTTCGGCTCAGGGCGTGATCCCAGCGTTGTGGGATAGAGCCCCACATCAGGCTCCTCCGCTGGGAGCCTGCTTCTTCCTCTCCCACTCCCCCTGCTTGTGTTCTCTCTCTCGCTGGCTGTCTCTCTCTCTGTCAAATAAATAAATCTTAAAAAAAAAAAAATAACGTTCATTGCACATTGTATATTCTCTCAGTATCATTACCTTGATGTTCTCTCTCTTCGAAATATCTGCCGAGAGCTCAGCACAGCATTTAAAGCATAGCAAGTGAGTGAATAAATAAATGAATGAATGAAAAAGCACGACCACTTCCAGGTCTGAGACACGACACAGGGTATGGAAAAATCCCCCATTATGTTTCATGGTTCGAAAATGAATCTCTGCGCCTGGCCAGGGGAGGGCTTGGCAGAGGGAAGTGTCCTTTTGCAAGAACTGGAGTTCTCCTCATGTGAGCAGGGGCCTGGCGCCAGGACCCCAGGAGCACCCTCCTGCCTAACGTGAGAATATGGAGCTCCGCATCCTAGCACACGGGCACGTTCCCACTTCAGTCATGCAAGTGCCCTGGGGTAAATACCGCAACGTTTACGCATTTTATAAGAGGAAATATGTTTTGGAGGAAATTATCTGCAGAAAGTCATACAGCTGGACCATGGTGAGATTTCCTGAGAACAGACGAAAAGAACGATAACCCAGGTAAAAGGACAAATCCATGGTGTGACGTCACTCTCCCAGATTTACCGCTAACCACGCGCTGGAGAATGGGCCACAGCCTCTAGTGTTCCAGCCAATCGGAACACGCGGCGTGCAGGCTCATTCAGCCAACCAGAGCTCAGCATTCCTCTGATCCAGAATCTGGCTGGCCGGGCTAGCCACTGACTTCTGCCAATGACAGAACTTTAGGAGCTCGAGCAAAGTGGTTAATTGAAAAAGTCAAGCCCACACACTTGCCAACGTCATCTTTTACATATACTGAGCATTTACGCATAAATCGCGTTGCAAATGCGTTCAGAGAGGTGAAGTAGCCTGCGTGAGGCCCCCCAGCGGTGTGGGGTCCGTGCTCCCAACGGCCCCAGCGCTTCTGTGAAATAGGAATTGTCATTACTGATGTTTCACGAGTACTCCCACGTTCCAGGTGCCGCGCTAGGGACTTCAGATGTGAACTGCACACGAGAAGGCTGTGACGCGGGGCTCTTACCGCTTCATTTGCCTTGGTGACTGATCAAATAATGATACAAAATCTGAAACCTATCTTAAATACGTCTCCCATTGGGGAAGACTCTTGATCCTTCATGTAAACACACACACACACAATTCCCAACTGTAGCCTATGCGATTATTTAACAAATGCTCATTGAGCTAACGGAGAGGTGGGGAGTGAGATGCTGTAGGGAGAGCCGAAGGAGAGCCATCAAGAGTGGACGGGTGGGACCGGCGGGACCCGATAAACGGTTGCGGGATGCCTGAATGCCAGGACAAAAGGCCGTACCTCGTGACGATCCAAGGCAGGGATGGAAGGTGTGGATTAGCGGGTTCTCCCCATCCTTTGCCTTGTCCCAGCCCTCCACACGGTGGTCGGGGCATTCAGGGTCAGTTCTGGTACCCTCCCGGCGGCCCCCAAACCCAGAGAGTGCTGCTATTTAAACACAGGGCGCCAGCATTGTCAGGTGGGCATATATAGACCTAGAGTCTCGGGCACGTGGAGCCCCGCGCACAGCTGGTTGTGCGCCTGATCACAGATACACCCGCGTGTGGACAGCTGCACACGCGTGTGTGCACGCACCCACCCACGTGCACACAGAAATGTTTCTTCAAGGATCTGGTGGCATTCCTAAAAAAAGGAATTCCTTCCCTATGTGCCTTTTTGTTGCTGTTGTTGGGTTGATGGCTCAATCACGCACCCACATTTATTGGGCACCTACAGCACGCCCAGCACTGTGCTGAGCCCAGGGGCTTGTCCTCAGAGGCCGGGAGGGAGAGGCCTCAACGCCAGATTCAGGAGGACTCAGGTTAAGGGGTAAAAAAAAAAAAAAAAAAAAAAAAAGTGTTGGTAAACCCACGGTGTTGCTGGTGGGCCTGTTTGAGAGAGCTTGTCAGAAAAGCTACGGGGAGCTGGCTCCAGTTCAGACATCTTCCAGGAACACAGAAAACAACCACATTTTACTAATTATAGCGAAGGAAAACACGCTGCGATTACAGCTAAATTACATTAAGACATAACTGGCTGGCTCGGCCTGGGATCTGTCTCTGGCTCAGGTTTCAGCCAGGCTGGGCGGTGACACAGGCCAATGGGTGGGCCAGGGAGGCCAAGCCTGGCCGGGGAGGGCCCCGCAGCCCCTTTCCCTGTGAGGTCGTGAACCTGGCATGACTTTGGGGAGTCCCATGGCCAGCCCCAGCAGTGTGACCAGCATCTTCCCCTGCCCAGAAGGGGCTTTCCCAGGCCCCTGCCTGGAACGACCTGCTGAGGGCTGCTGAGCCACCCAGCCCCTGCTCGCCTTCCCTTGCAGAGCTGAGGGTCAGGAGGCTCAGGGCCGCAAGCGAGGTCTCCTAGACAGAGCCGCAGTGCTTTAGAAGGCAACTTGGGGGGTTGTGTTACAAAACCCTTTCTCCTGTTGTAGCCACCGACTCTGTCTTTTCCTTCCAGGCCCTGGTCTGCACCTGTCAAGAAGGGCTTGGCACCTGTTTGGGGAATGGGGTGGGACCCTCTACCCCCATTCTCCATGTAGTTATTCCCAGAGGGCCAATGTCTGATTCATGCCTCACTGGTAGGAGGGAGGTGGGTGGGGGGAGGAAGGAAGGGAGGGAGGGAAGGAAGAAAGAATGGGAGGGAGAGCCAGGGAGGGAGGGGGAGGAAGGGAGGAAGAAAAGGAGGAAGGAGGCAGGCAGTAATTAATGACGAAAAGACAACTTACTGAGCCCTTGCCAAATGCCAGGCATTGTCCACACAGTATCTCCATGAATCATGACAACAGCTTAAGGACAGGGGCCCGGCCTTATTCGCCCATGGGTGCTAGAGCTCGCACAAGGTAGGTCCTCAAGAATCATTTCAATAATTTCTTGACTGAGCAAGTGAGGCCAGGGAGCTAGGTAACACTGCTATTTGTGGTTGGAGCTCAGCTGGAGCAGTGACAACTGTGACATCACGGGGTTAGGGTTTGAATCCAGCTGTTTGGCTCCAAAGCTTGCTCACCCACCCTGCACCCAGGCTGCTCACTCTTGGGTGCTAATGAAGTGGCCACTTCAGTGACCACAAGCTCCGAACGATGACGAGAGAGACCCTGGTCTCTAGCCGCAATCTTGTCCAGCTCGGGGCTGAGCTAGGGGCTGCTGTTCTGCTGCCAGACCCTGTGCTTTAAATACATGGTCTCATTTAACCCTACGAGCACAATCTGGGGAGGGGGTGGTTCTTAAAATCCTCCTTTTCGAGATGAGGAAAATAGGGTTCGGAGGGGTCCAATGACTTGCTCAGCCTCACACAGCTGCTAACTGGGGTGGTGGGGTTCCCACTCTGGTCTGTGTACTGTACCAAGTACCACGCTGTTCAGTCAGAGACCCTGTGGGGCCTGGTCTCTTGTCACCTCCTCAGGGCCTGTCTGACAGCCAAGGGCAGGGGTGGGGTGGGAGGCCCTTTCCCTTCTGAGCACAGACCCTGCGATTGTTGCCCAGGCCCTCTGACTGTGAGGACAGGGTTTGGCCAGGTCCCCTGGGCTCAGCTCAGGGAAAACACACCAGCCTGTGCCCAGGGCCTGTGGGGCTAGGTCCATCCCAGATCCAGGGGCAGCAGGAGGTGTGGCCTTGGGCATGCAGAGCAGCTGGGCTGTGGTCTGGTGGCCACTGTGTTCTGGCCAGTTATGCTGGTGTTTACAATCCACATTTTTAATAATCTAATGTTATGTTTGGCCCTGGATCCCTTCTGCAGGGCCTAAGGCTTGCCTCCAAGATGGTCTTCTAGTTCTTTCCAACTCCTGCCCTGAAGTGAGCTGGGAAGAGAGACCCAGAGGAGATGAGGGCTTGGAGACACAGGTGGAAGCAGAGGGCCAGGGAGCTGCACCTGACATGTATGGAGCTCCTACTGTGTACCGAGGGCATTTCTTAGGTTAGTTTTATCGGATTCCCCACAGCAACCCAGTATAGTATGTTTTCTCCCACCCATTTTGTGAATAAAACTGAGACCCGAAGCTGCCTGCCCAAGGCCACCCATCTGGGCGAGGGCATGGTGAGCTCGGGGCTTGGCCTCAGCTGTGTCCGGCTCCAGAGCCTGGGTCTTTCCCATGATGCTCGGTGAGCTAGGACACATCTGGGTGTGTGGCTTGGTTTTGAGGACTCATCCACGGAGCCTTGTGCCTTTCCCAGGGGCACAGAAGCTCTCATTCCAGGTTTGGGTGAGGACAGAGATGAGCGGCTCTTCTGGGGGCAGAGAAGTCCAGACCTTGGGCTCTCCCTTTTCTCTCCTATCCCATTTCAGTCTGGGCCCCTCGGCCTGGGCCGCCAGCATCGCTGAGCCTTGCAGGTAAAGCTCCTGTCCGGCTGTCTGCCAGCCCTGCCAGCAACATTGAGTCAAGACCTGCAAAGCCAGGGCCTTTCTTTTTAGGGAAAGGTCCAGAGCGGCCCCACGCCTGGCTGGAGTTACAAAAGGACAGATCTCCAGGCCCCACCACTGACCCTCTCGTCTTGCCTTTCTCTGGCATTGCAGAATGCACAGCGGAATTAGAGCACAGCACCAGCACTCATTAGCCGCGCTAGTTGGTAAAAGTCGTAACTGTGAAATTACAGGGCATTGGGTTCCGGAGACCGGGCTGAGTACTTTCTATCATGTTCTGTCTGAGTCCCCACAACAGCCCTTTGCTAGAGGTAAGATCATTGTTCCTAAGCTACCGGGTGGGATTCACCTAGGATAGCACGGACAGCAAGTGGCAGAAGTCTCACTCTTAACTGCCGTGTCAAAGTGCTTTCTATGACCGCGAGCCTGACTTTTTTCATCTGTCAAATGGGACTGCCCATCCCAACCTCAAATCACCACGGTAACAACACAACGAGAAAATGGAGGTCAAGTGCTTAGGACGTGGTAGGTGCCTGGAAAATATTGGTTGTCTCAGTTTGCCAGTCATTCAACAAGTGTTTAGTGAGTTCCTGCTCACTTCAGACACGGGGCTAGGTGGGGAGGGGGCAGGGAACACACAGGCGAAGTCTCAGCTGCCTGGAGCTCACAGCCCAGTGGTGAAGATGGGTGCCAAGCAAAGCGTGACACAGACTTGATTGGATGCTCTCCAGGGTGCTCTGTGCTGCCAGAGAGAAGTACAGGGTCGGGGAAGGACTAGAAATGGGTAAGGAGAGTGCCTCGGGGACAGTGAGGTCAGGCAGCCTCCATGCCCCATGGCACAAGACAGGGCTCCTCCTTTCTAGGGCAGTGGAAGGGGTCCTCAGGGTGGAGGAAACAGGCTCTCTCCCCCATGTCATCTGCAGCAGCTGGGAAAAGCCTGGGTGGTCTGATTCCAGGTTCAACCTGACCCAGGTAAAAATGTGCCAGTTCCTGAGGCAAATGTCACCTGCCGTGCAGCTGGGAGCTCGCTCAGCAGATGGGGTGGGGGTGGGGAGCCGCGCGTCTGAGGTCTTTGGAGGCCAGACTTCAGCCTGCTCTGTCTTTTCCGTTCCTGCCGGTACGAAGCAGGCCTACCCCTGCCTGAGGTTGAGTTGACTATAGCCAGGACCACCAGCCGAAATCCCATCTCGGGTGCTCATTTCCTATGAGTGAGGTCAGTTCTCAGAGCTTCGGCTCACCCGGTCTTCACGGGGATCTTACTAGCCATCTCTCTGATTGTTCTGAGGATTTAATGGAAGAGTGCATGTGAGGGTGGGATTAGTTACGATGCTTTACTAAAAATCTCCAGAGAGCGTACAGTTGCCAGGCACTATGCTGAGCACTTGACAAACTTTGCTTCATTCGATTCATTTCACAGACCCCCTTAAGGAGGCCCCTTCATTATCCCCCTGTTACAGATGGGGAAACTAAGGCTCAGAAAAAGTTGAGGAACTTGGTCAAGGCCACAGAACTGGTGATAGTTTACAAAGAAACATAAAATGCATCGAGATACAGAACATGAATACAAACCCCAACTACAGTTTACGGGGGACCCACTCGGGGCCCGGCAGTTTGAGTGGGAACCGAGGTCTGCCTTGCCTTAAAGGTGACTCTTCTACTTTGGCTCCAGGGCCTTTGTGAGGTGGCAGTGGGAGCTTGCGGACCCTAGTTCCATTTGGCATGAAGGGCTGTAGACAGAGACAGACGTTCCACAGTTTCTTGTAATGAGATCATACATGCACTTAGATTTAGCAAATAATTGCCAGACTTGGCAAATAAAGATGTTTTCAGAAAAACAACAAATAATTTTTTATTTGTGTGTGTTTCAAATATTCTAGCTCCTTCTAAGTTTTAAGTACACATATACCTATATTAAAACAGTATTTGTCGTGGATCTGAAATTTGAATTTTACTGGGCATCCCATGTTTTATCTGGCCACCCTACATACTGCCCCAGAACCACCCTGGCCGGATTAAGAGAAGGGAAATTTCACCACAGAACTTATAACTGCCCTGCCCACAGTGCTATGTGGATTGATAATATTAAGAAGTCCTGAAATTATCTTGGGACTGCCTTGCATTTTGTGTGGTTAAAAATCTTTCATTTGTTCAGTGCTAATCTTTAAAATGGCCTACAGTGTTTTGTAACCCTAAGTTGACATTTGGGTGGGCAAACTATGGCATGTGGACCAAATCCAGTCCCAAATAAAATAGCTTCTATTTATACAAATAAAGTTTTATTGGAACACAGCTGCACCCATTCTTTTACATATTGTCTATGTCTATTTTCACACTACAATGGCAGAATGGAATTGTTGCAACAGAGACCTTATGGCCTGCAAAACCCAAAATGTTTACTATCTGGCCCTTTAAAGAAAGTTTGTCAATCCCATTGCTGATATTATTTCTGTTGATCAAAGCGTGTATTGTTAGTAATAGCAACATACAGGTGGTCCTTGTGTATGGACATGGTGGAGGGGTGACTGGAGTTTGGGCCACACTGAGATGCCATTTCTAAGCCTTTGAGTCTCCTACCTGACATGCAGTGGGTGTCCAGTGCGGGCGAGCCCTCCCCAACTTTTTTCTCAAATTTCTTCCATCTTCTCTTCTTGGAAAGAGAGCCCCCCAGTCAACTCCCCTCCTCTCTCATGGAGGTCTGCTCTGTAAATTCAAAGCAGCTTTCTGCTGCATTTTGAGCCCTGTCTGCTCTCCACAAATTTTACCTGGCTAAAAGTAGTCATGTGCATAATCCCTTGATTAAAGTCTTCAGCCGAGAGGGAAAGGTCTGTGCCCCGGTCCTGGGCAGTCCTCCCTCTTTCTGCTTGACAATCCCATCTGCCTGTCAATGGGGGTGCAGGATTTGTTGAATTCCCATCCCTGGGGCTTGGTGTTCATCTGGGTTTAATCGCAGCCTTCCTTGGAAAGGGTGAGTATGCAGATTGGAAACAGGACAAGTGCTGGGTCAGGCAGCAGCATCTGGGAATTCACCCATCGCCCACTGCTTCATACCTACCTCCCTTCCCCAGACCTGGAGAGAAAATGAGTCACCTCTTCTGCCTGAATGCCCAGGAGTCCTTACTTTTTTTTTTTCATCTGTCCATCCACATATCTACCCATGCCATCCATCCATCCATCCATCCATCCATCCAAATCTCCAATCTCAGAGCCAGTTTCCCAGGGAAACTGATCTAAGACAAACTCTCTCTTAATATTCAAATTAACTGTTGTCAAGAACTGTGAAGGGTCTGAGATGTTACCTAGTTGTAAGTTAACAAGTTTGCTTGCACTATTTCATGAATGCCGGCAGAAGACACAAGACTCTTGGGTCAGAGACAAAAGACATTATTAACTACAGCACAGCAGACAGCAGGAACTTCACCAACAGATAGTGGGATGTGGGGGGGCCAGGTGGATGCTGCACATACAGTAGGTTTGTATCATAACTGAGGAATCCGAAGTTAAGGGAACAGGATCCTTAAAATGGGCAGAAAACTTGCCTGGCTTCTGCCCCAGAGGAAGACATTTTCTTTATTATACTGGACAGTAGACACATTTGCCCACTGCCCTGGAGGCAAACACCATCTCTATCTTCCAGGGTTGTTCACTACTCAAATATCCTTGAAAAGATAGAATCTTGGTTCCCAAGATGTTTGGAAAAGTGAGAGACCAAAGAGAGAGAAAAGCCTCAAATCATCAATTTGTTTCCCTTAACTATCCGAGCTTTTTAAACGACTGCTTTTGTACATAAAATGAACAGTGTGCACAATTGTCATTGATTATTGTAAGCATTTATGCTTATTACAGATGTATTACCCTTTCAGTCACTGATAAGATATAAATTCCACAAGGCCATTTCCACTCTGAGTTACAGTTAGAATCATTGCCTATATTTGAAAGTAAATACTCAGATATTAGCAATAAGCCTGAATCATGTGTCTTGTATGTGTCACTAGTACTGCATTTGTTATTGATGCTGCTGTAGGATTGGACATGATTGGAAACCTATGTGATTGCATGACCATTTCTCCCGCACAGTTTAGGGATGCCAAAAATGACACTGAAGTTGGCATTTGGCTATTGGTTTTCCAAAGCTGAAGCCAAGGCTGAAGCCAAAGAGCAGATTTGGGTTGAATTCTGATGCTGAAGTTGATGGTGATGCATCTCAAATCACAATACAGAGTAGTCTCATAATAGCACTCCATTCATTCTTTGAGGAGGGACAGAGGGCTGCAGAAGGAGATGAGTGGTGTCCTATGGCGTGATGAAGCAAGACAAGGTTAAGGTCAAGAGCCTTGAGCAAGATGGCCCAGCTATTTCACCCACAGCTGTCTGAATCCAACACCCAGATGCTGAAGTGCTCTGGGGGAACCGCCATTCCAAACGGCTCGGCATTCCAAGCCAGGGGAGGCAGGGCAGTGTTCGATACAGTGAAAGGCAGGACATTCTCTGACCCAGCAGAGTGGTTGTTGGCTGTCAACAATCCTCTGTGTTGGGAGTCCCAGCTGAATGTCAGCTCAGCGGGGAGGCGGGTACCAGTGGGGACTTCCAAGCACTTAGCTGTGTGCCAAGTGTAAGGATGGCCTGGAAGAGGCATCATTCTAGTTTCCCTACTTAAAACCTATGGCAGAGACAGGCTAGGTGTGCCCCAAATCTGTTTTCTCTTACTCCCTGGGCTCACAGCTAGACTACATTTTCCCCACTCCCTTGCAGCTAAGTAAGGCTGTGACTGACATCCAGCCAGTGGAGTGGGAGTGGGGGTGGAGGTACCACTTTGAGGCCATACAGCCTCCTGCAGGAGCCTTCGTGCTCCCACTCCTCTTCCATTTCTCAGCTACATACAGATGATCTAGAAGACTCCGGGGCCCTATAAGTGGCTGGAGCCACAAGATGGAAAGATCTTGGGTCCCTGAGTGACATCATGAATCACAGCCATCACCAACCTCTCGACATCACGGGGACGTGACATGAGTGAGAAGTAAGTTTAGATTTGGTTAAGCCACAGAGCATTTGGGATTTTTTTTTACTTAATATTATTCCTTTTGCAGTCTTTAGTGTCACCTTGACTCCTGCAGCTCACCCGGTCAGCCTAGTCATCAGTCCACATGCCATTTTTTACCGAAGCCATGGAAGCTGCTCCCTCTCTCGTCCCCTTTCTCCACTCTCAGCTGCACTGTGATTCCTGGGGGATCCCTGCCACAGTCTTGGCGGGAGCACCTTTCCTTTTAATGGGCACCTCTTGACTTTAATGCCACCTGGTCCCATGTCTTAGGTGGTGCAGTAGAAAGGCCCTGTCGCTCAAACCTGTGTTTGAATCTGAGCTTTGCCATTTAGAATCACTCAGTTAGCATTTCCCACGTGCCAGCTACCGTTCTACATGTTTTTGATGCATGAATTCCCCGTAGCCCTAAGGTAGGCGTCATTGCTATCGCCATCCAAAGTCACAGAGCCATAAGTGATGGAACCAGGATTCACACCCAGTCAGCCAGGCTCCAGAGCTCAGGGTTGTAACCACTGCCTCCCTTCCTTGCTCCCTTCCCAGCTCAGCTTCCACGTCATTTGGTAAATGGATTGGAACATTATTTCCAAGGGTGACCTGTGCTGCCTCTGGAATCCAGAGTCTTACCAGGAGTCATGTTCCCTTCTTCATGGTGGGAGCTGTGAGATGTAATAAGTTGTTCTTTACTTTTGAGGGAGTTGACTTAGCATGTTCCAGAACTACCAGACCCCTACCAATGTCACTGATAAGGTAGGTTTTGGAATCTTCACATCATTTTTCTCCTGCTCTCTGTAAAGCAGATTTCTTATCAAGGTATCCACAATACTTGCCACTTGTTCACATGGTCTGATGAACATGCCAGGCTTTCCAATTTAAGGGTCCCCTGTGATCATCTATGTAATATCCAGATTGTCTTCTACATGTCTTTGGAGCCTAGTATGACAAAGGTTGGGAGAATTAACATAGTCCTGGAAAATACTGTCATGCACCCCCTCCCACCAATGAGTATGGAATGCTTCTGGTTCTCCTTCCCAATAGGGATAGAAGTGCACACATGTGCCAGATCACCAGCCAAGTTGCATGTACCTGACGCCGTGTTCATCTGCTCTAGCAAAGACCCCACCTCCAACATGGCAGCTGCGAGTAGAGCCGCTTACCTGAGTCAGCAGTGGTTCCCTGTTACCTCCTTTAGTGGGCCCACTACTTTCCTGGCCCGGTTATGTGATAATTAACTCTAGTTATTGGTCTGGCATCCAGAAAGCGAGATGGGGGTGGGTGCTGAGTGAGCTGGATCTTTTTTTCAAGGTAGAGGCCTCGGCATCATCCTCAAATGGCAGAGAAATGCTAGCGTTTAACAGGCAGTGGTTCTCCATGCCCATAGGGTTCAGAAAAACCCTGGGATTCTAAATTTTTAAGTGCATCCACCTACATGTCCCCATTACCAGTCCTCAGGGGCCCATCCTTCCAAGCAGGACTATAACTCTGGCATAAGAGACTTGCTGGAAAATCCAACCTTGTCTGAAGCTTCACTTTTAATGAACTCTGGCTTGGTTCTCTGCTTCCTCTGGCCTCTCCTGCAGGAGATGGAATCCCTTCTTATGTGGCCAGGGAGAACTTCTGGCTTTTACACTTCACCTTCAGTTGGTAATGAATCACCCTCAGCCTCTTCCTGTCTTTCTCCAATGTATTGCTGGTCCTTGGCAACAGTCGTCCGTCTCCAGGATCCTTGGCGCGGCCATGTTCCCCAACCTTTCCAACGTCTGAGCATGTGCTGCCTTCCCTTCTCTGGGGGTCCCATCACATTTCACCCCTAGGGAGAGTCTTTAGAGCTGTGCCACTCCAGCGCGGTGGGGGGAATCCTCCGAAGCGGTGAGGAGATCAGGCCGGGGCAGAGGGAGGAGTCGAGCTGCCATGCAGGGGAAACAAAGGCCTCCCAATCCGGTGGGGATCTCTGGAGCTGGGATGGCGCTGGCAGGCTTTGGAATCGAGGCCAGGGGGGCCAGTGTTTGGATGCGGGGCCGCCCTGGGAAGGGTGTAGCCTTGGGGGAGGCAGCTCACGTCTGGGGGCAATTCCCCCAAGAGGGGACTCAGCGATGTGCCATCCTCAGGGGACCCCGCAGGCAGCCGAGGAATGAATGAGTATCTTGTTCCTGCAAGAGGCCATCTCCATGGCGCACCAGAACTGCTTCTCTCCGTTCCCCACCTTCTGTGCTTCTCAGGGTCCCTGTGGTCCCCACCAGTGACCTCGGTCACTCATGGCGATACTGGCTCCTTCCCTCACCTTTCTATGTGTATGTATGTGTGCGTGTGAAGTTTTTCTGAAAGAATACACAAAAACCGTCCGTCGTGATTGAGAGCCAGGTAGCTGGAGACCCTGGCTGTGGACATGGCTTCCTTTTCACTTACACGATCTTGGTTTTGCACCATGTGTTTTTGTTTATATGTATACACGTACATTTGTAAAATAAGTTAATAAAAATCCTAGGAAAATGAGGAGCAACTGAAAAATATCATGTCATTTCTCAGGCTGTTTACAGAAATCATTATTAACCACATGTTCCCTCGTCATCAAGGTGTTAAATAACCATTTTCGCAACCCTTAAACATTTTATGAAGGGAAATGCATATGCTTTTCTTTCAAAAGGCTTTGCTCTGAAGGATGGGATTCTGCACTCACTCATCCGCACGACCCCTTGAGGTAGGTCTTAACATGACCCCAGTCTCACAGGTAAGAAACCTGAGTTTCTTCTTCTCCGTGATACTAAACTGCCCCTTTCCTTGGATCCTCATCCCCCTCCAGAGGCCAGACAGGGATTCTCAGAGACAATTTGCTAATAAGAAACTGAGATGCGGATGGGGAAATGACCTCAGGGGAAACCAGGGCACCGCTGGGTCTTGAACCAGGGTTTCTGACTCTCATGCTGGGCCTACGTCCCTCTGTGTTGGGGCCCTGAGCGGGCGCAGGAGGCCTTGAAAGGAGCGACATGGTGGGCTGGAAGGCCAGTGGCCCCGGAGTCAGGAGGTCATCACCCTGCCCTGCCCTGCCCTCAGTTTCTCACACCAACCAAGGGGTCAGGGGGGAAGGGACTTTATGGCCGAGGGGATTTATGGCAGAGACAACAGTTTGTTCTCTGAGCTGCACTGGCCTGAGCCACCCAGGGAGCAGTTTTACACACACCCCTGCAGCCCCCAAATGGGGTTTCCAGCTGGAGCTCTGGGGCCCACCCCTGGGCCGGAGCCTGAGATGGCCCCATTTCCCATCTGTGCAGGAGCCCTACGGGGTCCGTCTGCTCCTGTGAACCCTCCATGAACCCCAGAGAAAGAGGGAGCGGCTCGGAGGGCCCCCTGGTAGGGGCCAGTCTCCTCCCAGGAACTCAGAGCAGGGGGAGGTCAGGACCCCAGCCAGGGGAGCAACAAGTCTTCTGGGATCCCCTTGCTGCATTGCGCCCCCTACAGCAGTCTGTTTATGGTTCTGAGGCCCCTCCATTCAAATAGGACTGTCACCTACTCACTCCGTGGGACTCAAGCTTCTACCCTGAGTTCTCTGCTCTTTAACCTCCAGCTGCTCATATCTCCCCAGCTGCCGGACGTTCGCCCAGGGGTTCCCCAGGAACTGCCAACCCTACTTGGCCAAACTGGAACTGCCCACTGCCTCCCCTTCCTCTCCTATCAGCTTGTTCTCTGGCAGTGGCATCTCTACTTATCTTGGCTCTCTGGCCAGAAACATGGGGTCCTCCTTGATGGCATCATCTTCTTTCAGTCACCACGTTCTGCCAATGTTGCTTTAAAAATATCTCCCAAGTCTATAGACCTCAGAATTCCCTCCTCCTTGAGGGACCCCAGTAATTTTGGTCTTAAGGTCTCAACTGATCGGATGAGGCCCACCCAGGTTATGAGGGTAAACTGCTTTAACTCTGTTTAAATGTGAATCTCATCTAAAAAATATCATTAGAGCAATACCGAGACTGGTGTTTGACCAAGTATCGGGGTATCCTGGCCTAGCCAACTCGATACATAAAATTAACCATCAAAGCATGTATGGGCTTTTGGATGCACAGAATGTGGGTATGGCAGGATGGCTGAAGGGCTCCACGAATGATGCGTGGATGCTTGGACATGTGCTTGGAATGATGGATAGCATCTTTTTGGTTGTGTGCTGGGGTGGATGAATCACCAATTGAGACAGTAGGTGTGGGGACACATAAATAGATAGGTGGATAGGTATATAAATGGGTGATTGGTTGGGTGGTAAATGTGCGGGTGGGTGGATTGAGGGGTGGTTGAATGGTTGGTTGGGTAGTTAGATGGTGTCTAGTGGGAACTGCGGTTGGATGAAGAGCTGGTGGTGGCGTATACGTGTGCACTGATGGACAGTCGTGGGAACGCTTGGATGATTGCGTAGTCGTCAATGGATAATTGAATGATTAAGTGCATAGATCAGATGTAGCTATGAATGGATGAAAGGGCGGGTACATGAGTGGATGGGTATGTGGGTAAATGTATCCGGCAGTGAATTTCTTTGGGGACATGATAAATTGAGAAAAGGCTGAAGACAGCAACGTCTTTACTATGGAAGAAAGTGCCGGTAGAAGGAAGGCAACATTTCGTGTACCATTCATGTGATTTATGTAAGTTCCACCATTTTTCTGAGCCTCATTTCTTCATCTAAGAAAGGGAAAAAATATTCTTACCTGGCAAGGTTCTATGAAGCTCAAGTGAGATAGGTGTGCAAGTAGCTGGCCCAGTGCCCTGAATATGGTTAAGTTCTCAAAAATGTCAGTTTTTTCAGCATTCCTCTGGCTTTCCCCCCTCCTTCCTCCTTACACTTGGGTGGTAGGTTATGATTTACAGGGCAAAGTCATACTGAGGTCTCCTTTGGATCCCCCCAACCCCAGTTGCAACATAAACATATCCCTGACATTGCTGACGTGACCCCTTGAGCCCCACACTTGGGCACAGAATAGTCCCCCCAACCTCTCTCATCCCAAATGAGACACTACTGGCTGAGTCCCTTGCTCCAGCTGGGATGATTTCTCTGTCCTCAGTGGACAAGAGACAACATCTGGGCCTGGCTACTGCTTCTTCTTGAGTCTTCTCATGACACTCAAAACATGATGAGAAACACATTTAGTCCCTTTGGCAGTGGCCACACTTTCTCCTGGAGAGATGAGAGACGTGTACAAGGCCATGTGTGTGGGTGTGCACGCACATACATGAAGTTTCTATTAGGGCCCTCAGTGGGAAGAAGTTGATGAGATAGCCGAGGAGTCTGAGAAACGTGGGTTCAAATCCTGGCCCTGCCATTTTAGGACTGTATGGTTTTAGAGATGCCACTTTCCTTTACTGAGACTTAGTGACCTTGTCTTTTAAATGAGAAAGATATTGCCCGCCCCACCGGACCTTTGTAAGGAAAATTTGAAATACTTATGAACAGCATCTGGTGCATAGTAGGCACTAAATAAACATGAATTCCCATCCGCACTGGAAAAAGTCTGACGGGCAGTTGATCTAAGGTGTGCCGATCTGGGTTGCGTCTATGTATTTTGAGCCCCGTGGAGTCGTTGATGAGCAAGGCTGGTGAGTGCATGGGTGGATCGACTCATTCGCTAACTCATTTCTTTCATTTCAAATCAACCCCACGGAGGTACGATTTATGTGCCATAAACTGCAACCACTTTAAGTGAATAATTTCATGACTTTCTACAGATGTATGCACCACGGAAACTACCACTGCAATCAAGATACAGATCATTTCCACCACCCCCAAGAGATTTTCGTGCCCTTTTGCAGTCCATCCCTCCCTCCAGCCCCATCCCCAGGCGACCACTGATCTGCTTTCTGTCACTGTGGAATAGTTTGTATTTTCTAGAATTTTATATAAATGGAAGCATACAGCGTGCACTCTTCTGTGTCTGACTCCATCACTCTGATGAGTGATTTGGGGTCTCATGCATATTGTCCCATGTACCTACTGGTCCATTCTTTAAAGTTGCTGACTGATATTCCACAGTGTACTGCTTTTTATTTATCACTATCATTTTTCTTTATTAATTTATTTACCCACTAGTCAAAGGCTTTCTTATTTATTAGTTAGGATTTTGTTCGTTCATGCATTCATTCATTCATCCACTCCACGAACACTTATGTGTCTCCTCTGTGCCAGGTCCTGCTCTGTTATAGCACCAGGGCATATATCCTGTGTACGTATTAAAGGTATAAATATAGACCTTTACTAAACGTACTGGGGCTAAAGCAGGAAACAAAGTAGGGAAGTGCCTGTACTGAAGAAAGGAGATTATATTCTATGAGATATAAGCAAACAACTGTATAATATGGCAAGCTGTGATAAATGACATGAAGAGAAATAAAGCAGGTTTGGGGAGCAGGTGTTTACGGAGATGTGCGCGACTTTATAGAAAGCGGTTGGAGGAGGTTGGCGCGAGCTCTGCAGATACTTGGGGGCTGAAGCAGACAGAGAGTCAGAAAGTGCACAGACGGTGGTGTAGGTACGTAGCTGGGATACTCGAAGAGCAGCAAGTCTGGAAGAGATCTGGACTGAAGATATACATTGGAGGTTGTTGATATTCAGAGAGCGTACGTGAAGGAGGAAGACCGATGAGGTCCACCCCCAAGGGACCTGGTTAGCTGGAAGGCTGAGCCCCGAGGCTTTCCGCTATTTAGGGCCAGCAGGATGAAGGCAGTGGCGAAGGAGCGCTCAGAAGACAAGAGGGGACCCAGGAGAGAGTGGGCCCAGAAGCTAAGCACAAAGTAGGTTTTGAGAAGGAGGGAGGGATCACCTGTGCCGAACACTCCTGGGGGGTTGAGGAGGAGCGGGAAAAGAAGACTGCAGACTGGCCCCTGGCTGTGGCCACCAGAGGTCTTTGGCAGCCCAGAAAGCACCAGTCAGTGGAGGCGGGCATGATGGAAGCAAGGTCAGGAGAACGGGTGGGGGGTCGGTGGGGACAGAGAGCACAGTCGCCTTTGAGGCACTCTACCATAAGGGGAGAAGAAAAGCAGGGCGAGCCCTGGCGGGGTGGGGGGCGGGGTGGGAGTCAAGGAGTGCGTTAATTTTAAGCCTGGGACGATTTGGCCTGTTTGTGCGCTAATGCAGTCGAGTCAGCCTTTACAGAAGCCTTTCTCTTTCAAGGCACACCCCTTCTTGTTTTTCATTGATTACAAGAGCTTTGTCCCTCCCTTCACTTTTGCGTAGCTACTTTCTGGAGAGGGAAAGGGTGTCTGAGTGGATCCCGAGGGTCAGGGAGTGGACCTTGAGGCGGAGGTGGGGGAGGAGTTGGGCCCCAAGGGGAGAGATCTTCCCCTGCCTGGATGGCCTTCCCTTCCTTTACCCTGGAAGGGCCAGCCAGTACCCAGGAGAAAGCAGAGCTAAGTCCTCCCCAGTTCCTGGACCCATTGGGAAAAGCATCATGTCAGAGTGGCTGAGAGGGGAGAGGAGGCTCCAGGAAGGGGAGTGGGCTGAGGCAGGAACCGTGCCCGTCGGCGGTGACTCGGGCTGGCTCTGGGGATGAGGTGAGCCTAGCACCTGCTCTGAGGTCACCTCCCTGGCCTGTGGGCCTTGGGCCAGCCCCTCCTCGTGTCCATTTCCGCCAGCTCGCAGGCCTTGGGGACTGGGAGGACCAGGACGAATATTCAGGAGGGGCTTCCCTGCCTTTGGATAGGATCCCGCTTGGACCTGGGTTCTTTCTTCCTTTGGAGGCTGCTTGGGAGGGTGGGTGTGGAGTCTGACAGACGTGGGTGTGAGTCTGGTTCCAGGACATTTTCGAGGGAAGGCTAGGGTGAACCGACTTGTCCTGATTTGCCTGGGACTTTCCCACGTTTAGCACTGCAAGTCTCACATCCTGTAAAACCCCCCAGTCCCAGGCAAACCAGGCGGGTGGGTCACCATAGAAATAAGCCATGGATGTGCCTGAAACTCGAGAGCCAGGACTGACTCATCCGGCCAGCAAGAAGCAGTCTGGTCGAGTGAGTAAGAGCCTGGCAACAGTCCCTGCTTTGCCACTTACTAGCTGTGGGACCTGGGTTAGTAGCTTGACTTCTCGGGACCTCACTAAATCCATTTGTAAAATAGGGATCATCGTAACTCCTATCTTACAGGGTTGTTGTGAAGATTATACATAAAGCCTTTAAAACTGCCGGCCTCATAGTAAGTACTCGACAGGTGTTAGTGGTTAGCTGTTATTTATAATTATCTGTTATCTTTCTATCTATGTATCTACTGAGTTTGTGAATGAAAGGGGTTACTTTGGTAAGAGTACTTACAAGGTGCTGAATATACACGAGAGTATATACAATATTCCTAGCCGGAGGAAAGGCGAGACTGGTTCTCCTTAGTGGGGATCAGAGGCAACTTCACAGAGGGTCATACTTGGGCTGGGTATTACAGGTTGAGCAGGAGTTTTCCCGTTAGACAAGAGCGTCGATAAAGGGCTGGAGACCAAGCTCAGGGACCTTAGTACAGGCAGAGAAGGCAGCACTCCAAATGGGATGACCAACTGACCCTCAGTCCCAGGGACTGAGGGAAAGGTATCCCCTGCAGAGGAAGGATAGCCTGTACAAAGGCATAGAGGTGCGAGCACGAACTGCAGGCACGAGCCCGTTTTAGACAGAGCTCAGAAACTCAGTTATCAAAGAAACCAAATCTCGGAGGTGTTGGTTTTCCTCCACCTGCGATTGTAAACGCCCCTCCCCACCCCGGAGCCCCGTGCATGTGTTTCAATCCGTACTCCAGCCCCTAGCTCGGTGCCCACTACATTGTGGGTGCTCAAGAAACGTTTGCTGCTCGTCCTCTTGGGACCTGCTGCTGGGTTAAGTGCCTAACGTGTGTTAGCTCACGTCATCTTTACTCTTCCTATCTCCCATTTCAGAGATGAGAAAATCAAGACGGGAAATAAATTACTTGCTTGAGCAAGGTCCAAGGGCCGGTAAGCGAAGGGCTGGCATGCAGACCCAGTCGCGTCTGCCTCCGGATTAAGCTTTTAGCCACTCCCTTACATAGTTCTTTATTTCTTGGCACCTGGTACGTCTGGCTACAGTTCTAAGAATAAGAGGAGGTTGTTTGAACTGTAGGATTTCTGCTTCTACTCCGGTGGGGACGTAACTCACTTCAACTCAATAAACAATAAACAACGTCGTGGTTCCTTGCTAGGCAAGGTGAGGCCTTGTACCACGGAGACCAGGCCGGGGAGCTGTAGAGCCAGGCTGCCTACGTTCACGTCCTGGCTCCATGCTTTCTAGCACTATGCTCCTGGGCCCGTCACTGCCCCATGATGGCGTCTGTTCCCTCTCCTCTTAAATGGGGAATTAAATGCATTACCGCATCTAAGACACACTGAGCAGTGCCTGGCACGCGGTGAGCACTCAATGCATGGTGGCCACTGTCACAACTAACCTTATCATCACAGAGTCCCAGGCCCTGTGCCCTATCAGACAACAGATACGGTGCCATGAGACGCTGTCCGAGGACAGCATCAACAGCTGGGGGGTGGGGGCGGTAGGCTGGGTGGCAGACCCACCCCTGTGGGTTTTTGACAGGTGACTTAAATGATTTAATCTGCAGGGATGGGGAACAATGCTTGGAGCAGCAGGGCAGAGCGTCGATAAAGGGCTGGAGACCAAGCTCAGGGACCTTAGTACAGGCAGAGAAGGCAGCACTCCAAATGGGATGACCAACTGACCCTCAGTCCCAGGAAAACGCGGACATGTGATCATCCTGAAGGAGTAGCCAGAGGTGGGAGAAAACCAGGAGAATCAGGAGGAGGTTTGGAGAAGTGCGGGGTAGGCACCATTGCTACTGGGAGGCCAAGACACGCAGGCCCCTGGTTTGGTGGTGTGGCCGTGACCATGGCCTGGATGACAGCAGCCTCTGGGAATGGGGTTGAACGTCTGATTGCAGTGGGTTGAAGGCGGGAGAGACTGGAACAACTAACATGCTGATGGAAGGACCCAACAGAGAGGGAGACACAGAGGTTCAGGAGAGAGGGTGCTGAGGGCCTGCAGACAGACAGAAGAGACGGGGGAGATGGGGGAGCCCATGTCAGGGACTGGCCGTGGGTGGCAGTTGGACCACCATGTCCATGGTGAGGGGAGAGAAGGAGGAGAATGGGAGGAGACACAGGGATTCCCATCTGAAGGCGTCTTTTATCTTTCTGAAGATTAAGACAGCTCATCTTTTTTTTTTTTTTAAAGATTTTATTTATTTATTCGACAGAGACAGAGACAGCCAGCGAGAGAGGGAACACAAGCAGGGGGAGTGGGAGAGAAAGAAGCAGGCTCATAGCGGAGGAGCCTGATGTGGGGCTCGATTCCATCACGCCGGGATCACGCCCTGAGCCGAAGGCAGACGCATAACCGCTGTGCCACCCAGGTGCCCCAAGACAGCTCATCTTTTGAGGGGAAGGGGCAGAGGCCTGGATGAGGCTGAGGCTAAAGGGAGAAGGGCCGCCGGAGGGCTGAGGGCGGGGAAAGGAGCCATTGCAGGGAAAGGGATAGCGAGCTGGCTGAAGCAGGCTCACCCTCTGGGATCACCTGGTGTGGGCAAGGGAGGGGACCCAGAGGCCATCTGCCCACCTGGGTGAGCTTCCTCGGCTGAACCAGCTGTTTGGGACCAGAACAGAGGAGGTGGGGGTGGGGTTCCTGCAGGCCTGGTTCAGCTGGGTGTGGGTGACAGAGGCAGAGGGGCTGCAAGGGGAGAGTGTGTCATGATGGCAGTGACGGGCCATGGGTGGGCTGGAGAAGAGGCCCAGGGCCTCAGGTAGCTGAACAACGGGGGAGGTGCTGAAGCCAGTGACGTGGGTGTGTGTGAAAACTGTTCCAGTGCGGGGTGTGGGAGCAAGAGGCCAGAAGACAGAGGTGTGCAGCTGGAGAATGCACTGCTCGGATTCTTGATGTTGGAGTAGTGCAGTTTCTGGCGATGACAAGTTATGACAGCTGATCTGGAGCAGAGGAGAGGCCATTGGTGACAGGGAAGTCCGAGGTGCAGGACGCCAGGCCATTGTTTGGGGGGGGCGGTCTGTGGGGTGTCCAGGTGACCCAGGGCAATGGTAAGAGTTGGGGGGAGGAAGTCCTCAGTGAGTGAGGAGTGACCGAGAGGCTGGTGGACGATAGTAATGGGGGTGAGGTGTAGCCAGTCAGCTTGAACCCCAAAGAAGTTGGGTATTTTGGGAAGGGGGTGGAGCAGTGAAGATCAGAAAGTGGCCCAGGGGAGCAAGGGCACCTCCTCTACTTTCCTTCTCTGACGAGACCTGGCCTCCTCTTGAGAGGGCAAGAGGGGAGAGTGCCCTCCAGGGAGGGGCAGCTCTGATGGAGCTGCATGTGTGTGAGGGAGTGTGCCGTGTTTGGGGCTGGAGTTGGGGGGGCACCATGAGAAAATTCTGGAAGGAGAGGAAGTGGGAAGCTGGGCCAGGGGAAAGACTGTGCAGAGAGTATGGGGATGAGAATCCAGGGGAAGGGGCTGCCCTTCAAAGATGTGAGACCTTGTGCTGGCTCCTTCTGGTGATGTGGCAAAGAGTGGGTACCTGGGCCCAGCGGGACTCAGCTGAGGCCTGGCAATGCGACCAGAAGCTCCAAGGCGGTGGGGGGGGGGAGGGGGTTAAATGGTGCTCCAGGGAAGGGGTGAAGGGCCTTTATGCTGCCTCCCTAGGGCCCATCCCAGCTGGCTCTGGGAAGGCGCCACCCCGCCCCAGCCTATGACCCCTGGGTCAGGGGCCTGTCTCTTCAGGAGCTGGGAGTTAGTGGTGGCCAGAGCCAGCTGCTTAGAGGGGAGGAGGCCCCTGCAATGACCGGCTCTTTCACACCCCAAGGAAAAACAAGCCCATCTGCAAAACCCCGGAGGTGTGAGGTGGGGGCTTGGCAAACGGAGGCTGTGAGAGAGGAGCCTCCCTGTCGGTCAGTCTTCCCGCTGAGACAGTGTGGGAAGGCTGGCCAGCCCCGGGCCTGCTCTAGCCCCCCTCCCTCTGTGAGGCCTCAGGCAGGGCCTCGGGAGAGCAGTGTGGGTCTGGGAAGCACCTGGAGGAGCAGGAAGCTTCGAGATCACTGCAGCTCAGAGGGCTGGCTGACAATGAGCACTGTGCAGGGAGTCAGGAGACCCCAGCTGCTCACAACCCTTCCCCCTCAGGCTTCTGAGTGCCCTGAGGCTGTCAAGAGGTCCTCACGTCAGGCCTCAGTTTCCCTGGCCATCCGGCTGCGAGTGTCCGTGGCCTGGGATGCTCTCTCTGGCCGGTGAGGGTGTTTAGGCCCTCCCAACATGGGCGGAAGAGCCCAGGCAGAGGGCCTGAGTGCACGCCCGCTCTGGGCACCCAGAGCTGAGCAGGCTCGAGTTCCATTCCTGAATATCAATGAGCAGGCCCAGGAATGTCTGCCACACAGCGGGCCGCGGGCAGGCAGGCGGGGCGGGTGGGGCGGGAAGGGAGGAAACGGCCTGCAGGCCCTCCCAGACCCACCTGCCCAGCGGTGGCAGCAGCTGCCCGGCAGCCTATGGCAGGACAGTGCCTTCTGAAGCCGCAGTCGTGTGTGCTCTGTGCCCTCACACCTCTGAGTCTCCAACAAACTCCAGGATTATGCACTGTCGCTCCGATGGTTTGCCCTCTTCCCACTCTGGGAAGACACCGAAGTAGGATTCAATGCTCGGCCTCTTCAACTCCAAACCCTTCGTGTTGGTGCTCTGCTGCTCAGGGGTGGGGGAGCTGCAAATCTGGACAGCTCGGAGGCTGCTGAGCTGAGAGCGAGTTCATTCATTCCTTCGCTCTGCAAAGATTTACGTGCCAGGCTGGTGTTGCGTGCTGGGGAGACGGCTGTGAGCAGGCCGAGGAGGTGTTAGGGAGAAGAGGGGAACCTAGCAGGGAGCAATGCCCTTCGGTCCTCTCTGGTCCCGCGGGCGTTATCTGAACAAGCAGGGGAGGCCGCCCTCCTCCAAATTAGCAAGAGCATCTATAAATGAACCACATCTCAAGACTGGCTTCTGCAGCTGCCGGAGACAGAAAGCCTTCCGACCATCAGGCCTCAGCCACCCACTCCCGAATGTGCCAGGTCCTGGGACTGGGGCAGGCACAGGGCAGGTGTCAAGATGATCCGGCCAGATTCCTGCGGCATGAAGCTCACAGACCCACCGACAAACAACCCTGCAGCCATCACGGAGCAGAGAGCTGGGATCGAGCCCCAGAGGGGCCAGGTGGGAAGAAAGGCTCACAGGCAGGGACATTGGAACAGGACATCGTAGAATGAGCGAGAATCCCCCAAGGGCTAAAGTAGAGAAGGGCGTTTAGGACAGAAGAGACAGTACTTGTGACGGCCTTGCCACGTCTATGGCACTGCTGGAGGGTTTGTGAGGCTGGGATGTGGGCCGAAACCCGGAGAGGGGTCCAGGGGTGGGAGGCCAAGGGGACATTTTGCTCGACCCGAGGGCCATTCCAGGCTTGATTCCTGGCCTAAAAAACTCTTCACAAGTGTCTCATCGTCTCTGGGAAGCTGGTTGGGCTGCCCATAACGCAAGATGGTGTCTCGAGGCTGGCTAGGGCTGTGTCTGGGGCACAAATCTGTCATCTGCAAAGACAGAACTGTAATAATGTTTCCAGGGCAGAGGGTCCGGGGTGCTGATGGGCCCCCCGTACTTGGGCACAAAACAGCATTCGAAGCCCTTCCCACCCAGACCAAGCTCCACTCCAGGACGTAAGCCTGAGGAACCGTGAAGGTCCCATCCCTAGTCTGTGCCTCAGGTTCCCTTTGGACTCAGGGATGCTCTCTAACAGTCTCCTTCTGATGTCTCCAGGAGAGGTGGAGTTGGGTGCCCAGATATAAAGTGGCTGGAGAACTAGATTTAATTATTAAGCATGGCTGTTCTTTCTGGCACCCCCAGCCCCTCTGGGGGGTGGTGCGGACAGGCAGACTGACAGCTGCATAGGCTGGTTGCAATGGCTTCACTGTGGGGCCAGTCCCGGGGAGAGGCCACAGGTCTTGAAGCTGGCATCTTGGACATCCGTGGGGTGTAGACCCTTGTCTAGACCTGGGGTGGGGAGTAGAGGCAGAATAAGGACTTTGGTCCTTATTGTCCCAGGAGGCCAACATTCATATCCAACTTCGGGGTCCATCCATCCATTCACTTAATGACTGTTGAGCACAGGCACATTCTGGCTGTATGATCAATAACAGACAATGAAGGTGATTGGGAAGCATGGCATAAATGCTAGAAGGTTCTCACTCTGGCAGTGGGGCCATTCCACTGAATACTTAGGAAACCCCTACTTCTCGTATGCGCCCAGGGAAGCCACTTCCCCTCTGTGAGTCTCAGTTTCCTCCACCGTACAGCAGGTGTTCACGGGCACCTGCAGTGCTGTTGTGAGTGTCACGAGACGAGGGATGGGAAACATCCCATTTGGCACAAGAGACCAGGTGAGAGCTGTCGTCGGTCTTTATTGTGGCATCGAGCCTGGGCCTCCACCTGACATGGGATGGTGGCAGAACCAGCCATGGGGAGCAGAAGAAAGAGGGCAATGGTGTCAGGCACAGCTGGCCAGTCCCTCAGCTTCTCAGGATCTCCATTTGTAAATCAGCAATGATGATTCCTATCTGCAGGGCAGAGTGAGGATGGAAGGTGTAAGAGGCAGTCTTGATATGTTATGTTGGAAGCACATGCTTCCATTTTCCCCTTCTCTGAGAGGATGAGCTCAGGGCATCGTGACTCCTGAGGGCTTTGGGGAAAAGCAGGAGGCATCTCCTGTGGGCTTGGGAGTCCTTGCATTCATCCACAGGCTGTTGGGAAGGCCCTGTGTGGGGGTGTTTGGGGCACGGTGATGGACAAGACGGATGTGATCCTTGCTCTCATGGGACCCCTAAACTGGTTCCTAAATACCCCTAAACTGGGCCCCCCAAAACATGAGGCTCCTAAACTGGGAGGGGCAAAGAATACCAAATATACAGAATAGTTTGTGATAAGTGCCCTGAAGGAAAGCTCCAGGGAGCTGTGATAACAGCTCAAGAGGCTGTTTGAGATGGAGAAGTCCAGGGAAGCCTCTCAAAAGAGGTGGCCTTTGAGTAGTGACCTTGAAAGGCAAGAAGGAACCAGCCGCTCAAAAGTCGGACAAAGGGGACACAGCAAGTGCAAAGGCCCTGGGGTTGCAAAGACTTTGGAGCCTAGACAAAGCAAAGGAGGCCATGCTAGCGGGGGGTTTCACGTATAATGGGAAGAGTGTAAGACATTCAGTTGGAAAGTTAGAGACAGGCTAGATCAGACACTCAGATTAGTTTATGTAGATGGTGATGACTCATATTTCCCAATTGAGGAAACTGAGGACTAGAGTGGGTAAGCCACCTGCCCAATGTCAAGTTGGCAAGAGATGGAGCCCAGGTGGATCTCAATGTCAAACCTTGTTGGGAGGCAAGGAGCAAAACTCTCAGGTGCTCTGAGGCCCCCCCTCATCCTTTTGAGGGGTAAAGGCAGGAGGGGCCCAGCCTAGGAGAGAGAACATCGTGTCTGTGGGAGAGAGTCAGAAGAGGCAGCAGCCTAAACACACGGCAGACCCCGGCCAGCCCCGGCTGCCAGCACAACTGCTTGTATGGCTGCCAAGGAGCCAGATGCCGCTTCTGGAAAAAATATCTTCCTGGCTTGGCACTCCCTGGCCGGCCTGCCTGCCATGCAAGGGGAGGAGGGGGCTGCCGAGTGTGGGCCTCTGCTGCTTAGCACCCCAGAACGGCACTGCTGTGCCTTTGAAGCCAGGGCAGGAACAGGGAAGGGAGGGGGCAGGGAGGATGCAAGCAAAATATTTTCGCTAAAAATATTCTGGTCCAGGAGAAGATCTTTTTTTTTTTTCTTTTTTCCCCTACTCTTGCTGGAAAACCAAAGTCTTATTAAAACAACACCAGAATATTTCATGTTGATATCAATTAGGCGAAGGAGAAGGAATCTTGAATTTTCCTCCCTGCCAGTTTCACATAAAAGGAATATTCTCCCAGAGGCCAAAGGATGAAGGTTTTTAGTTTTTTCCTTTTCTGCAAAAAAATTCCTGCGATGTGGATGGAAAGTTCCTCATGTCTGAGAACTTCCTGAGGAGTTGGGGCTCTGGACCCTGAGGCCAAATTCTCCCCTTCAGCAGGGTGGGGCAGGGCAGGTGGCTGGCCCCTTAAGACAGTCCTCTGAACCTGTCAGGCTTGCTCTGCACTGAGGCCCAACCTGCGTACTCTACGAGGACCCCAGCCAGTTGGACCACAGAACCGATGACCAGGAGATGGGCAGGTAGAGGCAGAGCATTTGGCCTGTGTTTCTGGAACCCCTCATCAAAGCTCCTCAGGCAGCCTCAAGACAGGGAGTCCACTCTGAGGTGCCAGACCTGGCCAGGGCCCCTCTTTCTGGTTTAGGCCTTTCATAACCATGATGGCAACTCCTTTTCTGCAAACCTATTATGTGCCGGGCACTTTAGAATGTATATTACTGTAATACCTCGTTTTGTCCTCACAAAGACCATAAGAGAGGTGAATTACATTATCCCCAGTGTCCCTGAGAAAATGAGGGCTTAGTGTCACACACCTAGTAAGCTGACGTGGCAAGATTTGAACCCAAGTCCCTCTAACCCTAAAGTCTGGGCTCTGTCTCTGTCACAGTCTACCACTTGATGACCCATTGGCTCAAAGACCCATCTGGTCCCCCATCAAGCATCTGATAAGTAAGTGAGGCTCTCTTGTCCTTGGTATTATTTCAGTCCTCTGACTCCAAACCAGAGCTCCAGGTAACAAGCCCTTCAGCAATATTTTCTCTCCATTTTCTCCTCTGCTCAGCTTTCTGAGTTTCCCTTATTAATACATCAATTCATTCATTAATGTATTTCATTCAACCAACCATTCATCTATCGATCCATCCATCTACTCACCTACTTTCCATCCATCCATCCATCCATCCATCCATCCATCGAACCATCTTCCACCAAGCTATTCATCCACCCATCCCCCATCCACCTATCCATTCATCCAACCACCCACCTTTTCATCCACCCATCCATCTATCCATCTTTTTACCCATACATTTAGCTACCCATCCATCCCATGTTTGCTAAGTGCCAGAGATATAGAAATAACTAGAACACAGTTCCTGCTCAAGTCCCACTCAGATTCATCAAATATTAAAGGTAAAATATAGTCTTAAAAATAATCTAACCCCATCCCCCCTCCTATGTAATCCACATGGGAGGGAGTATTTTTGTTTTACAGATGAGGAAACTATAGTGCAGGGAAAGCAATGAGACTTGCTGGAAGTTGTGCTTTGTAGTAGAACGGCCTTCATGTCAAAACAGACTAGAGTTCTAGTCCCAGTTCTTTGCCCTGCTAGCTGGATGACCTTGAGCTAGTCACTGAAACTCTGCGAATGTGGGCGAGAGCAGAAAGTGAGGTCAGAGAGGGCTTCAGGCCTTGGAGGGCTTTGTAGGCCATTGTTAAGAACGCTGGCATCTACGGTGAGTAAGAGGGCACCGTTGCAGGGTCTGACTAGCAGAGAGACAAGCTCCAACTTAAACTGTAAAAGGATCCCTCTGGTTCTTGGGTAGAGAATCACCTGTCAGGAGAGAAAGGAGGGAAGGGTAAAGCAGGGTGCTGACCAGTAAGGAAGAGACTGCAATGATCCAGACAAGAGGTGATACTGGGTGAGACCCGCGGAGGTGGCAAGAACCATCAGTACCCAAGGTGACGTGTGCGAGGACGAGGGGCATCAGGGATGACTTGGTGGCCTTGTGCCTGAACGACTGGAAGGATAGAGTGGCCATCACCTGAGAGGGTGAAGGCTGTGGTTGGAGCAGGTTTCGGACGGAAGAGCAGAAGTTCATGTTTGGATGCGCTGACTCGGAGGGGCCCATTAGCTATCCAGCTGGTGATGCTGGGTCGGCAGTTAGCTATGCAGTCGGTGGTCAGGAGCAGGTCTGGACTGGAGGTAAATCTGGCACTCACTGCTGTATGAATGGTGTTCAAAGCCTTGAGACTGGAAGAATCGCAAGAGTGTCATGGCGCCTGGATGGCTCCGTCAGTTAAGCATCTGCCTTCAGCTCAGGTCATGATCCCAGGGTCCTGGGACTGAGTCCCACATCCAGCTCCTTGCTCAGCAGGGAGCCTGCTTCTCCCTCTGCCTGCTGCTCCCCCTGCTTGTGCTCTCTCTCTCTCTCACTCTCTCTCTCTTAAATAAGCAAATAAGTAAGTAAGTAAATAAATAAAACCTTTAAAAGAAAAGTGAGCGAGTGTAGACAGAGGAGATTAGGAGCAGGGCCTGAGCCTTAGACCCTCCATCACTCAGAGATTTTACTAATACAAAGTAAGGCCCCCGAGCACAGAGAGGAAGAACGCATGGTCACAGGCCTCACCAAGTGTGCCTTCTGATGAGGGTAACACGCAGAAGGGACCAGCAAGTTCACCAGGCTAACAAGCTTCAGGAGAGGGTCCGCCAAGGGCTGCAGGAGCCCAGGTGTCACACCTCAGCCACCCAGGGGCACCTGCAGACCTGGCCCGTTCCACAGAAAGGGGAAACCCAAACCCAGAGTTCGGAAGCTCATGTAATTATCTCTGTAGTCTGATCGGAGAAGTCCTATCATCCCCATTTTACACCCAAGAAACTGAGGCTCAGAAAGGGGAAGCCATGGGCCAGACGCCTGCCTTTAAAGATCACACACCTAATGAGAGAGAGAGAGAGAGAGAGAGAGAGAAGGAGGTACGGAAGGATGCTGAGAGAAGGACTCAGAATCTTCACGTTATGATTTGGGTCTCTCTCCTGAGGGAGAGCTCCCAGGCCTGCCAAAGTCCAAACTCCCATGCTTTCAGGGGCAGGCAGTGGACATCAGTGAGGGATGTGGGCTGGCAGTGGGGAGTGGAGGGCCCAAGCCTAGTCAGCTGTGGCCTGAAGGAAAGGTGGGCCCACGGTTGCCAAACCTGGTTTCTAAAGAGAGGCTGGAAATCTGGATTTTTATGTGAAATTTCCCACTTTTTAAAGCAGTGTTGGGTCCAAACACAGCATTTCGGCATGCTGAGTTGATCTCATGGGCCACCAGCTCCAGGCTTTGGCCTTTTGGACTGGTGGCTTTAGGGTCACGCAGGCCTGGGTTTGAATCCTCAATTTTTCCCTTACTAGCTGTGTGATCTTGGGCAAGTGAGTTCACCTCTCTGGGCCTCGGGTTCCTTATCTGTCCAGCATCACTGAGTCTCAGGCCGTTAGAAGATCACAGGAGACAATGTGCGCCTGGCGCAGTGATGGAGGTGATCTGTGTGTGTGTGTGTGTGTGTGTGTGTGTGTGTGTGGGGAGACAATGTGCGCCTGGCGCAGTGATGGAGGTGACCTGTGTGTGTGTGTGTGTGTGTGTGTGTGCGTGTGTGTGTGTGTGTGTTGAGGGTAGGAGCCTGCCTGTCCTGGCCTTACACAGTGGTCCCTGAGTGCCAGGAGCTTGTGTGTAGACCCTTCACAGACCTGCGCTCTATCTTCCCTTCCCTCCCTGACCTCGCTTTCAAGCACTCCCCACGGACCACTTACGGCTCTCCGGGCAGTGGTGGCCTCCAGGCCCAAGCCTTCCTCACCAGCCTGGCTTCTCCCTCCTGCCACCTCTCCGCTGCACAGGAGAACCGTGGGGACGTCTGGATTCCTGAGGGGATGTTTTCCACATTTCTGGAAACCCACTGCGGTTTGGTTTTCCGTGGTAAAGGCCTTGGCAGGAGCTCAGTCCAATGGAACAGCCAATGGCTGGGAGGAGCCAGAATCAAGGAGACATTCATTGAGCGCCCACTGTGTACCAGGCCTTGGGGATTCACAGATGCTTGAAACAGCCCTGCCCTCCAAGAACCTCATTATCTTGTTATGAAGACAGACTGGAAACACGAGAAGTTAAAAACAGATCTTAAAACCAAAGTCCTTGTCACTCAAGCCAGGAGCCTGCTTGCCCCTGGCCGGCCCCTCCTCCTCATCCCATCAGATATTAGCTTCCCTCCTCAGGACTCAGAATCTCTCAGATCTGCCCCCTTTCTCTGCACTTCATTGCCACGGCCCTCGTTTGGGTTGTCACCCTCCCTCCCCTGGATGATGGCAGCTGTCTCCTCCTCAACTCCCTGCCTCCAGTCAGCCCTCCTTCAGTCCATCCCCACATGACCGCGAGAAAGGGCTTTCTAAACCCAAAGCTGCTCCTGTAACTTCCCTACCAAAAGCCCACAGTGACTCCACGATGGTGTCCAGACTACCCACATTGGCTCACAGGCCTTGCAGGCTCTGCCTTCTCTACCCTGGACAGCCTGCTTCATCTCTCACCTCGTTTCCCTCCATCCCGGTGCATCAGCCACGCGGGTCGCCTCCAAGTTAATGGTCTGCCTTCGGCTTTCTCTCAGCTCTGGGGGCCTTTACGCACGTGGTTCCCTCTTCCTAGAATGTGTTTCCACCATTGCCTTCACCAAGCGAACTTCTAATCATTCTTTCGGGCTCAGCTTCAGTGTCACTTCCTCCAGGAAGTCTTCCTCACCCACTCCCACCTCCAGGCTGGATTAAGTGTCTTTGTTCTGTGTCCCTGATGCTTTCCGTATGGTCCTATTACTACCACCACCACTACTTCTGCTTGCTGCTGCTGCTACCCCCCCCCCCATGGCCCCTCTCCTGCCCCCGCCGGCCTAATCAAGACCAATAGGGACAGCAGGCACTCCCAAAGCACTCATATGCGCCAACCATTATTCTAAGTGGTCTGTATGTCCATTTTAGCCTCTCGCATACCCTCTGAAGTAGGAACTATTATTGACCACTTTACAGGTGAGGAAACTGAGATGAGGCCAAGTGGAGTGACTCGCCCAAGGTCTTGTGGGAAGTAATTGGCGAAGCTGGGATTTGTTATAGTTCACACGTCAGTCTGTGGCAAAGACCTGTTTCCTGATCTATCTCCCTCACTAGACTAAAAACTCTAGGAGCACAAAGCCCACCCCTGCCTATGGTTATGTCTCCAGCACACAGTGTCGTGTTTGGCACACAGTAGGCGCTCAATAAATTCCTGACTGAAGGCAGGCATGTGAGACAATGCTGGAGAACTCTGGAGCTGCCTGAGCGCAGGGAGCTGGACCGACTGACCGTGTCGGATTTTGGGTTGTGGTTGAGCATTCAGGGTGTAGGCTGTTTATCTCAAACCAGTTCACCAAGGAGAAGTAAAAACAAGAATTCACAAAACCCAGACACCCTTGACATTGGTTATCTTATCACTGATAAGATAATGCAGTGAAGCCTGTTGCCAGCAGAGAGAGAGAGTCCTTAATAAATAAACAGTGATGAGCAGGGGCTCTTGGCAACAACCCAGAGCGGGGGCATGCCTGTTCCATTTTACAGATGAGAAGACCGAGCCTCCAGGAAGGGATGACGTGACTGGCAGAGAGCACCCAGCCAACACGCGAAGGAGTGGAGATCTGAACTCCAGAAGCTGGTTCTCATTCCCCTGGAAACAGAAGCTTCCATTTGCCTATCACCAAATTCACGCATTGTATGTATATTTACTTTTCTTTTGAGACAATATTGCGTATTTCAAATTTAGATTTCTTTTGAGATCAGAATTTCAACCCCCTTGGAGATTTTTTTTTCAGTCCGCTTTTAAGGTCTCTTTTTCTAGCTTGACCACGTTTCAACATTTCTGGAATTTTTTTCTTTTAAGACCGGTTCAGGAGGAGCTGCTTCTATCTTTCGCATTTCTAGAAGTATCCAGTTGATGAGGCTTTATGTATGTTTCATTAGGATTATCCCCTTCGTGCATTCTTGCCTTCTTTCCCTTCTGTTGGCTTTGCTGACCTTGGTGCACTGTGCGTTTGTTAAGCAGACTGGCCCCAACCCCGCTTCGGTCCTCGCAGGGCGGAAGGGGAGGGAAGACAAGATGGGATAGGTATGTTGGGGTGTGCTTGGCATCATGCACTTTTCTGTGATGCAGAAATTGCAGAGTATTTGACACTCCTCTTTTTAATTGTTTGCTCCTCGAAAAATAGAGCTGACTTTTTTCATCATAAAGTATTAAAGAATCCCTTGGATACTAAGACGACTCTGAGGAAAACCCCCAAATCACCGACAGTTTCGATCACCTCCAACCAGTTTACACGTTAGGTTATTTCTTTATCGTCGTTCTCACTCCATTTAATTTTATTTTACAAGCCTTGGAGTCTGCTATACGTGCAGTTTCGTTCCTGATTTTTCCTCACTTAACAGTATGTGATAAGCATTTTATGTGTTTTTCTTTGTCTTTATTAAAACCTCTTTATAAATACAGCATCGTAAATCTTTGCGATAGTATTTTAAGTGACTATTGAAGATTTAGGTTGTCTCAACTTTTAAGCTGTTATGAACAATTAAAGTTTTATGATTGTTTTAAAGGATTGTTTTTCTAAGGTACATGCTCAGAAATAGAATAACTGGGTCAAAAGTCTTGAATCTTGACTACTCTTAACCACTTCTATTAAATATTGTTAATATAATCTCTCTGTATATTTACATACATAAATTCACACATCTGCACTGGAGTACGGAGTGCCCAGACTACCCCCACCCTCATCAGCCTGCGGCCTTACACACGTTTAACCTTTAAAATTGTTGGTAATTTGACAACAGAGAATTGACATCTTCCTGTTTGAATTTGCATTTCTTTGATTTCTATTGAAGTTGGATTTCTGCTCTCCCTTTTTTTTTTTAAACTACTTACATACTATTTTTTTTTTTTTAGTTGTCATCTTTGGTTGAAAATTTTTTTTTCACATTTTAGGTCTTGCCATTTTCATTTTAGCCTTTTTTCCCCTTTTTCGTTTTAACGTGCGGGTAGGTATCTTACGTTCGTTTTTCCTGTTATTTCCTCAAATGCACCTTAGCTCGCGCAGCCCTTGTTTTCCAGAGGCTGGGTGGAGTTCCTTTCGTGCCCTGAGGGTGAATGTCTGCACTAATTGTTCTAAGCTCCTGGTACTTGGTTTGGGTGCAGTGATTGAGGCCGGTTTTGACTCTTCCCAGAACCACCAACGCCTGGGAGATTCCACCCTCTTTGCCATTCTCTTTACCCTTGGCTTCCCACTTCTTTTTTTTTTTTTAATTTTAATTTAAATTCAATTAGTTAACATAGAGTGTATTATTAGTTTCAGAGGTAGAGTTCAGCGATTCATCAGGCTTATCGAACACCCAGTGCTCATGACATCACGTGCCCTCCTTACTGTCCATCACCCACTTACCCCAACCCCCCACTCTCCTCCCCTCCAGCAACCCTCGGTTTGTTTCCTATGATTAAGAGTCTCTTATGGTTTGTCTCCCTCTCTGGTTTCGTCTTGTTTTATTTTTTCCTCTCTTCCCCTATGATCCTCTGTTTTGTTTCTTTAAATCCCACATATCAGTGAGATCATATGATAATTGTCTTTCACTGATTGACTTATTTTGCTTAGCATAATACCCTCTAGTTCCATCTGCGTCATTGCAAATGGTAAGATTTCAATTTTTTGATGGCTGCATAATATTCCATCGTGTATGTATGTGTGTGTGTGTATATCTGTATATCCGTATATGTATATATCTATATCTATATATCTCTTACATCTTCTCCATCCATTCATTGATCGACATCTGGCTTCCCACTTCTGAGCTAGGTGCTTATCTGTGACAAAACCTGATGACAAATGCCGCAGCACATCAGAGTCTTTGCTCCGGAACTTCACAAAAGGCTCTTCTGAACGTCTAAATCAGGGATTCTCCTTTCATATTGGCCATTCAGTTCTCTCAAATGATTGTTGTAGATGCGTGCGGCACTACCCCTTTCAGAAACTATGGTATGGAAAGGCTTTAGCACACTGGAGAAAGCACCTGCCATTGACCTTTGTGTTTGGGAAATATAAATATTCTTTCTTCCTTCCCGTTCCCATTTCCTCCCTCTTCCTTTGGTGAATCTTGATTTACTTTCTCAGGCTACTGACAATGTCATAGAGCTGACTTCTGCGCATGTGGTAACTGGGCGGCATCATTCCCAAACTGGGCACTTGACTTATGGAGCCCAGGTAGGGGACCCTGAAAGCCACAGATACAACAGAAATCACCTCTAGCTGTCCTAGCGCTTCCCTACTCAATAATCCCAGGTGTCACCTGCTGATTAGCAGTGATCAGGGACTACAGGGTCCTAATATAGGACACAGATGACACACAGTCTTTTGGCTTTAAAAGTCTTGCCCCATTTCTTTCTTCCCCAAACCCGGTCCTGCTGGTGGGATTGCTCCCAACAGGGCAGCTCCACTCAGCACGCAGTCTTGGGTCTCTTGGTCTTTATTATTCTGATGCCTCCTCACCTTCAACCCTACCTAAGTCCTCGTTGATCTTCTAGTCTATTTATTTCATCTAATCGTATGAAATGGAAGATATTTGCCTGGTTTTGACCTATTAAAATAGGATTTCATATAGTTCAACTTAATCTTTTTTAGAAATTATACAAGGACATGGAAGCATCATAAGAAAATTGGAAAATAGAGGAAAATATGAAGAAAGGAAATTATGCAAATATCATCCCTGGTAACATTTTGTTGTATCGTCTTCTGATTGTTTCCATGTGGTACATGCCCATATACTTACAAACAGAGATTTGGTAGGCGTGGAATCTAACTGCCTATATAAAATGTGGTCATCTAATTAGCAATATATTTTGAGTGACTTTCCCTGTCAATACATGAACTTCCTTGCAATCATTTTTAATAGCTGTATTGTACTCTGTTGTGTGGTTGCACCACTATTAAGGGTAGCCAGTAATCAAGAGGCTGAAGTGTAGGGCCCTGGGGGTAGGAGAAGAATGGAAAGCATGATGGGGGAAGAGGGGCCAACGTGGTGTGGGGTTTTAATGCCAAGGCTGGAAAGGCTTTTAAGATGCTTTATATTAAGAGGACCTGAAGGGATTTGGATGGACGAGAAAGAGCCCGGGGCTCTGGGGAGGGGCCACTGGAAGGCTTACAAAATGTCGGGAGTCATATTCATGTATTCATTCACTCAACAGATGCTTAATGAAGTTCCACTATGTGACATTCTAGTGGGGACACCGCAGAGAAAGAGAGCCACACAAACTTGCTTTCAAGGAGCTTGTATTGCTGTCAGGGGAGACAGACCAGAAGCAAAGAAGGTGATTGCATATTGATAACAGTACCAGGAAGGAAAATGAACAAGAAGATGTGATGAAGCATAAAGGGGTCCTGGAGGTGGGGGTACGGCGATGGGGTATAGCATCCCTGGGAAGGGGTATTTGAGCTGAGATTTGAATGAGTCAGAGGAGGAAAGTTATAAAGAGAAGAACCAGCAAGTACAATGGCCAAGTGGAGTGAGTAGACACAACCCCAGGTTTGAAACATTTCATTCACTCATTCAACCTGGTTGTGCTCCTTCTCTGTTGCAGATTGGAACAGAGACATCAAATATTACTTCTTCAAGGGAGAGAGACATCCATTCATTTCATTTATTTACCCATTCATTCGTTGATTCAACACATTCTGAGTTATTTATTATGTGCCTTAGACATTAAAAAGTAAACAAAGATGAATAAGAATTAGTTCTTTTCCTCCAGGATATTTGTGGTCAAAGGCAAGGAAGGTGGGAGGGAGCAGTCAGAGAGAAGAAAGAAGTGGCCAGCTCAGGGTGCTGCAGCTGATTACCATCAGGGATGGGACTAAAGGATGTGTCCTGATTCCCTCACCAAAGTTTTGTCTATCGTGTTGTCTTGTGGCCTCTACCCTTCTGTGTCAGTCCTTTGTCAATACAAGGTTTACGCACACAGCCTCCCCTAGTCCATACCTAAAAAAGGCATTAAACATTTATATCATCGCAGGCCCTAAGATAAAGTCTATAAATGGTTCTGGTTGCAGTTCTCTCATGTTCACTGGATGCCATAAAAATGGCTCAGTGCAAATAGGGAGCCATTGCCTTTAACAGCTGGGTGTTAATGACTACACTTGGAAAGCAGCAGAGTTGTGTCTGGGTACCCCCAGATAGAGAACTGGGAGTCCTTGTTGGGTTGACTGCAACTGTGATAGGGCCATGTGGTCAGTGAGTGTGGGGTTCTGTTCATACTTGGGCTGACCAAGTAGAGCCACCAGGAGGTGTGTAACTGGCCAATGGAAGGTTCAGGAATGTGAATAAAAAGAGCTTCAGGACATGTATCCTCTCCTGCTCTTATGGCACTATGGAAAGATGCTTGATCTGGAATATTTTGACTTGGGTTTGAATCCTACTTCTGCCTCTTGCCACCTGAGTGACCTTGGGCATTTCACTTTCTCCCCTGGAGACTCTGTTTCGTTATTTGTAGAATAGGCATGGACAGACACGCAGTTGCCCACCAAATAACTAGTCCCCCATTTTCCTTGCTAGAAAGGGTTCATCCGTGTGGCAACGTGCTCACTATGGGGATGCATCGTATTTGGTCTAAGCCAATGACTGGCTGAGGACTTGGCATGTAATCAAGTTCAGACCAAGAGAAAGTCTGGTTGGAGGTTAATGCCAAACATTTTCCTTCCTTTCTTTTTTGCCTTGAATTCCTCTGTGCAAGGATGTGATGGTCGTAGCTGAGGCAATCATCTCACAACCATGAGATGATGAGCCCATAAATAAAAGTCGGCGCCCTGGTGTGGACAGCGCAAGGATAGAAATCTCCGATGACAATGCCGAACCGTTACATCAAACTTGGGACGCCTTGTTATAGGCGATAATTAAGTCATGGCTGGGCTTTGGGTGCTCTGTTATTTGCACCCGAGGCATCCCTAACCAACATGAGGGATAATGATAGCTACTTTCTAGAGCTCCCGAGGGAATTAAATGACACATTGCCCACCCTGTGCTAGGCATATTTTTGTCACTTTCTGCCCTGATCCTTGGCATATGTGATGTGATCTCTTACTCCGGGCTGGAGGAAGCTGCCTTGGAAGAGAGCGACCTGTTGGTTGGTGGAGAGTGACCAGTTTATGGCCTCTAGAAATACTTGTAGGGGCGTCAAATAGTAAAACACAACTCGAAGTAATTGTTAACACGTGCCATAAGCCTCCCTGTGTCAACCCATGTCTTTAACAGAACCCTTATCACGCTGATATATAAGGCAGAGGGATTTTTTACTAGAGGTTACCCCACGTGTGGGGGATGACTCAAATGTTCTCATTATTCATTCTAACACCCAGCGCATCCAAGGCGGTTAGCCTGAGTCAATGAATGTGATTTCACCCACCTCGCTTCAGGAGAGGCCGTGCGGCCCCGTGAGATGCACGGGGAATCTGCTGTGCACTTTCAAGAAGAGTTTCCTCTCTCCTAAGCGAGAGCCACAGAAGACCGGGGTCTCCCATGCCCCCCTTACGTGGTGGTGTCTGGTTGACAGACGGAAACCGCCGTGGCCATGTGATTCCCAGGCCGCAGGCTCCCAACACGGAGACGCGGAGGATAGCTGGAACGAGCCCAGCTTCGAAGGCAACCCTGAGCCGCTGAGGCAGCCGGTCTCGGAGCCTGCCCAGCACCTGGACTTTCTAATACATGAGCTAAATATTTACTTATGGTTTATGAGTTGGGGTTTGGGGTTTTGTTGCTGAAAGCATTCTGCCTGATACTCTGAGTTTACTGAAGGGATTTCAGTTTACGCAAAGAAAACCCAGGTGTACGCCGAGTTCTACAGAAGCAAGCTCTTGCAGGAAGTGAGGTAGGGCTTCGGTGAGGCAGGCAGTGGCTCAGCGATGGTTAGGAATTGGCCAGGAGGCGCCCCTGTGCTGGTGCTGGGCGAGAAAGTTCAGTTCTGTCGAAGCCGTGGATTGGTAAAGGAATGGACATATTCCCACTGTATTAGTCAGGGTTCTCCGGAGGGAGAGGTATTTATTTTAAGCAAGACAATTGTGGCTCACACAACTGTGGAGGCTGGGAAGTGCAAAATGCTCAGAGATAAACACATCTAGGGAAGTTTCTTCTCCCCTCCCCAGACACATTGCTGGGAAGGTTTCTAGACAAGGGAAAATGGATCCCAAATGGCTGAGTCATTTGACATATGACAAGCAAATGGTCAGGGCTTGCTGGGGAGGGAGCCCACATTGCCTCAGCTCATCTCCACGACTGGTGTCACCACTGAGACACTCTCCCCACCCCAGGCCTGCTCGGTTTGCAAGGCTGCTTTGGATGCTCTGTGGACCTTCGCTCCAAAGCCACAGAACCCGGCTACAGATGAACCGGATCCTTAGCTGGGCCAGGGCCGCGCCCCAGACTGGGAACGGAGCTGCGTTCCAGCCTCCGTCCCGCTTGGCTGACGTGATTCCGCCTTCGCCCCCAAGTCTGGCCTGGCCCCCGAGGTTGGAGCTGGAGCTGGGAAGAGAGGTGGAAGAACGTCCTGGGGAGGGTCACCGGTCAGTCCACTTGGAAAAGTCAGGGTTGCTATCCCCATTTTATAGATGGTTCACTGAAGATGCCACGGCCCGAATAGGAGCCCTGGCCTGGAAGCTTCTCGAGGCGGCCTTTCCCCCGTCTGCCACTACAACATCTGCAGTGGCAGTTCAAAGTCTTCTTTTACTCTTGGGTGGCATTGCCAAATCATTTTAAGGAAAAAAAAAAAGCGAAGAAAGGCTGACTGGTGCCCTATCCAACCTGGGCTCGAATACAGCAGCCAAGAAGGCAGATATCCCTCCTTTCCGAGTTGATAGGTGTTGACTGAACCTAGATTCTCGGCAGGGCAAGTGTCCGGCACTAGGGAGGCAGCGGGACACAGGACAGATGTGACCCTTGCCTTCACTGAGTCCACAGTCTGGGTGCGGCTTCCGTCCGACCCCAGCCCAGCTGACCCTAGGCTCTTGGAAGCGTGGACCCAGGGGTCTGGAGTCCCACGCTGCTTGACCTAATGTCTGGAGCTCTTGGTCCTAGGGAGGGCCACACAGGGGGAGGGCAGGGCAGAAGAAAGAGGACCAGTGGGCAGTTCACTAACCAGAACATGCAGGGACGCAGTGACCAGGCGCTTTCGTAAAAGGAGGGGGCAAAGGGGAGGAGGGACATATATTTGGAAATCAAGAGTCTGACTAACTTTGTGGAGAGCAGAAGGGAAAAAAAGCCCGAGTCCCCACAGTAACCTGTTTGCAAGAGCTGCCCAATTTAGCAGAAAATCACACACACTGGTCCTGGCACGAGCTTGGGGAAGGTATTTCCTCCCCAGCTCGGGTCAAGTTTCATTCATAGGTACTGTCTAAAATTAGACCCTCTGCTTTCATTTTGGTCCAAACTCCCTGCCTAGCGTAATATTTGGAAGAAACAGGCACTCCATTAAAAGTGCCTTCCTCCCAGCGGCCCTTGGCCTGGGAAGGGCTGGGCCCTGTCCTCGGCTGGCGGCCGCTGCGGCTCATAAACCCGGGTCTAAATTCAAAGCATCCGCTCTGACTGGTGACCTCTGGCTCCCAGGCAAACTCATGCCTCTTCCTCCAGTTCACACCCAAGGCCTGGCCAGGTCACTGGGAGGGACCCAGTTCAGGCCCTTGACCTTCTGTCTGACGGTGACTCCCCAGAGGGGGAAGACAGCCTAGGAAGAGGCGCTTGTCACCCCCGGACCACGCAATGGGGCCTCTTGCTGGGGCTTGGCCTGCCATCTTCCTCTCTTCTGGACTCAGGGAGCCTGCCAGCTGGGTCTTTCAGTCTCAAACAAAAACAGTTCTACTGTTATTTTTTTTCCAAATTAACATACCGTCAAGGAAGGACTCAGTGAGATGGGGAATCAATACCGTCTTTGGACTGATTAGTTCATTTAAGAAATGTTTGCTGAGCACCTTGTATTTGGAGTGGTTCAGCCATGAGTAACAGAAATGAGAAGGCCACGGTGGGTGGTCCCGGCATCTAAGAGCTGAAAGCACACAGGGGGTGGGCTGGAGTCACAGCCTGAGTCTGGAGAGGGGGGGACCCACAAAGTACTATCTCGTTATGTCTCACCTCTGCCTCCTGGCCTCTCTCCTGCCTGCTGGCCTCAGGACAGAACGTGGCTCCTCCTGCATGTGCTTTCAGCTTCAGCCCTCTGCACAGAGCCCACCCCTTTTCCTGGATTCCAATTTCAAGGTCCCAGGGAAGGTTTCTAATTGACTTTGATTGTATCAGGTGTCTGCCCCTTGGCCGATCAACAGCAGCCAGGGGAGGGGCCATACTAGCCTGGTGGATTCTGGTGGAACCATGTGCACGGCATCAGAAAAAGACACTCCCAGAAACAGACAGATTTAGCACTATGCAGTTGCTGCTCTGCCAGCCGCCGTGGCAATGCAGAAAAGGGTCTTAACCCAGGCATGGCAGACTAAGGAAGGCTTCCTGGAAGAGGTGACTTCTAAGCAGGGTGAGTGACTTTTAGCCAGGACCTGAGAAGGAAGAGTGTAGAATGTTGATCCAAGAATTACAGGCAAAGACCGAAGGCAAGACCCAGGTGTCCCAGGATAGAATCCTACATTGCCACTCACTGGCTGTGCTGGCTTTGGGCAAGTCATCCACTCTCTGAGCCTCAGTTTCCTCCTCTGTGAAAGGGAATCCTCACATTTTCTTCCCGGAGTTATGAGGATTAAATGAGGCTCTGAGTGCAGCAACATATGTCAGTTGAATCCATTAACCCTGGGTGCAGGGACCTTTCCTGGGCAGGTGGTGTTCCCATAGCTCCTTCCTTCTCCCCTTTGGTCTCAACTCAGGTGTCACAGGGCCATCAGAGAAGCCCCCCCCTGACCAACTTTCGGAGTGAGCTTCCCTTTTAGCTCTGATGGTTATCTGGTTTCCCTGCTGGTCATTTTCTCAATTTGCAGTTTTTGGTTTGTCTTCTTGTTTTTTTTTTTAATTGAAATATATTCGACACGTCGCATTGTGTAAATTTAAGGCGTAGAGCATATTGATTTGATACATTTATATACTGTGATATGTTTGCCATGGCAGCAATAATTAGCACCTCTCTCACCGTACGTAATTATCATTTCTTTTTAGTGGTTGGAGTAATTCAGATCTAGTCTTTTAGCAAGTTTGATGGCTGTAATACAATATCGTTGTCTCCCCTCACCATACCGTACGTTAGATTTCTAGGGTTTATGTACCACTTTTTGCAAATTCGTACCCTTAAACAATAGCTTGCCTATTGTCCTCCTGTCTCCAGTCTGGTTTTGTCCGAAACGGAAAGGTCTGTGAAGGTGAGGACTGTGCCTGTCTTGTTCTCTACACTACCCCCCTGACATGCAGGGGGCCAGCACCCCAGGGGTGCTTAATCAGTGTCTGCTGAATCAATGAATGCAAGAAGGGAGACATGTAGGCGGCAAGTCTTGGTCCCTTCCCATGGGAGGAGTGGATTTTCTTAGACGATCTCTGCCCTAGGGCAGTGTCCAGTCTCCTCCAGCAAAGTTACTGCTCTCTTAGCCACTACTTGAGTCCTGAACCCCCTGATAAGAACCCCTTTGAACCCAGTTCAAAGGCTTTGGTGGTTGGGGCCCTCATCCAGACCTAAAGTATCTGGAAAACTAAGGTGGAATTCCAACCATTCTATTCTCTGAGACTCCAGCTGGGCCTTTTAAGTTGGGAAGGGTAAGGGGCTTGAGCCTGCAGGCCTCCCTATGACTCTAGCCCTGGAAGAGATTTCTCCACAGGGACTGAGCAGAGGCTCCTCGCCCTTGTCCTCACTCATCCCCTGGTGATGAGCTCCATCCTCCAGAGGAGCAAAGAGAGGGATAAGAGTAAGGCCTGTCCCAGGTGGCCCCACGGCAACACCGGGGTCATGTCTTGGCATCAGCCACAGCACAAAGGCTGACCCCCACCTCCCACTACCCACTATTTACTCCCTCCCACCTTGGCCACTCTCCTTCCCTGATCTCCTGCAACTTCCTAGAACCACCCCCTCTGTCTCCTCGCTTGTCTTAGTTTGGCTCCCTCACTACAGACTTTGCAATGAGGCTATGAGTACAAGTAGTTCATTTGGAGGGTGATTCCAGAAAGTACTGGCAAGGAAAATGGGATCATGAGATAGGCAAGGGCAGGAGGTCAATACTGGGTGCAGTTACCAATGTAGGCAACTGACAGTCTGACTCTGCAAGATGGCGTAGAACACCTGCCCCACCACCGGAGCAGCAGGAGCCAACGGCTGAGGGGTCCTACAACAGCTGTTAACTCGACAGTACTCTGGCCTGTCTGGTTTGCAGAGAGCCTTCAGATTTTAGGAACTTCCAGTTGGTGTCCTTTGGATCAATGTGCAAGGAAATAATGGGTGCTGAGGGCATCTGGGCAGGGCATCTGCCTCTCTGCTGATCACCCCAGCCCTCCGAGGGGCCTCTTCAACCACCCCCTCTCACCCAAAGGACCCCCTCACTGACCCCTGATGGCTGACTCTACACAGGTCCGTCAACACCTGATGTATCGCCTACCCTGACACCCCTCAGGACCCTTTATGTTCCCATTTAACCTTCCATTGACCCCATTCCCTTTGCCCGACTCCGCCCACTCACCCCTGTATGGGAGTTTTGGGATATGAGCAGGACTGGGCTAGATGTCCTCACTGAAGCAACAGGAGGGTGGGTCCACTTCCTGAACGTCTCCTCCCGGGATCCTCTGTGGCTGACCAAGTGAGTCACATTCTCTGCCTCCCCCACCTGGCCCCTTCCCTGTCTCTCAGAGAGGGGCTGGCTCCCGCCCTGGCCCTGCCTGTTTCCTCCTTTGTCCCCATTGAGAGAGGGATCTGGTGAGGCCGAGGTGGCCCAAGGGACAATGGGGTCCAGCCTGGATGATCCAGTGAGCCCTAGAGCTGGGCTCAATAGTCAAGCCCCTCCCTAAGCCCTCCCAGGGGCACAGACTCAGGCTTTCTCTGTGGCTTTCCAGGTGGGGCCCTGGACAAGGCAGGGAGAACTTGCACACGGCCCCATCCGGGACACTCACTGTAGCTTCAGCCCTGATCTGAGGAAAGCGTGAGAAAGCAGAGGCTCAGAGAAGGTAAATTAATCACCCAAGGCCACAGAGCCAGCCAGGATCTGACTACAAACCCCAATATTCTAACTCCCGGGATTACTGAGCATGTGCCCAGCACTGTGCCGTTCCCCACGCGAGATGCAAAGAGGGGTAAGCTGTGGGCCACCCCACAGAGCCTGGGGCTGAGCTGGGAAATGGGACTGGCCTCTGCCCAGTGTCTTTGCTGCCCGGACCTCTGTGCCAGCCACCACCCTGGCCTTCCTGTTTCCACTCCTACCCTCTGTGATCCACTTGCCACAGAGCAGCCGGGGGTGCCTAAGAGAAATAATTGTGATCCTGTTACTCCCTTGTTTGCAACCTTCCAACGGCTCCCCATAGCCCTGAGAATGAAACTGGAACTTTCCACAAGGGCCTGCAAGGCTTCCCTGGCCTGGCTCCTACCTCCCTCTCTAATCTCATCTCCTGGACTCTATGCCTCACACACGGCTCCACCCCTCGGGTCCCCTGGTCATCCCCAGACACCCCGGGTTCCTCTGCGGTAGCTGACAATATCCTACCTATTGTCAGGAAGAGCCTGTCCTGACCCTTTAGTCTGAAGTATCTCCCACTCTTACCGCAATGTCACCCATCACCCGATTTTGTCTTCTCTCCATCTGATGGGTTTTCTCATTTACTCAATGCTTTCCTTGTTTGTTTTCTCTCCCCCCCTAGAATGTGGGGTCTGTCTGACTCACTGCCTTATTCCTAGGGCCTCAGAGTGTTTGGCACATGGCGGGGGGTCCAGCTGAACGGCATCATCTAGGGCATTCGTTGAATGACAGACTCTTCATTACAGCGCTGAGCACAGTGCTTGGGGTGAAGTCGGCCACAGTGGGCACCGTGGCATGAGGTGGGGAGGTGCGTGCACGCTGGCATGTGTGCGCGCACGCACGCACGCACGGCTCCAGGAGTGTGTCCAGGCCCTGCCCCAACAGCTCCAGCTTCCTCTGAGCTTCAGATCTGGGGACAACATGGTGGAACTTGGGTCACAGGTCTTCATTGTCATTGCCATGTCTGGTACGTCAGAACCACTCCGGTAGCACTTCTCCAGCGGCCCTCTTTGCCCTCCTACTTTCTCTTCTTATATGGGAACAAGATGTGCGTCCTTGGCCTTGCAGACAAATCTGGCTGCCTGGTTCGTTGCCTCAAGGTCATGAAACCCATTAACCTTTGTGAACACCTCTGATGACCCTTTTTCTGAGTTTTTCTGGACATCGTTCTGAGTTTCTGTTCTGTCTCTGAGACGGCTTCCTTCTTTGTCCCGGTCCATTCAAAATGTCACCCAGATTTTGGAAAATTGCTTTCTTGACCCATAGGTATTTGTCCTGCCCCAGGGCCCATCCCTCTTCCTTGCAGCAGGGCATTCCCACAGGCACGAAATAATGCCATGCTGGGGCCCAAGGCCCACTAAATAAGAGACGGTAAGGTTTCAACATGGTGTGTTCTGCCCAACTGGCCAGGGTTGGTGTGGGTCCGCCAAGCCTTGCTCTTCTAAGATTTCTTCATCACGAAGAGTTACAGACATGCTTCTTTTTCTAATTGCTCGTTCATAGGCTAACTGCTGGATCCTTCTCTCTCTCTCCCCTTCTTTTTCTCTCTCTCTCCCCTTCTCTCTCTCTCTCTCTCACACACACACACATACACACACACACACACACACACACACACCACATACCTCTACCAGATATTCATTGTCAAAGACAATTATGTCTTTCCCAAGTAGGTCAAATTTCAAATGCATACATGCAGTGGTCAGAAAGATGACATCACGGAGTACAATGAGCCAATTGTAGGATGATAAACGGAAAGCCACAGCCTCTGTGTTGGGAGATGCAGGTGAGTGGGGACAATGGCAGACTGATCAGTGCATGACCGAGGGAGCCCGGCACACATCTCCAGCCAAGCGTTGCTGTGTGGGATGGCGCTCACTGTGGTCACATCTTCTCATGCTTCAAAGGAAGCCAGAAGACCATTTTATCTTCTGGAGGATGTGAATTCTTTAATTAAAGAATGTAGATAAACCCAAATTTAAACACTACATCGGCAGAACATAATATGTTTGCTAGCACTGACCCCCTGGGCTGCCAGTCTAAGGCTTCTGCATGTGATCTATAAGAAATAACTGTAGGTGGTGTGTGTGTGTGTGTGTGTGTGTGTGTGTGTGTGTGTGTGTTGGGGGATGGTGGAACTCTTCCTTCAGTTATAAATAGAATATAGTTTCCTATATAATTACACTAGCCGATATTATCCCCTTACGTTATCCCCAACCATTTCTCTATTATTAGATATTTAAATTATTTCAAGGTTCTTACAAGCATAAATAGCACCACGATAAACTTCATTAAAGTTGGTTCTTTACCAACTTGGACATATATCTGTCACAGACCTGGATCGTAAAGATCTGTTTCTAAGGCCGACCTCTTTGAAAATAGGGCACATCTTATTTTTTCTCTGTATGCCAATTTCCTGGTGCTCTGCCGGGATCATAGAAGGCACTCAGTAAATGTTTGTCGAATGAAGAAATGGGGTCAGAAAAGAAGGAAAATCGGCTTTACGATGCCATCAGAAGAAAATGTCAACTGGATTTGTAGAGTTAACCCCTGTCATGAAAGTGTATTTTATTGGGAAGACATAGACCCATTTCTTTGCTAAGGACACACTACACCCACTAAATGACCGATCTCTCCTCCGGATTCTTCCCAACCCCATCTATACCCTAGAGTTTATATCATGGGATGCAGAACACAATTCTGATTTCCCTGGAGTAGTTGTTATGATTGAGCTTACAAACTTGAGGTTTGTCCTTTCTATTTCAACTCAAATTAAAACCGATTGGAATTCTCAAATGATAAACGGGCAGAAAGCCCAAGATCTGTCCCTAGGGCACCTCTCACCCCTTGAATTGCCCAAGATCTCCAGGGATTGATGCAATCCCAAATAAAAGTCAGCCAACTTGGAATGGATCCTGCCCTCGTAGACCTCTGAGAGTAAGGACCCCCTGAAATGTTCACCCTTGGCACCTTGCTTGCCTCACGTTAGTCCCAACTTGAAAAACAAAAAGCCATTCCCAGGTGCAGTGCCAGCTTCTGTAAGGAGGGGATTTCTCTCTTGGAGACTGGGATCTGTCATAGACATGTATGTAGTTTCCTCGATCCCTGAACGTCTCCCTCTTGTGCTTGTGTTTGAATGTCAAGGCCCAAGGGAAAGGAAATAATTAGTGACCAGTGTCTGTGGCTTCTCCATTTAATCCTCTCCAGTATGAAAAAAGACAAGGACGTTTCCTTCACGTATAGGTGGAAAGGGAAATCCTAACATTAGGAACATGGGAATGACATTTTCTCCCTTCTGATGGACTTACTAAAGGGCATGAGATTTCTTTTTGGGGTGATGAAAATATTCTGGAATTAGATGGTGGTGATGGTTGCACAATCTTGTGAATATACTCAAAACCATTCAATAGCCCACTTTAACAGGGTGAGTTTTATGATATGTGAATTATATTTCAATTAAAAAAATTTTTTTAAACCTGAGTTCAGTTATTTGCCTCCACCCTCGGCCAGCTGTGCTCTGCCAACCCTGGGACTTAGAGGCTCTCTCACTGCTGAGCTGCTGCTCCCCAAACCCGGACCCTGAGCTAGAGGCTCCCCGCACAGAGGAGCTGGCCAGGGCTGGCTCAGGAGCCCCAGGGCCACTTGTGCCGAAGGATAGATTTATGGCCTGGAGGCTCCCAGGGTAAAAACGAGTGTGGGCTAGAGCCAGTGGGCAGAGGCTGCTACATGGGTAACCAGGAACTGGAAGTGAGAATGTTTTCTTTCCTAACTGCAGGAGAGAAAAGAAGTGGTATAATCTCAAAGGAAGAAGGAAAAGGGTCTTGTTTTCTGAATCGTAGCTGATATAGATCGTTGAAATAATTTTAAGTGGCAGAATAAAAGTTACTCTTTTTATAATTGGGGTCCTTCTAGATTTATATTTGATTTAAAAAAATCTTGGTTTAGAGTAATTTTGGCTTTGTTATCGCGTTAAGCTGAGCTCCTCAGATCTCCTGAGACCAGATATCACACTGGCCCACATTCACAGAGAAGGCTTTCTTACCTTACCTCTTCTGCAGGGGGTGGAAGTAGAATGGGAAATCTTGTTCTACAGCTGGGCAGGATTCTTTTTTGTGTTCTCTCGTTAGGAGAGGAGAGTATGGAAAGATCCCTTGCAGAGGAATTGTCTGTCTTCAAATGATCAGTACTGTTATTGTAAAGGCATTTTGAGAAGACTTTATCGTCAATGCTGTACATTTCCTACAGCATTTGTGAATGTCATTTACTCAGTGTAAAAGTTTGGGATATTTCTGTTTAAAGGTCAGAAGCCCAACTCGATTTGGCTTAGCTGAAAAAGGAGTTTATTAGTTTATTCAAAAGCAGTGAGGACTTCAGGTATGGCTTGATCCAGGGCATCAAGAAAGCTCATCAGGCCCCAGTTTCTTTTTCTCCATTTCTTGGCTTTGCCAAAAAAAACCATCTAGTTGCAAAGGTCTTGTTGTGACTTCTTGATTCTGGCAGGGTCACATACTCTTCTCTGAAAGAATTACCATGGGCAGGGGAATACAATGTTAGAATTGGCTAGGCCTGTATCACATGTCTATTTTGGACATTGAGATGAACCCCACATTTACCGTGTGGACTGAGCATGGGCAACAGGATAATTCTTTAGAGAAAAACATGTGTTAGGAGAGGGAGAATGGATGTTGGGTGGTAAGAACAACAAGATCTCCACAATATCCATGGCAGTATATTATGCAAATTAAAACTTGGACTGCTCTCTGGGATCAAATCTCAGCCCTGTCGTTATTAGCTATGTGACCTTCTGAAGCTCAGGTTTCTCATCTGAAGACCAGAGATAATGCTAATACTTTGCTCCTAGAGTAACCAAGATTGAATGAGATAATCCGTGCAGAACACTCAGCACAGTGCTGAACCAGTCAGCGCTCTTCACATGATACCGACTACTGCTATTATGTGGTAGTTTGCATCCAGATAGAGAGACTTGTAAGTGACCGTGGAAAGTGTTTTTCAAAGATAAACCTCAAAAAACAAAGTAGCTTACATTTTTTTTTTTAAATGAAAGACCCAGGAATGAGTACCTACATGGAAAACTACAAGGAAAAACAGAGGAGTGCTCATCAGGACAGTCAGAGGAGTGGTTACTTTTGAGGGAAGGGAGGGCTTGTGACATGAAAGGGACACTAAGGTTTCTTGCTGTTTGACCTGGCAGGTGACTCCACGGATGTGTGCTTTAAACTGCACCCATGCCAAAGCTGGCTACTGTTTCCTCTTTCTCCTAGAACCACATGTGCGCCACATTTCCCAGCTTCCCTTTCAGTAAACTTTGCCTTGAAACTGAGTTCTGGCCAATGGAACATGGGTGGAAGTACCATGTACCACCTCCAGCCCTGGCCTGCCAGACCACGCTCTCCTTTCACCTGCTGCCTGCTCCGTTGGTTCCCAAGGTAAGTGTGGAAGCCTGTGACGATGATGGAAGAGATGCCATCACTCCGGATCCCTGAGTCAACCCCTGGAGCAGAGGCTTCCCTGTCGGATACCCCATTACTGCTCAGGAACCCCAGTTTTGACCTTACAAAGAAACTAAGTGAAGCCATTGGAATGTGGGCATTTGCCTCCCTTAACAGAGTACATCATGTTTTATATACTTTTCAGTATGTAGAATAGAGCGGACAATTAAAAAAAAAAGTAAAGAACAAAAGAAAAAGGAAATGAAGGCTAGTTGGAGATTATGGGAATACCAGGAAAACAGGACGATCTCCCAGATTCAAAGTGTTTCCAGCTTTTACTTCTGAAGGGGGTTGCAGCTTCAGGGGTGGAAGCTAGAAGCTGCTTTCCTCTCTGTTTCGCAGATCTTTGTGAAGACTCTGTCATGTGGGTAGAAGCTCTGAACAATTTTCCTTCCGGAGTTGCTGCCGGACAGTGTGAGGCTGAAAGGGGAGGAAAAAGAAACAGAATGATAAGAACAACAGCAAGAGATGCTGTTTGTTGAGTGTTTGCTCCAGCCGGGCACCCTGCTCAGCCCAAACCACAGGTCTCAGAGAGGTGTCTTTGCTTCTGTTTAAGAGATGAAGTCACTGAGGACGTAAGTCACACAGCTAAGGACTGTAGCACTGCGCTCCTTACCTCTCTGTCAGGCTGACATGTAAGGGGGGTCAGTGCAAAGGAGGCATGTGATGACATGTGACATCTGCCCAGAGGGCGACGTGGCGGTGGGGAGGGGAGGGTGAGGCTGTGACCCAGCCCTGAGATCGGTGCTCGGGCTCCCACGCACTCCAGGAGGGAAAGCATCCAAGCCAGGAGGGCTGTTTCCGTGGGGGCCGAGCTGGACCTCCCCTCCCCTCTTCTACCTTCTCATTCTTTAAGCTCCGTCTTGGGCCGAATCTACTATTTCTCCCTTCTTGTCACCTTTAGCCAGGCAGGTCCCATCGACCCTCAGAAGATTCCTTTTTACTAACTTCTTGATCAGTTTGCTTTAAAAAAAAAATTGTGGTCTACCATCTCCTCACCTGCCCATCCCTCCTTCTCTGCAGGAAAAGAGGCCCCAGAGCTGCCTGAGGTCCCACTACGGTCTTGAAAGGCTGTTTTATTCACTTGAAAGTTGGTTATAGGGAGGAGGTGGGCAAGTGCTTTATACTGAGGGAAACACATCAATTTAATGTGGCCCAGTCCCCTTCGTACTTCAACCGGGAGAAATCACAATTAGAGATGGAGAGTTTAGTCCCAAACTCTGCTCTGAAGGAGGTGGCAGGAGCGGGTGGGGACGTATCAGCCACAAGCCTTGGCTCTCCAATGACAGGGTGTTGCTTCCATGTGAGTCCCACCCATCTCAGCGCTCGGGGGAGAATATGCTGTACTTCAGCACTGAGGAAGGAGAAGGAAGCCAAAGGCACATCCTAGGACGGAGTGATTTTTTTCCCCCAGGAAAGATATTTCTGACAAGAGAAGCCAGCACTAAAATTCCATCATCTTCCAACCTTACTCATCATGAAGGGTGACAACCACAGACATTTCCTGTGGGGACGTGTCCGTGGGAAGCACTTCATTCCAGGATTTAAGAGCAGGAACTCTGAAGATACAGAGATCTGTCTTCAAATCCAGAATCTACTATTTTCTAGCTGGGTGACCCAGGGCATGTAACTGGAACCCCCTGCATCTCAGATATCCCCCAAAGTGGTGAGGACCAACACTATTAATATGGGATGGCTGAGTCGAGGTTTGACGCTTCGTGAGTTTTTCATATATGGTGGATGCTATCATTTTGCTGGGAGCTTGGTCTAGAGAAGAAGAGGAAGGGGAAGGGGAGACAAAGGAGGAGTTCCTCTCTCTCATCCATGCTTCTGAGCCCATGCTGTCTTCTGAATCACCTGCCTGCTGGGTGTGCTGGTCCAGCCGCTGCAAATATCTGGCCTGAGCAACAGTGGCTAGAAGATTGGTCTCTATGATCATTCTAGAAAGAGTCTGCTGGTCTACAGAATGAGAGGCTGGGAGCTCGGTGGTGAAGCCCAGAAATGGGGAAGCAGGGAGTGGGCAACTCCTCCAGGACCTGGGCCCCAGACAGCCCCGGGAGCAAAGCCAGCAAAGCCGTGAGCGCTGGGGAGGTGGGAGGGCAGTGCTGGGGTCCGTGGGTAGGAACTGAGGGCTGGCATGGGACCAACTTCCTGGCCCCACCTCCACCGGGGAATACTCCTCTCTTGGCCGCCATCCAGGGCCATCTCACTGCCTGGGGTGTCCTGTTTGCGTCCACATTGAGAACAGACAGATCCCTGTCTCAGGAGGGACTTAGGTTAACTAACTCCTGAGGCTGATGCTCAGACCATGAAGATATAGTGGGAACCAGCACTGTTGAGCAGAGGGCTCAGGCCAGATGCTCATAGCTTCCCCTCCCCGCTCCTCTCCCTCTTCTGCTGCTGCTTCTCCCTCTTCCCTCCTTCTCCTCTTCTCCTTCATGCATACATCCAGTACCCATGGGGAAGAAGCTCGAACAGCACGGAAGGGCATATCCTCCAAAGACTTCTCACTCTCGTCTCTAACTTCCGGGCCTCAGTTTACCTGCGGGCTACATAGTGTTCCGTAGTGCGGATGCATTGTCACTCACTCGACCAGACCACAATTGATGAACATTTATGGTGTTGCCACTCCTGATGTCCAGAAATAATGCAGAAAATAATCTTGCAATGATAATGATAATAATGACAATGATCAACATTTTGGGCTCTTAACAAGGGCTGGACACCATTTCATATGCTTCTCTGTATTAACTTATTTAATCCTGAAAGTAGATCTAGATGACAGGTGCTTTTATCATTTTATGGCTGAGGAAACCAAGGCACAGAGAGATTAAATCCCTCGCCTGCTCCTATGCACACATGAATAATTATAGCGATAGAGTAAATGACTCAAAATATATTTTAAATTTTGATAGGTTTTACCAAATTGTCCTTGTAAGGCACGTACAGTTTATATTCTCATCTGCCTTGTATAAAAGTGCTTGCTTCCTTCTTATATTTCAGAAAGCAAGAGAAAGTGTGAGAATAGGATAGGAGAAAGCTTGTATTTTGTGATTTAATTTGCATTCCTTTTATTATGAGCAAAGTTGATTACCTTTTTGTATGTTCAGAGTCATTCAGTTAATGTTTTTTGTGAGCCGTTCAAATCCTTTGCTCATCTTTTCTATTAGATTGTTGATTTTCCCTTACTACTTTATAAGAACTCTTTATATATTCACACTAACCTAGACTCTTTTAAATTATTATATTTAAATTATTTTATTTAAAAATATATTATTAGATGTATCAGACACAAAGAAGATTACAGATAACATCTATCCAATATAAAGAAGAATAAGAATATCCAGGTACCATCCACTCAGCTTAAAAAATACAACATTTTCAGTAACTTCAAAGCACCCTGTGATTTCTTCTCCCATTTCATTTCCCTGTCAACCCTCATCCCCACACTCCAGGAAACAATTATCCTGAATTTTGTGCCTATCATTTATTTTCTCTTCTTTGCCCTTTTACCACATATGTATATATTCCTAAAAAATATATAGTTTTGCCTGACTTTAAACTTCATATAAATTGAATTATATTTTGCATTTTTTTTGTGACTTTCTTCTTTCATTCCTATTGTGATTTTGAGAGGCACCCATGTTTGTGCACAGACGCTATGGTTCATTAATTATAAATGCTATTGGGTGTTTATGGTTATACGATTTATATGTGAAAAGTAAAACCCACAAGCATTTTAAGGAATTTCCGTGACTACATTCTCATCAGTATTTGTCATTGTTAGGCCCCCATGGTGGTATGATGGTATTTCATTAGGATTGTAATTGGCATTTTGAGATTGTTGGAGTTGAGAATATTTTTATGTTTTATGGTCTATTGACGTTTCCTCTTCTCTGAAGAAGTTATGACTTTTATCCATTTCCTGTTGTACAACTTGTCTTCTTATTGACTCATTGATGTTCTTTATATATTCTGAATATTATTCTTTTGTCAGTTATATGTGTTGCAAATACATTCAATTTGTGATTTGCCTTTTCATTTTGTTTATGGCAGCATTTTATGAACAGATGTTCTTAATTTTAACATACTTAAATTTATTAATGTTTAATGGCTTTTACTTTTTTGCATCTTGTTTGAGGAATCCTTTCTTTCTCTGAAGTCATAATTATATTCTCCTACATTGGTTTTTACATTTAAGACTTTAATCCACCTGAGGGGCGCCTGGGTGGCACAGTGGTTAAGCGTCTGCCTTCGGCTCAGGGCGTGATCCCGGCGTTCTGGGATCGAGCCCCACATCAGGCTCCTCCGCTATGAGCCTGCTTCTTCCTCTCCCACTCCCCTGCTTGTGTTTCCTCTCTTGCTGGCTGTCTCTATCTCTGTCGAATAAATAAATAAAATCTTTTTTAAAAAAAAAGACTTTAATCCACCTGAAATTGATTTTTATGATGCTATGGAATAGGAATCCAATGGTATTCTTTTGCCATACAGAGAGATAATAGTCCTAGTACCAATGTCAATTTTATATCACCTATCTTCAATGCCACTCGGTCATAAACCTGTTTTGTTTTTTGTTTTTTTTTTTTGCATGGGTCTGATTCTGGGCTTTCTATTCTTTTATATCGGTCTCTCTCTCTTTCTTTTTTTTTTGGCCTATTTCTGTACCTATAACACTTTCTTACTTGCATAGTTGTTTAGCCCTGAGTTTTCTTGGTAAGAAGAGTTTAAACTACTGATTTGATTTCTTTTGTGGTCATTAGGTTATTTAGTTTTCTATTTTATTCTGAGTCAGTTTTAATGAACTATATTATCTGAGGAGTTTATCCCTTTGTCTAAGTTTTCAAATAAATTGGCAAATTTTTTTTGCAATATCTTTGTATTATTCAATATCATCTGTATGTATGTGTATGTTTCTTTTTCATTCTTAATGTTATTTATTGTGCCATTTTTTCTATGGATTAGTGTAACTAGAGATTTGCCTATTAGTCTTTTCAAAGAGAAAAGTTTTGGCCTTACTGATCTTTACATCCCTTCTTTTAAGGGGGGAGGGCTGTGCTGTTGAATGTTTAGCGTATTAATGTTGTAGAAATTTTATTATGATTTAGCTTTAAGCATTTAAAATTTTAAATATATCACTGTTTCTTAGATCAGTGAGTTATTTAGAAATGTATTTTAACTTTCCAGAAATTGTAACATGCAGATGGAACTAAATAAGATAGAAAGTTAACTAATATCTCTGCCTTCCTACTGAGAAATAAAATAATCTTAAAATGCTATAATTCCAATTGCTTCCTCCTAAAATGTTATTCTGATCATCATCTTTGTTCTATTTTATTTCTCTGCCAAACTAGCTATATACTGTGTTTGTTTCGTAAAAATGTATGTTTAGATTTAGCCCATATTTACCTTTCCCCTTGTTTTCCATTCCTGCTCACATTTCAAAATTTTCTTCTGAGATAATTGTCATTTTGTCAGAAAACCATCCTTTGGAACTCTCTTGATGATAAGCTCTCCTATTTCTTGTGTCTGAAAATGTGTGTTTTTTTTCTTTTTTTGTCCTGAGTGTTCATATTTAGAGTGAATTGCTGGTTACAGTATATAGGTCAATATCACTTTAAAAATCTAATCAATAATCTCTGCCTGTGAATATGATCTTGAGGTATAATTAACATGATAAAATGCACAAATTGTCTCCTGTAAAATGCTAAATGGAAGTGTTAAAAACCAACATCCTTGGGTTGTTCCCTATCTTAGGGAGAAAACATCCAGTATTTCTGGATTAAGCATGATGTTAGCTATAAGTTTTAAAATAAACATTCTTTATCGGGGCGCCTGAGTGGCTCAGTCAGTTAAGCACCCACTCTTGATTTTGGCTCAGGTCAAGATCTCAGGGTCATGAGATTGAGCCCCAAGCTTCTCTCTCTCCCAGGGTGCCTGGTTGGCTCTGTTGGTTAAGTGTCTGCCTTCAGCTCAGGTCATGAAGTTGGGTCCTGGGATCAAGCCCTGTGTCTGGCTCTCTGCTCAGTGGGGAGTCTGCTTCTCCCTCGTCCTCTCCCCTGCCCCTCACTCATGCTCTCTCTCTAGTAAATAAATAAAATCTTAAAAAAAAATTTCTTTCTCCTTCTCCCTCTGTCCCTACCCCCAACACCCCTCATGCATGTACGCTCTCTCTCTCTCTCTAAAACAAACAAACAAACAAACAAACAAACAAACAAACAAACAAACATTCTTTGTGAGATTGAGGAATTCCCTTCTATTCTTAGTTTGCTGAGAGTTTGTTTTGTTTTGTTTTGAATCAGGAGTAAATGTTGGATTTTTGTCAAATTCTTTTTCTGTGTCTATTGAGAGGATCACATGGTTTTCTCTTTAGTTTTTACTATGGTAAACGACCTTGGTTAATTTTTTATATTAAATCAACCTGTATTCCTAGGATTAAAACTCATTTCATCATGATGCATTATCTTTTCTATATATTGTTGGATTTGATATGTGAAAATCTTCAGAATTTTTGCATCTATGTTCATGACAGATATTGGTCTATAGTTTTTTTTATTGTTATTTATTAGCCTGGTTTTGGTATTAGCTGGCTTTGTAGAGTAAACTGGAAAATAATCCCTTCTCTTCAATTTTCTGGAAGTTTTTGTGTACAACAGATATTATTTCTTTCTGAAATGTTCAGTAATACTTACCAGTGAAGTTAAATGGAGTCTGGAATTTTGTTTTTGGAATGATCTTTAACTGAAAATTTATTTTCTTTAAGAGTTTTAGGGATAGGGACTCCTGGGTGGCTCAGTCGGTTAAGCATCTGCCTTTGGCTCAGGTTATGATCCCAGGGTCCTGGGATCGAGTCCTGAATAGGGCTCCCTGCTCAGTGGGGAGTCTGCTTCTCCCTCTGCCTGCTCTGCCTGCTTGTGCTCTCTCTCTCTCTCTGACAAACAAATAAATAAAATCTTTAAAAAAAGAGTTCTAGGGATATAATCTGTAGTGATGTTACTTCTCTTATTTCTGATATTGGCAATTTGTATAATCTCTTCCTTTTTCCCAGTTAAGATAGAAATTTTAAAATGTTACTGATATTTTGAAGGAGCCAGCTTTTGGTTTCATTGATTTTTCTACCGTTTTTCTGTTTTATATGTCATTGATTTCTATAGTGGTTTTTATTATATTTATACTGCTTTCTTTAGGTTTAATTTGTTCTTTTTCCCCCTAGTTTCTTAAGGTAGAAACTGAGGTCATTAATTTCAGAATTCCTTTCTTTTCTAATAGAGGCAGTTAGTGCTATAAATTTCTTTATAAGTACTGATTTAGTGGTAGCTCACAAATTTTGATATGTGGCCTTTTCACTTTCATTCAGTTTGAAATACTTTTTAATTCCTCTTTTGATTTTTTCTTTGACCCCTCAATTATTTAAAAGCGTGTTATTTAGTTTCAAATATTTGTGGATTTTCCAGAGATCTTTGTTATTAATTTATAATTCAATTTCATTGTGGTCAGAGAACATACTTGTAAAACTAGAATCCTTTTAAGTTTATTTAGACTTGCTTTATAGCCCAAAATATGGTCTTTCTTGGTAAGTGTTCCCTGTGCACTTGAAAAGAATGTGTATTCTGCTGTTGTTGGGTGGAGTGCTGTATAAATGCCAATTAGGTCAAGTTGGTTAATAGCGTTGTTCAAGTCTTCTATAGCCTTACTGATTTTCCATCTACTTATTCTATCAACTCTTGAGAGAAGGGCATTGAAATCTTTTATTGTAAGGATGGATTTGCCTGTTTCTCATTGTGGTATGATTCTATCAGTTTTGCTTCATGTATTTTGAAGCTCTATTATCAGGTGTTTAAACATTTGGATTTGTTATGTCTTGATGAATTAAACTCTTTATCTACTTTAGCTAATAAAATGAGCTTCTTTTTCCATAGTAATGTTCTTTGCTCTGAAATCTACTTTGTTTCATATATTCTATTCATAAACCATTCCAGCTTTCTTTTGATTAAGAATAACTCTTTTCTCATCCTTCTTTCAATTTATTTTGTCTTTATATTTAAAATATATTTCCATAGGCAGGATGTAGTTGAGTCTTTTCTTCTCTCTCTTCCTCTCATTTCCCCCCTTCCCTCCCCTCCTTCATCTTCCTCTTCCTCTTCCCCTTCCCCTCCTTCTTCCTCTTCCCCTTCCTCTTCTTCCTCTTCTTCTTCCTTTTCCCCTTCTCCTTCCTCCTCCTCCTTCTTCTTCTCCTTCTCATTCTTCTCCTTCTTCTTTTTCTTCCCCCCTCCTCTTCCTTCTCTTAATATAATGTGAAAATCTCTACCCTTTAAATGGGATGTCTAGAACATTTACATTTAATGTGATTATATGATTAAGTTTAAGTCTGTCATCTTAATATTTGTTTCCTATTTTTTCCCATCTATTGTTTTCTCTTCCTTCTTTTTCTGCCCTGTTTTGGATTGAAACTTTTTTCTGATTCTATTTCACCTCCTTTGTCGGGTTATTAACCATAGCTCTTTGGTAATTTTAGTGGCTGTTTTCGAGTTTATAGTACACATCTCTAACTTGCCACAACCTACTCTTAAATAATATTATGCCACTTCACACACATAGTATAAAAACCTTATAGTGGTATGCTTCCATTTCTCCCCTCACAGTCTTCATGCTAAATGTTACACATTTAATTATATATAAGTTATGAACCACTCTGTATTATCATGTTTATTTAAAAACTAAGTTATCATTTCAAGAAATCTTTTATATTTACCAACTTTGTGTCTTCTCTAGAGCCCTTCATTCTTTTGAGTAGATCCAGACTCCATTTTAGTATCATTTTCTCTCTGCTTAAGTGAGGAATTTTAAGGACATTTCTTGCTCTGCAGTTCACTTGTGATGAATTCCTTCACTTTCTGTGAGCCTGAAAAAGTATTTTTTTAAAAAAAATTTTATTTATTTATTCAACAGAGATAGAGACAGCCATCGAGAGAGGGAACACAAGCAGGGGGAGTGGGAGAGGAAGAAGCAGGCTCACAGCGGAGGAGCCTGATGTGGGGCTCGATCCCATAACGCCAGGATCACGCCCTGAGCCGAAGTCAGACGCTCAACCGTTGTGCCACCCAGGTGCCCCTGAAAAAGTATTTTTGAAAGATATGTTGGATGAATATACAATTTTATGTTATTAGAGGTTTTTTTTTTTTTTTTGAGTACTTCAAGATGTTGCTCTATTGTCTTTTTGTTTCTATTGTTTTCAAAAACAAATCTGATGTCATCCTTATCTCTGAACCTCTGCATGTAACATGTCTTTTTTCCCCCTCTGGCTGCTCTTAGGATATTTTCTTTATCACCAGTTGTGAGTAGTTTGATTGTGGGTATGCCTTAGTAGTTTTCTTCAGGTTTATTGAGCTAGAGGTTTGTTGAGCTTCTTGGATCTTTGGATTTACCGTTTTCACTAAATTTAGAAAGTTCATGCCATTATATTTTCAATTATTTTTTCTGTCCCTGTTGCTCTTTCAGGAACTCCAGCTACATGTATATTATGCTACTTGAAATTGTCCCACAGCTCACTCATGTTCTTTTCATCTTTTTTTTTTCTCTCCATGTCTCATTTTGCATAGTTTCTATTGCTATCTTTAAATATACTAATATTTCCTTCTGCAATATCTAATATACTTTTAATCTCATTGAGTGTATTTTTTCATCTTAGACATTGTAGATTTCATCTCTAAAATTCATCATGACTTTTTATATCTTTAATGCCTTTACTTAACTTTCTGAACATCTGGAATGCAATTATAATAGCGAATTTAATGTCCTTATCTGCTAATTCTGAAATTTGTGTCAGTTCTTTGTAAGTTTTTATTGAGTTTTCCCTTCATTATGTATTACATATTTTATGTTTTCCTTTTTGAGTGTCTGGTAATTTTTTATTGGACACCAAACATTCTGAATTTGACATTGTTGGTTTTATGTTTTTACATTCCTATGTTCTTGAGGGCTTTTTTCTTTTCTGGGATAAAGTTTAGTTACTTAGAATCAGTTTGACCCTCTTAGGTCTTGCTTGTATGATTTCTTAGATGAGACATGAACAATGTTTCTTCTAAGGCTAATTATCCCCCTCCCCCCTAAGTAAAACCCTTATGAGGACTCTGTTCCTTGAATTATGAGTTTTTTTCAGTCTTGCTGATGGGAACAGTCACAATTCCTGGTTCTCTTTGAGCTCTGTGTACTGTTCCCTTTAATTCCTTTGGTTCTTTCTCTGGTCACAAGTAGTTTCTTCATACACATATGTTTATCAGTACTCTGTGGAAGACATGTAGCAGACCCTCTGCAGGTCTCCAATGTTCTCTCTCCATGTAGCCGTCTCCTCTCTAATAGTCCAACCATCAAACTTTAGATACCTTTGCTTAGCTCTGTCTTCTCAACTCAGGGATTCTTCTGGGCTTGTCTGAGTTCCTCCTTCCTGCACTGCTGTCTAGAAACACTCTCAGGGCTTAATTAAAGCAATTGTATGGTTTATTCTGTGTATTTTCCATCTCTCAGAAATCACCATCCTCTGTTCCTGAAGTTCATTATCTTGAAAACAGTTTTCACATATTGATTATTTCAGTGGGAAGGTAAATTCAGTTCCTGTTACTCCATCTTAGCCAAAAGCAGAAGTCTTTTAAATGGAGTGGTTAACCCATTTACATTTGATATAATTATGAATATGGTTGGGCTTAAATGTAACATCTTGGTATTTGTTTTCTATTTTTTAACTGTTGTCCCTTTGGTTTTCTTTTCCTGCCTTTAAAAAAATTAATCAAGTGCTTTTAGCTATTCTTTTGAATATCCTCTTTTGGCTTTTTAGCTCTACATTTTTACTTTATTATTTTTTTGTTTGCTCTAGAGATTGAAACATGCTATCTCAGCATATCTTCAATTAATAATATAAAACTTCAAGGAGGGCACATATTGCATGGTGCACTGGGTGTTATACGCAACTAATGAATCATTGAATTTTACATAAAAAACCAGGGATGTACTGTATGGTGACTAACATAATATAATAAAAAATATTATTATAAAAAATAAAATTTAAATTCAATTAATTAAAAAAATATAAAACTTCATGATTAAAATAAAGACTTTACAAAAGTACACTTCCATTAACCCTCCCTTGTCCTCGATATTATTATTTTTGCATATTTTACTTTGATCATGTATTTTAAACCCCACCACACATTATTTTACTTACACTGACTGTTATCTTTAAAAAACTAAGAAAAGAAGAAAAAATAGACTTTTCTATTTACCTATATATTTATTTTTTCTGGCACTTTCCATTCCTTCTCATAAATTCAATTTTCCATCTGGTATCATTTTTCTTCTGCCCAGAGCCCTTTCTGTATCAATTAATTTTTTTTTTTTAGGTGCACCTGTGGGCTACAAATTCTCACTTTTTGTTTATCTTACCGTGTCATTGTTTTGCCCTCTGTTTTGAAGAATTTTTTCTCTGGATATAAATTTCTAGGTTGATAGATTTTTTTACCCCAGTACTTTGAAGATATTGTTCAATTTTCTTATTTCTTGAATTGTTTATTACAGTCAATTATTATTCTTATTCTCTTCAATATAATATGTTTCTTTTCCTCTGGCTCTTTTTTTTTCATTTTTAAATAATGTCTTTATTGAGATATAATTTACATATCATACAGTTGGCTCATTTAAAGTGTGTGATTCAATTTTTTTAGAATTTTATTTTATTATGTTATGTTAGTCACCATACAGTTTATCATTAATTTTTGGTGTAGTGTTCTATGATTCATTGTTTGCGTGTAACACCCAGTGCTCCCTGCAATACGTGCCCTACTTAATACCCATCACTGGGCTAACCCTTCCCCCTAGCCCCCGCCCCTCTGAAACCCTCTGTTCGTTTCCTGTAGTCCATAGTCTCTCATGGTTCATCTCTCCCTCTGATTCCCCCCCTTCATTTTTCCCTTCCTTCTCCTAATGTCCTCTCTGCTATTCCTTATGTTCCACATATAAGTGAAACCATATGATAATTGTCTTTCTCTGTTTGACTTATTTCACTTAGCATAATCCCCTCCATTACCACCCATGTCGATGCAAATGGTGGGTATTCATCCTTTCTGATGGCTGAGTAATATTCCATTGTATATATGAACCACAACTTCTTTATCCTTTCATCTGTTGAAGGGCATCTCGGCTCCTTCCACAGTTTGGCTATTGTGGACATTGCTGCTGTGAACACTGAGGTGCATGTGGTCCATCTTTTCACTACATCTGTATCTTTGGGGTAAATACCCAATAGTGCAATGGCTGGGTCATAGGGTAGCTCTATTTTTAACTTTTTGAGGGACCTCCACACTGTTTTCCAAAGTGGCTGTACTTACTTGCATTCCCACCAACAGTGTAATAGGGTCCTCTTTTTAAGGTTTCACCTTTGCTTTTCAAGAATTTTACTATGAAATGTTTCCTTTTTTTTTTTTAATCTTGCTTGAGACTTGTTGAGCTTCTTGAATCTGTTAATTTTTTTTTTAAATCAAATTTGGAAAAATTCTGGCCATTAATTCTTCAAATTTTTCTTAGGTCCTATTTTCTCTCTCCGCTCTTTCTGGGACTTGGATTACACATGTGTTCAACTGCTTTATATTTTACACTATTAAACATCATTATTACTGATTTCTATTTTCATTCAATAATTTTTCTTTCTGTTCTTCAGTTTGGATAACTTCAATTTACCTGTGTTCAAGTGATCTTTTTCTTTGCATTGACTAATCTACTATTGAGTTCATCTAATTAATTTTTTATTTCACACATTTCAGTTTCAGAATTTACATTTTATTATTTTTTAGAGTTTACAGTTTTCTGCAGAAATAGCCAATCTCTTCATCTTCTCCACCTCTAAAATTTTAAACATATCTATAATAGTTGTTCTAAAGTCCTTATCTGCCAATTCCAATAACTATCCTTTGTGGATCTGTTTCTATCAATTGTGTTTTCTCTTGGTTATAATAATTTTTCCCCTTGCTTCTTTAAATGTCATAAATTTTTATTCCAGATGTTATGTATACAGAGCAGTGAAGACTGAAGTGTATTTTTCTTTGTTTATTTCTCAGAGTGAAAACCCTTTCTTACGACTGGCAATTAAAGTGAATGTCTAATGATTTGTGCATATATACAAATAGAATTTTAATATTTTATCCAGCATTTTGAGGTGCTTGTACTGAAATAGTTTTCTGTACGTTTGATTCACCACATTGCCTGGAAATGGAGTTTGTTATTTCTTTAGATCTTTCAATAGCTTTGAGCTAGATCTTGCAGGGCACGCTTGCTGGAATTTAAGTGATTTTGAGGCTCTTAAGTGTAGAAATAGACTCTAACATTTCCTTTATACCATATTCTCTCCAATCTCCAAAGTGAAAATTAGGGACTGCTTCTGTCCATGCACAGTCTTTATGCTGGCCTCTCTCTCTCTCTCTCTCTCTCTCTCTCTGTGTGTGTGTGTGTGTGTGTGTGTGTGTGTGTGTTTCAGCCAGAAACCCTATGGGGGTAAAACCGTGAAGACATCTATTTGGAACGGATGGTATGGAATTCAATTCTGTGTCACGAGTTGCAAGTATCCATTAGGATCCTCTGGGGGCAAACTGAAATAAACTCTCAGGCGTCTCTCAAGGAGGAGATGCTGCTCTTAGATCTAGCAGGAGGCTCATATGGGTATGTCTAGCAAACCAACCACTGACAGTCCCAAAGATAATAATTTCTCACACTTGCACTTTATGCTTAGCAAGGCATGTGCAGGCCCAAGGATCTCCTTTGATTCTTACAACTCAGTTTTAGTAAGAGGTAAGACTGAGAAGGTTCAGTGGGCCAGTTTTAGAGTGGCCTTAATGTCATCATAAATATTGAGCTTTATCCTATATTCTGCCATCTTCTCTCACTTGGGTTACTTCTGTAGCCTCATTGTATAGCTCCCTGCCTCCAGGCCTCACCCCCCCAGTCCACTCATCACACTGAGTAGGCAATCTAAAAGGCAAGTCTCCCTTTGCTCTATACTCTTCAATGGCTCCCCAGTACCTTCAGGACAAATCTATAAGGCCCTTGAGGTCTGGTTTCTTTCCATTCCTCCAGCCTCATCTTTCTTCTCCTCCTCTTCTCTCAGGCATATGTGAATAATGCACCTTTTGCCTGGGACACTGCCTCCCACCCCTACACACACACACACACACACACACACACACACATACACACACACACACATACACACACACATGCTCATCCATCTGGTCACAGCTGCAGACTCACCTCTTCTCCCTTCCTCCTAAGTTTGGGTTAGGAGTACCTCCTCTGGGCCCACAGAGCCCTGAGCTAACTTCTACCATGTCATCTCCTCCCAGTGCTGGGTGCTCCCTTACTTGCCTGCCTCCCCTCTGGAATGGAAGTGCCAGGAGGTCAGGGACTGTGTCCATCTTGCTTATCACTGTGTCTCTAGCCTCAAGCATAGTGTTGACACACAATAAGCCACAGGGAAGATTCATTGCATTGAATAGGACCCAGGAAGCTAGGGATTGCTGGTATTGCCATATTTTCCACCAGGTGTTTATGGGGGCAGCTCACAAGTACTTACTGACTCTCAGAGCCTAGTTCTGGGCTTGGCCCGGAGGGGCCAGATGAGGTGGATGCTAGAATAGAATATTAGAATATTCGAACACTTACTGAATGCTTTACTGCACTAATCCACATAATCCTCACAACAACCATTTACATTGGTCCTGTGATCACCCCCACTTTACCAATGAGACAAACAAGGCATAAAGAAGTGAAATGATTTGTCCAAGATCAGAGAGTTCAAAAGCAGTGACCCTGGGGTTCAATTCAGGAGTGAGAGGTCAGAGACTAAGACTGCACCATAGAAACGCTGAACTCCTGAAGCTTCCAGGCTGTTTCTTAAGAAAGATGGAGATGTGAGCACAAGATCCTAAGTGTGCAGGATGCCCAGAGAAGGAATGAGGTAAGTGAGACCCACCGCAGTCTCAGAAACCCCAGGAAGGTGATGAGTTTTGGGAGAACGGTGCAAGTCCTCTCAGGGAAACTCGGTGACCCAGGATTCCCAGAGGAGGTCTGGGAGCCCCTTCCTCCAGTTTCCCTGGGAACTCGGGGCAGGAGACGGTACTAAAGCCAGGCTGGAGCTCAGGGCCAGACACTGCTGGAAAAGAGCGCAGCTAAATGTCAGGGTTTAGGGCCCCAGCCAGGCCTGGCTGCTCTGTGCTAGCATCCTGCCCTGGGAGGAAGAGCAGGGAGAGAATCCACAGTAGCCCTCGGAAGAGCTTCTGAAAAGAGCCCCCAGGCCAGGAGCAGGGAGAAGCGGGCGCTTTGGCGGCCAGGTCGGGGCGGGGCAGCTGGGCCACCCGGACACCTCTGACAGGCAATTTCCAATTTCCTATGGAATTAAACTGTAAAAGCAGAGTCCGTCACTGTCTGCTCCCTCCCTGGGAGGGGAGAAAGTTACTGCGGCAGGCTTGAGAAAGCTGGACTGTCCTTTCCCAAACAAAACAGCGACCAAAGAAGCTGGTGTTTGGAGACGGTTTCAAAGCCCCGAGCCGCGCACCAGGGTGCCTGTGTCTTCTGTCTCTACCTGCTCAGGTGACCTTGGGCAAGTCCCTTCCTCTCTGTGGGCCTCAGTTTCTTCATCTAGGAAAGGAGATGTTGGATGCGAGGATGCCGGAGGCCCCTTCCAGCTCTGAGATGCTAGCGTTCTGTAATAAAGTTGGGTGTGGGAAAATATGAGGTCTAGGGGGACCAGGGGAAGGGGCTGGAACCATCCTTGGTTGGAACCGCTAAAGGAAGCTCTGTTCAGCCCCAGCCCCAAGGCTCCCAAATCCAGCAGCAGAACTGGGATCCACCCAGCCAAAATCAGCGAGGGGAAGCCAAAAGCATGAGTAAGGAGAGGTTGGGCCATAAACATGTCATCTGCACAAACATCCAGCCCCCTCTGGGGTCCCATTGGCCCTGCCGGGGGAGGAGACTGCTGCTGGGGCCCCCCTCAGCCACAACCCCAAGCTTACTCGCTTGGCCCAGGATTTCAGGGTGGAGGTCTGACTGCTAAGAAGGGAAACCTGGCTGAGGACGTGCCCCGAGGAGCTGTCAGGAAGGGCTGGGCGAGGCGAGGGCCCCACCATAGCCAGACAGCTGGGGGTGGCGCTCCGCTGAAGGGACGCCTTCCATCCTGACAAAATGCAGGGCTTTCTGGGATGGTCTCCATTTTAGATCGGCTGAGGTTCCTGTTTCTCCAGCCCTGACCCTTCTCCCAAGTTTCGGAAAACCAGCAGCCAATGGGCCCTCGCTTCTTGGAACTTCACATTCAAATTCAACAGTCTCCAGACACCAGTCCTGGTCCTCTCCAAACCGCCTTCCTCCATAGGGTTCCCTAGCTCAGAGCTGACGCTGTCACCTAGCCACTCAAGCTGGTGTTCCAGAAGGGATCCTCTTTCCCCCTCTGCACTTACATCTAAAAGATTCCCACGTCTTGGCAAGGTGACCCTTGTTGGCCTGTGTTGGCCCTTTCCTCTTTGTCCATCTTCCTTTCTCTCTCTCCAGACCTCAAGTACACACGATTTGACTAATCTAGTTTTCATATGGCCCACTTAAAAAAAATGTGTCATTTTTAATGAGGAAAACAAGGGTGAGGACTTTGACAGTAACCTGCACTGTGAATGTATCACTCTCCTGTCCCATTTCCTTGCCTTCTACCCTCCAAGGAAGCTGTCCTGCATCCAGGGACTTTTGCTTGATTGCATCATTTTCAATAAAGTCTTTTCTCATCTATCTGCACTCCTAAAGTCTAATTTAAAGTTTTATGAAAAAGTGTCATTTTGCATGCAATCTTTTGGAATTTGCTTTTTTTCCACTTAATATTCTATTTCCATGCACGGTTGTTTGTTTGCAAATATGGCTGCAGTTATCCCTCTTCGTGCCTCCACATTCCTTTTGCCATGTGACTTGATGCAATGAAAGCATCAAGAGGTAGAGTCTCTCACCCCACTTCTTCAATCTCAGCCAGCCTTCTGTATTATTTTGACTCATCTAATGTGGCAGAAGTGGCACTGTGTCATTTCTGAGCTTAGGCATTAAGAGGCTTTCTCCTCTTCCCCATTCTCTTGGAACCTTCCATAGCCATGTGAACAAACTAGTTTGCTGGGTGATGGGAGACATGCGGCCCAGTTGACACCATCACCCTAGTGGACTCTCCACTGACCATGGATTCATGAGGAAGCTCAGCTAAAACCAGAAGAACTGGCCAACTGAGTCCAGCTTCAAATGCCTACCTACCGAATTATGAATTAAATAAGTAATGGCTGTCTAAGTCACCGAGTCCAGACCGGTTTGTTACACAGTGATCAGCAACTGATACACCAAGACTGTTGCCTGCTTCTGCCGTTCGTTCATTTTTACTGCTGCCTAATATGTGCAGCTAGCCGTCTTCATTCTTTCACTCTCTGTTGATACGCACCTGTGTGAAAATGTCTGCATGAATTTGTGTGTGTGTGCACGTGTTCTCTATTGAATGTGTATGAAAGATGACTTCTCCTCTCTAGGCTCACAGCTACTGGGAACCTTGAGCCCCTTCTCCTCACTGTTCCAGGAGAAAGTGTCAAAATGAAAAATAGATCAGGGCATGCTTTGCCCCAATCCCTCAGGGGCTGTCCCAAGCCCTCAGGGTAGAGTTCAATGCCTTTATCTGGTATTTAAGACCCTCTGTGCCCTGGTCGGTTGTCTCTTCTCTGCCAATAAGCTTGGCTACTAAACCGCTATGAGACCTTGGGGACAAATTACTTTACCTCTCTGTGCCCCAGTTTCTTCTTCTGAAGAATAGGACTAATAATAGTGTGGGTCATAAAGTTATTGGAGAGGATTAATTGAAGTAATAGGTACAAAGCTTTAGAACAGTACTTGGCAAAAAGCACCCTACAAATATTTGCTATTTTTGTTGTTATTTTTGTTTTAAAAGTAGCCAAATGGTAAAGCTGATGTTTCTTAGAGTGTATCACAGCTCAGGGCCTTTCCCTCTGTGGGTCCCTCTGTCCAGAATCCCGTTCTTTATATGTCTACCTGGTAAACTTGCCTGTCCAGAACTTGTCTGGGTATCACTCAGTTTGACACCTTCCCAGCTCATCTCCCACCTCCCAGTTGAATTGAGCTCACTCTCTTCTGGGCCCCATTGGCCCTTGCACACGTGTCGAGCATTGCTTGTGTCTGTTTAGTGGGCCTCTTTGAGCTCAGGGACTGTATTCCATTCATCTCTGTACCCCAGAGCCTGGCACAGGATAGATTCAGGATAAATGCATGATGAATGAGTAAATGAACAAACGAATTACTGACCTTATTTGCCCTGTGCAATCATTCATTCACCATTCATCCAACCACCATATACTGAGCTCAGCTCTGCCACCCACTGTCATGCTCAGAGGAGACATCTGCCTGGGATCTGAGGAGAGACAGATCCTGGGAGGACAAGCAAGGCTCAGTGTGGTCCGAGCTGTGACATGCAAATCCCCTACCCAGGACAAGTGGCGTGAGGGGCCTGCCCTCAGGGACCCACCAACCATGGAGGGAAATGAAGCTTAGACCCCAAACAGCAAAGAAGCAGCCAGAAGCATTCGGTGCATTCAGGATTCTAAGTGTGCACAGGACGGGAGTGTAGGGAGCCACATAGACAAATGCAGCGCCTGAAGCCAGGCTTCGAGCTCTGTGAGAGCAGGAACTGTCTTGTTCACCCTGGGAGCCCAGGCCTGGCCGAGGTCTGCCAGAGGTGCTGGTCAACAGAAATATTTGTTGAGTATGTGACACATGAGGAGAGGGCGGCTAAATTAATAAGAACAGCATTTCAGGCCCACGCTGCCACATGGCGGCCAGTGACTACTGCCAGGACGCGTCCCCTCTCCGGCCTCAGGTATTTGCCCAACATCCTACCCAGCTCTCAATCCTGTGATGATGCAGAGATGCGGGCTAGGCCCGCGGGGCGCCCCTCGACAGGCTGCTGTGTCTGTGTCTGTGTGTGCCCGCGCATGCTCGCGCCCGTGCCGTGCGCCCCAGAGCCAGGGTTGGAAATGGTAACCACAAGCAGCACCATGTGGTCCTCATTCTGGGAGCACTTTCTCTGGGCTAGGCACAGAATGCAAAGTTCTGAGTGCTTCACGGGCACTATCTTACACTTTCGCAAAGCACACGAGATGGGTGAGACGGAAGAGATCATTGTGCCCATTTTATAGATAAGGAAACTGAGTCTCCTGAGGTGGAAGAAATGGCCCCACAGCTCACAGTGGCAGATGTGGGATTGGAAGCAGTTCTGTCTGACTCCAGGCGCTTAGCCTCTCCACTCCATACTTGAGGGCAGCTCTTGATGATGGACTCTGGCTGAGAATTCAGGGATGGTGGAGGCCAAAGTTGGGTGGTGGGGTTGGGGGCGGTTGAGCCTCATTGCCTCTCCAAGTGCCTGCTAACTGAAGCCAGATCCTCCATACAGAAGATCTGGCCTGAGCTTTCTAGGGCTTGCATGGAAGTTTTTGGAGTTTTTGCCTTGCTTAACTGAAGAGCTTTCTGTGGTGCTCTGGACTGTTCTTTTCTGGCTGGGCTAAGGGAGGGCAGAGGTCAGTGGAGGCCCTGCCTTTGGCTCACCCTTGGGGAGGTGGATTCCCAGCCAGGCAGAGAGATCCTGAAATGGCCTCTTGCACTCTGGAGGGAGGACCAGGACCATGCGGCCCTCCCAGGCCCGCTGCACCCCCGAGCCACTTAGACGCCAGCTCTGCACGGGAAATCCCACCACACAAAAGGCAGCTACAAATTGGCCTTTGAAAGGTGTTCTCTTTCTTCTCATGCTTAGGGGAGAAGAGAAAAAAAGCAAGAAAAAAAATGAGAGAAAGAAAGAATAGAAAAATTGGCCCAACTAGGGGCTTGGTCTGTTGAGTCCAACTTCTTGACCCGCTCATCTGAATTATGCCTGCAGTGAGGCCGCCTCGCAAATGCACTCCACGGACAGACAGACAGACGGCGGCTTCCTCTGCAGCTGCACGCTCCCCATTCCAAGGCCCCAACTCAATAGGTCTGATGGAAGGTCTTGGATGCTGATTGCAAATCGAGTCACCCCAGCGGGGAGGGCCTTTCTGGGCCCCTGAGAGGAGATTTGGATGGTGGGGACCTAGGATCGTGCAGCTGAGGCTCCCGCCCTCCCAGGAGGACGGGGCAAAGTCAGGAGCAGCAGGGGCTGTCTTCCCTGCTCCCGGGGCCCTGCACACAGCATCTCCGGGCTCCCCAGAGACTGTCCCTGGAAGTGACCCGAGCCCTGGGGACTCAGGCCAGGAGCAGCCTCCCCCGTGATTTCTGCCCACGCCCCTGCGCCTCCAGCGAGGTGTCGGGGTGGGTTGGGGGGGAAAGGCTGGCTCATCCAGGCCTTTGGAAACATCCTGACACACTTTCCTCCAGCCAGCCGAAGTTACTTTCCAAGTATTTCACTTTCCATTTCTTCTCCAGATCTGGTAACAGGGTGTTCCTGCCCTTTTCCCCTTGCTGACCTTTCTGCCTGGGCCCTGCCTCTGCTGCATTTCATCAAGTCCACACGCTCTCGGAGCCTGGGCCAAATCTCTGTTCAGCCCCGCAGCCGGCACGCATGTGGGCGACTGGCCCCGCTAGCCCTGCCGTAGCCACCCATCAAGCCTCAGGGACAGCGGGACAGATGGAAACAGGCATGAGGGGGCTCCCAGGCTTTGAGGTCTGGCCTTCTGCCTGCCGAGGTCAGCTCCCCAACATTCCAGCCAGCTGCATCACCCTGGAAAAGTGTCTCGAGCTCTCTGAGTCTTGGGGTACTCCTCTGTGCAATGTCTCGGGGTTGAAACAAAACAGGACAATGAAATGCAAGAGCAGGTCTGGGGAATCAGTGCTTTTTGATGCCACTTTAACTTTGTGAGGTCGAAGTCCACTGCTAGAAATTTCTCTCTTGGGGCCCCGACTCTTCTGTGTCTTTCTAGACATGCAGGAAGAAGCCAAGGCACTAGAATCAGACAAAACTGGGTTTGAAGCCTGATTCAGCTCACTCCACCTCTCTGGATCCCATTATAAATGAAATATATTACAAAATGCAGATAAAAATGCCACCATTCTCAAGGGGTTGAGGGCAGGGTTCAGCTGCACACAATGCAAGCCTTTGGCACAGTGCACGGCTCGAGGGATAGGGGGAGTCACGGTCATTCTTCTTTGGGATCAGGGTGGTGGTATCATCTCCAGTCCCCATTCCTGAGATGGCCTGGGACGTTGTTGGCTGGGAAGCCACTGGTTTCTCTGAGAGGAAGAAGGTGCTGTACCTCTCACGGTTACTTAACGCCATTCCCTCCCACTTAACCACTACCTTTTTTCTTTTTCCAGGCCACATGAGTTTTGCAAGGCAGACACAGAAAGCAGGGAATGAAAAAAAAAAAAAAAAAAAAAAAAAAGGGAGATCTGAAGCCAGACCGGACGGCAGGAGGCTCTCGAATTGCAGACAGTTGCAGCCTAGATACGACGTGCAATGAGAAATGCCCCAGATCGCCCGGGCTCGGCTCCGGCCTACTTTGAAGTGTTGACAACACATAAAATTAAAAGCATCACAATGCGAATTATCACGTTGTTTTTTCCACTTTGATAGCCTCTACAAAGCATTTTATACTGATGAATCAATATAAATGTTTCTTTACACAGACGTTAGGAGCAAAAAAAAATTTTTTTTCCTTAAGAGAAACCAACGAAACTAACAAAAAGATTTTAGCTCTGGGTTGCATCATAACTCTAGGTAACATGGTGAGTTTGGGCTCTCCTTTGAACCATGGCCGTGGAGGTCCCCTATGTCTGCTTGCTTGGGTCATGTCATCCAGCCCCCAACTGAACGTCCGTCCACCGGCATTGCTGCTGTCTCGTGACTGCACGTCTGTGTGTGCACATGGGTACAAGCAGATAGAGAGTACGTCTCTCTATAAATGTACACGTACGTGTGTGTGTGTGTGTGTGTGTGTGTGTGTGTGTTTTGTGGTTTGGTAAAGTAAAGCTTGCAAATTAGGAATAATTTATAACTAGTTACAACTCGATTATTGGCTGGGACTCCCTTTATGTTACAGCAGATGGACTTTTGCGTGAAATATTTTCCCCAAGTTGCTATAGAGACATGCCAACATCTTTCTGCTGAAGCCATTCCCTGCAGGCCTGTTTGTTGTTGCGCCCGGTGCCGAATCACTTGCAGGCTGAATCACTTGCAGCCCTTGCAGAGGCTGATTAAAGAGCCCGGGGGCCCTGGGAGTCTGAGGCCTCTCAGCTACTGCCACTAGGGATGGGCTGCAAAAGTCGTTAGGGCTGGATGGGGGGCGGGGCTGGGCTGCAGGAGGATGCCCAGGTGAGCCAGCCAGATGCAGGGGAGAGGGTCTCGCAGGGGAGGAAAATAGCTAGGGCTCACGCGGGACCTACTGTGCGCTACGCGTGGATCTGGGAACACGTCCTTCTCGTACTTTGTCTCGTCCCTGTAGCAACCCTGTGAGGTGGGGCTTGTGATTCCCCTTTTCCAGGTGGGGTAGTGAGGCACAGCAGAGTTAAGTGACTTGCTCACGTTACCACTGTACCATTCAAAGCCAGCTCTCTCTAACTCTATCATCTTACCATTGGTGTACTCCCCAAATTGGGAGGGGGAGGGCTGGGATAGATGGGGTACATTTGGAACTTAGGATCCTGGGTGAACTGACAAGCCACAGGCTGGGCAGGGTGGCCAAATTCAGCCCTCTGCCAGTTTCTCAGGCTGTTGGAGCATCCTCAGACAAAATCTCCAGCCTCCATCACGCAACTCACAGTCCATTTGGGCAGACACACTCAGGCCTGTCTGACCAGCAACATAAACATGGCCAAGCACTGAGACGCTGTGGGTCCCAGCTCCTGAGCCAGGGCCTATGTACGGGAGCCCCCGCCTCCCCCTTTCCCTTCCCAGGCAAAGATAGGAACCGAGTGATGTTTCCTAAGAGCAGGGTTTACAAAGAGGGTGGCCTGGAGCGATGACAGGGCCATGGACTTTGAAGTCCAACAGATCCAAGTTAGAGTCTTGAATCCACTCTTGTCCAGAGGTGGGACTTTAGGCGACTCACTCCTCCTCTTGGAGCTCTGATTTTCCTCATCTGTAAAATGGGACTTGCTGTACCATCCTGGCAAGGTTAGACTCAGTTCTCCCACTAGAATGGAAGCTCCCTAGAACAGTGCTGGTACACAGTAGGCATTGCTATATTTAGCAATGATGAACAAATGAATGCATTCTAAATATGTCTGGCATGTATTAGATCCTCAGTGGTAGAAATGATTTTAATCTACCATTTCTCCGACTTTCAGGACCCTTCCCTTCCCTCCCTGGGCAGACTTTCAAGGAGGATCCTAAGTCCCTGAGTCTCTTTCCCAGACTCTTCCAACCCATAATAGACACAATTCTTGGAGAATACAAACAACCCAACACTTTAGTATCTTAGTCCATGGAGATCTCTTCCTATGAGAGGACATAGGTCAGGGCTCTTTAGATTGCAAAAACAGAAACCTAACTCAAACTGTCTTAAGCTAATAAAGGAGCTAATTCATAGGAATCATACTACTTCAGGTATGGCTGGATCCAGATGTCCAACCAATCTCCATCCATTTCTTGAACTCACTCTTCTCCAGCTTGGTTTTAACTTCAGGCAGGCTCTGCCCTTGTGATGATAGGGTGGCTGCCCAGCTTCAGGACTGCTCACTAGCTCAGCACCTCTTCCTCAAGATTCACATGCAAGTCCTAGGACTGAATTTCAATGGATGTGCTTGGATCACATGTGAAGCCTGATCAGGCATCCATTCCAGAAGTCTGGAAGGAGAGTCAGCCCCACCTAAGTCAACATGGCCCGAAAGCAGGGAAGGCATAGTTCTCCAAGGGTAATGTGGATGTGCTTGCCAGAGGAAGAGGACAGGGGTGCTGAGCAGGCCAACACCTGCAGCAGGGCAGGAGACAACCTAACCTTTATCCTCATGACAATCCTGAAAGGTAGTTATGATTTTTCTCATTTTACACAAAACTGAAGCCCAGAGAGTCTGGGACCTTGCTCAAAGCCACACAGTGTGTCCATGGTAGGTTCAGGGTAGGAGACCCCAAGCCTGTGTTCTTGCTGGGACTTTATGGGAGGAAGTGAGCCTTATAGCAGGTCTGGAATTGGTGTGTGGAGGATGGGTGGGAGATGCAGATGGCCTCAGAATCCCTGCAGCCAGGAGAAGCCTCTGGGCCCATGCAGGGCTGTTTGTGGTTCTTGTTCTCATTTGTGCCAAGTAGCACAGGTCTTGAAACAAGCAGGTGCTTGCCTTTCCTCATCTTTCCCAAATCCCAAAGTATATTGTGCTTCATGTTTGGGACTCTTGCAAGCAATTTATTATTTTATTTTGGTTATCTCAAGTCAGAAATAATTTGACTTTGGCATTACTGAGTGTCCTATTTTTAAATGCCTTCTTTTATGGGCTTTTTGGTGGCTCTTTTTAGGAGAAGGTCCCTACATCACAGGATGATAGCCCCAGAGAGCTGAGATCTTCCACGGAGGTTTTGCATGTGTGCCCCTCAAGCCAGTCCTGAAGGCCTAGGTGTTGTTGTCTCCCATCCTGATCTATCTTTAGCCCCCATTCAATCTCAAGTCACGACCTCTCTGAAGGCCACCCTGATAGTTTCACACCTGGGCTGTCTCTTCATCCAACCATGGGCCCACTGCTCTGTGCTACACAAAGGAATCTTTAGCAACTCTGGACTAGGTCTCAGTTGTCTGTAGTCATAACTTGGCCTGTCCTTGAATTCATCTGTTGAACCTTGTCCTTCAAGAATTGGTTCAGAATGAACGTTGTAAAGGGCTTTATATATTGTAAAGCAATGTATGTAATAGACATCATAAAATCAAAGATCATTTTCTCATGTTATTCTCTATCTCACCCTCACTGGGCGTATTGAAAATTGACATATAATTATTTCTTTTATGTACATACTGGTTACATACACACACCCACATTTTGTGGGTCTATCTCCCTCACCAAACAGTGAGCTCCAAGAAGGTATGCATCATGACTATCTCGCTCACCATTGTATCCCAGCATATTACTGTTAGATGGTGTTAGATGCTCAGTAAACATTTGCTAAAAGGATGAATGCATCCGTGAATGAGTGAGTGGGTGAGAAACATCGTCTAGCTTTCCCCACCAGATAGTAAAGCAAAGGCACTGCAATTAGGCACATCTGGTTTCAAATCACAGTTTTGTTGCTTCCTAGCAATGTGACCTTGGGTGGCTGATGTTTCCTGACCTTTCTGTGTTTTTGTTTCCTCATCCATAAAGTGGGATACCATTTCACCGAGGAAGCTAAAAGATCACCTGTGTGAATTCAATGCTCGCCATAGTAAACACTCAGTAAAAGTTGGGACCCTTCTCCCTTCCCGCTTTGGAGATTCCACAATACCTACGATAGTGCGCAAATATTGAATATTTTGTAAATGCTTTTTGATTGATACATGGATAAATTTATCAGAGTGATGGGCACAACTCCAATGTGGGATTCCTGTTCCTGGTTGAGAGAAAACTATGAGATTATAACTGATAAAAAATTCCGAGGGACCCTGGGAGTGACAAGAAGCTAGAATAGGGAGGGTGGCAATGTTTGTGTGTGTGCACGTGTGTGTACACATGTGTGTGCACGTGTGTGCGTGTGTATGTTTGCTTGGATATAGATAGATGCGCACAAGGAGAGGACATTAGTAATTCAAAGTCCATTGATTCTATGCTTAAAAGCTTAAGTTCATAATCAAACACACATCAAGAAGCCCATGGAAGTTCTTGGGGCACCTGGGTGGCTCAGAAGGTTAAGTGTCCAACTCTTAAATTCGGCTCAGGTCATGATCTCAGGGTCATGAGATTGAGCCCTGGGTTGGGCATGGAGCCTGCTTAGGATTCTCTCTCTCTCTCTTCCTCTGCCCCTCTTTTCTCTAAAAAAAATACAAATAAAAACAAATAAATAAATTATAAGAAGCCCATGGAAGTTCTTGAAAAGGAGAAATGTGATGGAAATTCTTTTAGTAACTGCATTTACAACAGACTTGAACTGGGAGAGGCTGTGGAGGCTGTTCTAGTAATCTAGGAAAAGGGAGAGATGACTCGTAGGTATTCAACAAGCCATGTTGACAACAACAAGTAAGGAGAGGCAAGTCTTGAAGACTCCTCGGATCCATAAATCAAGAAGTATTTATTGGGTATGGAGCAAAAGAAAGGAAAGGACCAAATTTATTTTTATTTTTCCTTCTAAAATTATAAATGTGATTTTTCCATTGCAAAATAATATAGCCCCACTAAAAGTTATAATTAGAAAATGAAAGGAAAAATAATCATTCATAATCCCCCAACCAGAACCACACCATGACTGCATTTTATGACCCCACATCTATGACCTTAGCAGAATGAATGAGTCTGCTGTGTTCATGCTGGGGATATAGGAGGAGGGTCAGAAAGATGCTAAAGAGAGGCCATGGCTGAATTCATTCATTTGCTAATTTGATTCAGTCACCACGAGAGAAACCATGTCTTGACATTGGATCGGAATCTCCCAGTTTCTTTATGCTACTCCGGACATCAACAATGTTGAGTTACTTCCAAACTGATCACGAGAATCCTTTCCTTTTTCACTCTTTAGTGGACATATTAGTTTTTGTCCTTTTGCGTCTGTTGCCTCCTTAATATTGTATCTGATCTTCCTTTTGAGGACATTCTTCATTGTGTGGAATCCTGGCAACTGAGTTCTCTCTGAGAGTTGTCTTTGTCAATGGTCGCTTGGCTGGCCGACCCACCAGATGCCCTTGTCCTTTCAACAATTCTTCTGTTGGTATTTGAGTAGGTTGTTTGTCGTTTGGTCAGCTGGTTAACCAGGCTTTTGGGAAGGCAGGCAAGTTCACATTATAATCCAGTGGCTCACTGAGAAAATGATTCATCAGCCGGTCAGTTGGTCTGATGGCTGACCATTAGTCCATCTGTCTATCGAGTGGGCAGTTAGTCCGTTCACTGGTGTATCAACCACTCCATTGGCTCAATCGTCACTTGGTAATTCCACCAGTCTGTCAGCCAGTTGTTCAGTCTCTCCATTAGCTTGTTGGCCAGTTAGCTCTTCAGTCAGTCAGTCAGTCAGCCAGTCAGTGAGGCTGTCAGTTGTCAGTGAGTTGGCTGGGCCACACCCCTGATGTGCGCCTCCTGCTGGTGATCTCCGTCCTCACCTGAATGCAGAGGGCATGGAGGGAGAAGCGCATTTCCTCATTGCGGAGGTCCTTTGAAGTGCCCAGTCAATCCTTGGAAACTTTAAATCAAATGTTATTTATGAGGTACTAGAGTGAAAACAGCCTCATCATTCTAAATTACTAGCAGCTAACTTAAGTTTACTAATTTTCTTTCAAAAATTGTTAAAACTTAGAACCACGGTTTGCCTTCTTGCCCCCACTCCCTCCCACTCCCTGGGCTTGCCCCCTCCTCCTTTCCGCAGGAGAATTGGTTTTTAGGAGCATGTGACTTCATCAGCTGCTCCTGATGCCAACCAGAGTTGTCAAGGTCCATGAAGAGATGAGTCACCCTCTTTGAGAGGAAGTTTGTGGAGAGCCAGGCTTGTTCCCAGACAGGGGCTTGTGACCCCAAGAGTAGGCCATTAGTCCAGTTTGTGGAGCCATTTTCCACTTGGAGGCCCCTTGTAGACTTGATGGGTCTGGAAGGATGGGTTCCAAACAAAGGGGGCTAAAGATCTGTTTTCCTGTGGGCTCTCCTTTCTTTCTGGAGTGGAGGCAAGTCTGTTTAATATTCAGAGCAGATTTCCTAATGCCTAATAGATCAAGCAGCATACTGGGTGCCAGGACACCTGGGTTCCTGGCTGGTCCACAGCCACGAGCAGAGGAAGAAGTTGGCATTTGGCCACCTCCAGCCTCCCTACTGGGCCCCTCTCTTTCCAGGTTTTTATAACCACTTCCCTCCCTCACCCTCACCTCAGGCTCTCTTAGTGCTCAACTAATCTCCAGGAACTGACCCTGTCCATGGGATTGAACTGTCAAGTTCAAGTTCGACAACAGGCATTTACTGAGTGCTTATTGGGGTCAGGATCTTCTGTTCTTTCCCGCTGAGGGGAATGCATCTTCATTTATTCATGTAAAAGATATTTACGGGCTTTTGAATACTTGCCGCCTTCAGAGTACTGGGCTGGGTGTGGGAGTGTTGAGCAAAGCAGGCATTGTCCTGCCTTCATGGAGATCAGAATCTAGACAGATTCATACATTAATTAAATGATGACACAAAAAAGTGTTTAGTTTACTGAGATGGGTGCTTTGATGAAAGACACCAGTGCCTTATGAGAGAGACAATATGGAGGCCCAATCTGGTGTTGGTTTGGGGAGCCAGGGGGCTTTCCCAAGTAAATGACTGAATTTGAAGATTAAAAGCTACCAAGGAGAAGAAAGGATCATCTCAAGTAGAGGAGACAGCATGTGACAAGGCCCTGTACAGGAGGGAACCTGGCACATGAAAGAAGGTCCCTTGTAGTTATTGCCAGAGTCGGGGAAGGGTGTTGAGATAAGTGCATAGAGAGACATTCACTATTCTTCATTCGTTATCACATTCATCCATTTGTACATTCATTCATATATACTTTCATTTCCTCACTCATTCATGCATGCATTCAACAAATGGTTACTGAACACATACTCGGCATCCATCTTTCTTTCAGAGTTTACTGATTGTAAGCAACAGAAACCAGAGCTGGCTAACAGTGTTGGCTGTGTAGCCATTGGAAGTATGCTGAAGGACCATAAAATTGGTTGAATGTGGGACAAACAGGCTTAGAAAGGAAGGTTGTCTGGCATCTCTGGGCATCTCTGGGAGCCATGGTAACCTTCTTGCAGCAGGCCCCATAAACTCAGCCACTGCCATAGTGAGTGTCCTCCAGCCATCCTCCTTTCCTTGTAGGATCAAGATCCAAAGCCCTAATAGGGAGTTCAATCTAGCTGCCATAATGTGACCCATACCATACCAAGTCTAAGAGAAAAAGGATATAGTCCCTTGGCTTTCTTATTGATAGGCCAACAATTGCATTTACTTTTCCACCAAGAATCCATGTGAGGGGTGGTGGTGAAGATGTTTTCTGAGAAAACTCTGTTATGTTATTAGGGAAGATAAATAGATATTGGGTATCCCCAAGTTATCTACTATTCATTACAACCTTCAAATCCTAAAGGTCAAGCTACGACTCCCATAGACTTCCTGGCAATGGTTTTACTTTGGAAGTCCAGGTACCATGTTGGTGGATAATGCCAACACAAGAAATAGCTTCATGCTCATGTCTAGGTGTGTAGCATTTTTACATGGTGTCTGAATTGCTCTCTGAGACAGCCTTGCTCCCTCTCTGGGTGTGTGAGTGTGTGTGTGTGTGTGTGTGTGTGTGTGTGTGTGTTTGGGTATGGGACTGTAGGACCTTTTAGAGGGTGGAGTGTGACTTGGCTAAGATCCCACAGGGAACTGGTGCTGGAGTCAGGATTTGAACCCAGGTCTGGCTCAAAGCCAGTGGCTTTTTTCACTGTAGTCCTGAACCTTCAGGAATTCAGACTAAGCCTGATCCTCATAAACATGTCCTCATAGCCTCAGGGCTATGGATGATTGAGTACAAAGGGTACATGAGTAATGGGGCAAAGGCACCCCTGTTAGGGGAATCTGGTCCTTGTGCTCAGAGTATGAGAGAGATGGTCTTCCCTTTTGAGATCAGAGGCAGGGAGGCCTTAGGGCATTTCCTCCCCATGTGAGGAGACTTCCACCTCAATGACCGCTTCTTTCACCTCTCCTCAAAAGTCAGTCCATTCATCAATCCTACAAGTAAGCATGTAGGTATACATGCATGCGTGTATGTTGGAGGGTAGTGGGGGGAATGTGCGGGTGGGACCGTCTCAGCTTGTACGGAAATCAAACATGCCTTGGAGCGGGTCTGGAGAACTGATGGGATGGACCCACATATATGGATATACAGGAGGGAGGAGGAAGTCCCTGGGGGAGAAGAAAGACTTGGGCACAAAGGGCTAACCTGGGGAGGAGCCTTGAAAAAGTCACAGAGATGCTTTCTGAATTGGTCTCCAGCCCAAGTCCCTGAACTCATATGTGGCATCAGCAACAAGCTAGCAGCAAACTGTCGATAGAAGGGAAAATTCTGTGATACAGTGGGGTCCAAGCAGACCTGCTGTAGGACTGAGAGAGGGAGTGAGCCATCCTCCCCATTGTGGTCACAATCTTCCATTCAACTTCTCCCCCTTTAGTATCTATGTGCAGCAGCCACAGGAGCCGGTGGGCAGCCAGGTCCTTGCAGAGGGGATGTGTTCATGGGCACACATGGGGTCCTCAGGACATTCCTGGGGGTCTTTGGGTTGGAGGTTACTTTACTTGGGACCCCAGGGTAATACTTAGCTTATGTGGGCAGCATTGGCTGACTGTGTACTATGTGCTGGGCATTTTCTCCCACATTATTGCCACCATGATGTCTCCCCTCCCTTCCCCTTTCACTTCTTCTTTCACTCTCTGCTCTGAATTTGTACTCAGTCATCCAACCATCCATCTTCTCAGCAAAAGACAAACATTTAGTGGTAATATATCCTACTTTATTAACTGCTGCCCTATTGGTGGAAGCTTGTTTCTACTTTTTACTCTTGTAAACAATACTGTAGTGAACATCTTTACACATGCCTTGGAAAATACTTACCAAGCATCTACTGTATACCAGGCTTACCCTTTGTTCCTTTGTAATATTAGTTAAATTTTTGAAAAGAATGTCTAGAGTTCCTAACCTTGTAAACTATTTTTGTGTTTGGAATTTACCCTTGTATCTTTCATAATTTATTGCCCCGAGTAGCTGCTGAATCAACATTGATGATGATTGGACCAATGGATAAAAATAACAAGCCACCTATGGAACCAAAGTGTGGGCCTCAAGGGGAGATACAGCTTGACTCCTACACATGAACTAATTCCTCCCTCTTATCCAGCCCTGGCTGTGGGAACTTGCTCTCAGGATTTGGGGATTTTTTAATTTTTCAAACCTTTGGGATTTGCTTTCCTCTTGGCACTCTTGTCTAGCCTCATCAAGGGCCTGGGAGTTAGGAAGGGGAGCAGAGATTTGAGAAGTATCGGCTGTGGGCATTTGGCCCGAGCTGGGTTCTTCCTTTCTGCCTCTCAGCGCCTCAGAGCAGAGCTCAAGCATCTTCAGATAGTGCTCCCATGAGCTCAAAGCTGCAGCCACACCAAAGTGCCGCCATTCAGCCACCTGCTGTGTGCTCTCACACCTCTGTGCCTCTCTTTCTGCTGTTCTCTTGGCCTGGAATGCCCTTCCTCTGCTCTGGCATCCATTCAAAAGCCACCCCCAAACTTCCTGCCAGGGAGAACCAATTGATCCAGCATTCTGCTCTCCTGCACCCGGTGTGCGCATCTCTACTGAAGCTCTCCCCTCACTGTCGTGGCCAGTTCCCCGACTGCCCTGCGAGGTCCACGGAGGGGCTCTTTCTTACCCAGGATGGCAAACAGATTTTACTTCAGTGTGCCAGCTCTGATGAATTAGTCATGGGTGACTAAAGTGCTATTCTAATATAATTGTAAAATTTCAGTTTCTTAACAGTGCTCTCTACACTTGAAGTGCTCAATAGCCACATGTGGCCAGCAAGTACAGGAGGGAGAGCCGATCTGCAGGGGCGTGGAGGCTGCAGAGAGTTGTGATCAGCTAGCAATGCCTGCCTTGGGTACATAGTTGGGGAAGGGGCACCCCCAGGCTTGATATTTAACATTCCTGGTTTTATTTACCTCTTTATCCCCTAGCTCCTAGTGACTCACTCAGTGTCGTGAAGGAACAGCCTGAGGGGTAACTCAGTGATTTGGAGTGTGCGAAGAGCTGGCACATTGAGCTTTCCTACATAGAAAGAGAAAGGGTAGTAGGAAGTCCCTGAGGTTCTCTGAGAAGGGGAGCGACAGCATCAGATTAGCATGTGGAAGCTGGGTCTGGTATCCACCGGAGAACAGAACTGACCGGCACAAGTTTGGAGTGGGCAGTGGGCAGGGAGGAAGCATGGCAGTGATCAACCCAGAGTGAGATGAGACACAGTCAAGACATCCTGGCTCCCTCTGCTCTTGGAAGAAGAGTCCCAAGAAACTGGTCATTGTTCCCGTCCTGGGGAAGGCCCCCCTCCCTCCAAGGAGGGGTTGTATTGTTGCTGACTTTTTACTGCCATTTATTGTTATTATAGGCATTGACCTTACTCTGAAGAAGGAACTAGAATATGCATGAAGTGGTGGAAAGAACAGACCCCAGGGAGGAATGCTCTCCAGGCTCAGCCGAGTGGCCATGTGACCCCAGGCCAAGGGGCCCCACTCTCTGGCTGTTTCTTCCCAGGAAGACCCTTCAGATGCCCTGTCCAATGCTGTGTGTATGTGTGTCCGGTGGGCAGTGGTGGTGGGGGTTGTACGTGAGGACCCGCATCACCTGTCCCTTTGTGGGTCTGGCACACGGTAGCCGTAAGGACTCAGGCAATGGCAGCTGCTGTATCACCATTCACATATGAACAGCTACTGATTATTTTCAATGCTGACTGAGATAAGAAAAGTGGCATTACAGACTGGGGACTCCCCACATCACCCCAGAATGGGGGGGGGCAGATATGGGTCCTTCTAAGACAGAGCTCCTGGGAGACCTCCCCCACCAGGGTGAGGAGTTGGCAGGGTCTGGCAGAATCATTCTGCCCACAGATACTGAAGCCAGTTTGCCTGGTTCCACAGCTTCCTAGCTGTGCCTCAGTTTCCTCGACTGTAAAATGGGGATCATAATATTGCCTCCCCGCAGAAACTGCTGTTTGTGTTCATATTGTTTATATCACTATCTAGGGGCAGTGGTACAGACTGGCTCTCACATGACCCAGCCAAGCCCCCTTCTCCAGCCTGTCCCATGGAAACAGGGAGGAGGACGAGGCAAGGGTCCACTACATTTAGTCAGGGAGACACAGTCTAGTCCCTCCATGGCTCTGCCAGTTTCCTTCAATCCAGGGAGCAGCACTCCATATGAGGAGCAGCTGCGGGGCTGGAAGGCACCTCAAGCAAGCCATGACCACGGTACTCACAGAGGCACAGTGCGCAGCGGTGGGATGAGCGGGCAAGGTTAGCTGAGATCATAACCAGACGCTGTGTCCTCTTGACAGCTTTACCAACTGGCATCGCTGGCAGTTTGATGCCTGCTTCCCCAGTGCTCGGCCACAGGCTGGCTGCCGCAGAATTGCCTGGGAGAGTTTTTAAGAAGCAGATTCCCAGGCGCAGTTCCAGACCACTGAACGTGAATCTCCAGGTGTGAATCTGTGTATTTTTAAAAGTCCCCTGAATGATTATGATGCACAGCCAGGCTTAGAAACCGCCACCGTCAGCTCTGAAATGGGAGTTGGTGCAAGAATTAATATAGTGCCAAGAGAACAAACATGAGGACCGCTCCCCCAGGTCCGCAACCAGAATCACAGATGCACGCGTCGGGCCCCAGGATTAATTAAGAGTAAAAAGTGTGGCAGGGCACACCATGTGACTCTCGTTCTGAGTGGCTTCGTTTTTTCTAGAATGCTGCCACTTTCCTTTATAGCAACACAACTTCTTCTCTTTTCAAGTCTCAAACTCAAATCCTGTTACGAAGTCCTGTTTGACATCCTTGGACAGGAAAGTAGAGAGCAGATAATAGATACCAGGTAAGTGTGAAAGCCAGCCCAACTGGGAGGTTCTCTTCCATAGAAATACTAGTTTGAGTGCACAAGGAAACAGGCAAAGATGATTCTCGAAACACAGTTTATGATCGCAAAAAGGGAAGTAGGAACAGTTGCCCATCAATGTGAAAATGGGTAAATGGACTGTTGTGTATTTATACAGTGAGCACTGTATGGCAGTTTTAATTAATGGGAGACTCTATGTGTCTCAACATGTATAACTTCCCACAAAGCAAACTGCAGAAAGAGATCTATTACATGGTATTATTTAGGTAAATTCTAAAAGCACAAAACAATGTCATATATAGTTTGTGGATACACCCATATGTAGGAAAGCATTAAATTTGCATGGAGATTGTTCTACATAACACCTTCAAGTTAGCAGTAGGGAAGGGACAGGGCCCTATAAAAAGATTTGAAGCAAATATGGCAAATGTCAGCATAGATTAAATTTCAGTGGTAGATCAATGAGTGTCACATGATTTTCTATCCCTTTAAATACGTCTGAACTATCTTATAATAAAAATAAAGCAGGCTGGGATTGAAGAAATCAGAGATGTAAGAATCTACATAGGCTAGAGAGGACAGGGATGAGTGCCGGAAGATGCGGTGCGAGTACCTTTTGAAAACTTGTAAGGAAAAAAAGAATGATCTTGCTTGCTGTTCTGGACCTAAAGCCTTTGTCTTTTGCTAGAGGCATTTAAGGCATTTATATTTACATCATAGCCCGCACCCTGGGTCTTACTTCTGTCATTAAGACTGTTGCCCCGCTGCTTTAGGTCTAAAGCTCTGGCAGGGCAGGTGAGTGGGTCGGTCTCGTAAACACGCATGTCCGTGCCACAACTGCAGAGCCACGAACCCCACCCACGCAGGTGAAATGTGAGCAGAAAATGTCGGGTCCGTGAGCGACCCTGGTTTGGATGACATGAGCTGTGCTAGTGTCGGGCCTGTTCTAAGGGGAAGTTAAAATGAACAGTTTTCATCCCGAAGTGGGTGTCATCTCACCACTTGGGACCTCATCACACACACTGCTAAAGGGCATTTCACTTCCGGAGCAGGGAGGTGGGACGGAAGGAGTGTCGATTTCGCGTCAGACGCAAACCAGTTCTGCCCTAGCTTGCCACAGCAGGACCCTTGCTCCTTCTGAGTGAGTGCTCAGCTCAGTCCCACGCGAACGGCAGAGCGAGAGTCGGAAGGCCCTGGCTGGAGTCACACCTCTCACACATACTGGCGCTGGGCGAGCTATGACGTCACTCTGCCTTTCCGCCCCTCATCATAAAAGCAGCACCTGCTAGCGCTGTTGGCCAATCGAATGAGAAGGCGAACGTAAACCCCTAACATGCTGGGGGCCTTTGGGAGATTTTTTTAAATTTGATTTTCCCTCGTCCATCCCTCGGGGACGACAGAAGCTCCTTTCACCCTCCCAGCAACGTAGGCAAGAAGTGAGCCCCTCAGAAGGGTTGGTGCTTGTCCTGAGGTGGGTTCAGTGGACTGATCAGCAGGCTGTTACTGTCTGAGGTTTCCTGTGGGGAAGCAGGGAGGGGGAGGGGGTTCTGGCTGTTCAGGGGGGAAGGGAGGACCCCTCCCTGCACCGCCAACCCCCATCTGGGGAGTGTCAATCTGGCCGGGCCCTCTAGCCGCTGCCAGCACCTTCTGGGCTTGCATCAGCAGAGAGGTGCAGCATGCTGAGGCCTGGCTGGGCCGGCTCCACGCTTCATGTGCCCTGGCCCCCATACACCATTTGTCGAGCAGCAGAACAGAATTTCCTCATAAATAAACAAGATCTTGGGTTTCACGTTGGGGAGGCGATGACAGAAGAGGGCCTGGGGCTCTCGCCGTTATCTGCACCCGGGCCTGCCAACTCCTAGCTGCCTGGAAGGGCCGAGAGGAGAGAGGAAGGAAAGCCTGGCCAAGAGCACATTTTTTGGGCGTAGAGTCACTGCCTGGCGGCTGGCCGCAGCGCCTCTCATTTCCCGCGACGTCCCTCACACTGGCCACCAGGGACTCTCGGCTAGGCAACCACCAGATCCCCTGCCCAGCCAAGTGCGAGCACCTGAACTTGGTTAGGAGGGAGGGGCGTCGGAGGGACGGCCAGAGCCTGGGAGATGTCAGGCCTGGAGAGGAGGAGTCTAGGAGTTTCTAGTCGAGATCACCTGTCCTGTCCTGAGGGAATTCTCAGCTCAACCCTACCCAGCTAACATGGTGTTTGTTCCGTCCTGTGCCAAGCCCAGTCCTGGCCAAGGAGGAAACCGAGGGTGGTCCCAGGCAGTCAGTCTCCAGGGGCATGCATTCAGTGTCACGTCCGATGACCAGATCACAAGCAGAGAACAACCTCCTCCCAGCTGTGGGAGAGTGGCAGAAACGGAATACTACACAGCAACTAACAAGGATGACTTATGCCACACAGACAAATCATGCACACGTAGTATTGGGCAGAAGAAACCAGACACAGAAGAACATGTACTGCATGATTCCATTTATATAAAGTTCAAACCCACACAAAATCCACCAGTGATGGTCAAAGTTAGAACCGTGGTTACCTCTTGGAGGGGAGACTGACTTGGAAGGGGCACGAGGGAGCCTTCTGGGTGCCACCATGTTCTGTCTCTTGATCTGGTGGGGGTTCCAGGGGTGTCTATATCAGGGAGAGAGCCTGAGCTGTCCTCGTGGGATGAACGTGTTTTCTGCTCTACGTTGTGTGGGTTAGACCTCAATGACAAGTTTTTTTAAAAAGGAACCCAAAAAGAGTTGAAGATCATGCCCTTCCATGATTACAACTGCCCACCGACTGTCCGTTGCTTGGAAGAAGAAATACAAACCCCTCACCAGAACCTATGAGGCCCTCCCTGGCCTGGACCTTCCAACCTCTCACCTCAGCGTCACCTCCTCAGAGAGGCTGACCCTGAGCATTTATTTAAAATAACCTCACTGCCGATTACTCCGATTGCATTGCCTTGTTTTACCGTCATGCTAGCAGGCACGGCTGGCTGAGGTCTTGTTTATGGATGTATTTGTGCGGGTTAGCCTGCCTCCACTGGCGGGTCCTTACAGAGCTTTCCTAGTCACTCAGGATCCCCACTGCTCGCATGGTGCAGGTGCCTTCGGCTTGCGGCGTTTGCCTCTCTACCACCCAACCCCCCTCTCCATTTACCCCAGGGTCCCACCTGTCCCCAGTTCTCAGGCCATGTGGTCTGGCGGTGGTTTCTGGAGAAGACTCTGAATCTTCCCTGCTGTACTTGAACCTGAATGGATGTGGAGCTTGGGGCTGCGGTTGCTGCCAGCATGGCTGCTGTGTGAGGGAGGGAGCACTGCTAACTAAGACTAGGTCTTGAAAATACCACTTGAGGATCAAACTGTATCTGCAGCCAGCAAGACCTGAACCTGTGCTTTCCAGTTACATGAATCATTAGACTCGCATTTTCTTAAGCTAGTTTGTCTGGATTTCCTTAAAACCAAATGAGTGTTCTGTGCTAAGCCCCCATGCTGGTTGCGGAGAAAACTGAGGACAATCCAATCCCATCCAGTCTCTAGGGGTAGTATGCACTGTGTCCACATGTGATGAAGATCAGATCACAGAAAACAACACACCTTCCCAAAAGTGGGAGAGTATTTAGCTGCTCAAAATAGTCCCTGACTACATAAGTAACTATGTGCATAGATGGATAGATGAATGGTTGGATGGATGGATGGATGGATGGATGGATGGATGGATGGATGGTTGGATGAGTGGGTGGATGGATGGGTGAATGGATGGATGGGTGGGTAGATGAGTGGGTGGTTAGAAGTCTTGCTCTTATTGAAAAGTACGCATCATCACAAGGCAGTATAAGTAGAAAAGAACCTTATATTCTAGGTGGGAGAGGTCACCGGGTCTGGAGGGCATCCCAGAAGAAGTAGGGCTTGAATCAGACATGTCGGGAGAAGGTCAAGAAAGGACTAAGGACTAGTATTTCTCGGAACGTTGACATATTTAAAACTCACATGACCCTGGAAGTTGGTATAATTACCTCCACTTTGAGGAGGCAGAAACTGAGGCTCAGAAGGTGGAATAGCTAACCGAGGTCACAGAGCCAGAAAGTGCAGCTGGGATGGAAAAGCAGGTCTAGCTGATGCCAAGACCCCTCTGGTGGCTCTCCTCCTCGCCTGCTGCCTGGGACCCTCTGTCTGCAGTGTCAGAGAATGAACTGGGAGGACAGCAGTCTCGAAGTCCCATCCTGGCAATGCTCAGGGCCCCCTGGGAGGCCCAGGCCGGATCCTCCCCACCCCTCGGAAACTCATGTCAGCGGCCTGACAGCTGTATTCCACTGGCCGGCCACAGCTGCCACTGGGGCCCTTGTTCCTGATGCTGAATGTTCCACCACTTTTTCCTGGCACCCCAGGCCTGACAGCCGCTCAGGAAAGCTACTGTACTTGTGAGAAAAGTGAAGTCAGTGCATGTTTCCATTTACTCGGAGAAGGAAAACAAAAACAAATATTCTCGCTACTGAATGTGCTTTTTATTCCATGGAATCCATCCCCAGAAGACTTAATTTATGGTTCACCCATGTGTCCCTGAGCATATTTACCAGGGGACCCGGTGGGGAAGCCTGGAGGGGCCTGTGGCCCTGCCTGCATCCTGGCGGGAGCTTCAGGTCCTCCAGCAAAGAAGGGGCCAGAGAGTTAGGGAGACGATTGGTGGGTCAGGATCGCAGAGAGTGGGCTCAGGCTTGGGGGATAGATCGGATGGCCAGAAGGGACAGCTGCTTGTATTTCTGCTTTGTACATGCTGTTCTGCTGCTTAGAATACCCTTCTAGTTTTCAGTCTGGCAAACTCCTACTCACTCTTCAAAGCCCAGCTCCAGCCTTCCCTGAATACTCTGGGCAGAGTTGGCCGTACCTCTTTGGAACTTGGGAAGGCCTGTGCTCATCCATCCGGGGGCAGGCCACCTGGTATGTCCCTCTCTAGACCGTGAGCTCCCGGAGGCAGGGTCCGTGGCAGCGCACCCCTGCAAGTCCAGCCCAGGGCATGGCACACAGTGAGTGACGAGGGAGTGAGAAGAAGAACAAGCCTGGGCTGGGAAAGGATGTAGGCTTCAGAGGGAGGCTGGTGGGCTGAAGGAGCAGTCTATCAGAGCTGGTATGCGGCTTGTGTGGTTTGGGGTTCCAGGTTCAGAAGGTATGCTTTAATGGTGGGAAAGAAGGCACAGCTTGGGGACAGGGTGGGGACAGCTGGAAATCACCCTCCTGAGGCTACTGACTTAAACACCCAGGCTTACCTTGCATTTCACAGATACAGACATGAGACCCAGCAGAGGGCTGCCTTGTTTAACTCATGTGTACCTGGTGCCCCATTCACACCCCAACCATCCTCTGATGCACCCCAACCCACTCTGGGTTCCTGCCTCTGCCTGCTTCCTCCCCTCTCCCAGGACTCAGGGGATCTCTGCTCTGTTGTTGGTACTTTCTGGGCATGCGGTCAAACCCACAGCTCGGGATGCCACTCCCTCTTCCCGCTGAGCCTCGACTTCCTCATCTATGAAACCGGGGTCGCTTTTGCTGCCTCCCTGGGTCAGAGATGAGGTTCTATACCTGAAGCCCTTGGCACAGTGCTTGGAACAGAGGGAGCACTAGGCCCCTCTCCTTCTCTCGTGGTCTGTGTGGTCTTTTTCTCCTCTGGTCCTAAAGTTGACACCCCTCCCCCAGCCGACCCCACCTCCAGTAAAGTTCTGTCTAACCCTAGAGTCTTGGTGGCCACTGATCAGACCTGTCCCCATCATCTGTGTCCCTAGCAGCCTCATGACCCTCATGAAGTATGGCTCAGGTCGTACATGGGTGTCAGTTGGCTGCCCGCCCCATCCCCTCCACCCCTCCAGATCAGAAGTGCTGGGAAATCTGACTTCATTTATTTTCATACACGAGAGGGGGTGCAGAGGGGGGCAGGAGGGGCTGGGAGAGCAGGGAAGGATGCTGAGGGCCTCGGGTCCCTCTTGTCTCCTGGTCTCCCACGTCTGGCTCTGGGCCCAATGACCAGGGAAAGCCGAAGCTTCGGTAAAACCCACTGAAGACTCATGCCCCCGCTGGAGGGGCCAGCTGGGAGCTTCAGAGGCCACACTGGCCACTCAAAGTGGATGAAGGTCCCTCGTCCTCCTCCTCTTCCTCCCCAGCAAGTTCCATCTCTGGAAGCGGGGGAAACGTCACCTATAAATTACTCTCCTTCACAGACAGCGCGTTTTTCTTTATGAATCATGCAGGATCCGCCTCCGGCCTCAGTGTGTGTAAAACAACAAATCAGGAGAAATTTGACTTGACCCAAGCAGGGAAATTTCCATCCATCACAAGAGGAAAATGTTGGAGCAGCAGGGAGAGGCCAGAGAGCTGGTGACAGCCCAAGGGGATGGTTGCAGAGCAGGGGCCCAGCCTGGGCTCTCTGAGGCTCCCGGGGTGGGAAACACCACAGGCTCCAGCAACATCAGGCTCTCCAGCAGCATGAATCCCCCGCCTCTCAATTAGCATTCCCCCAGCCTCCTCTGAGCTCCTGTGCAGGTCACCTGGATACAAGTTAACCCTTCCTGCCTTGCTGTTCCTGCTCTTCCACGTGGAACTCCTCCTAGCTCCCCAAGCGAGCCACCTCCCGTGCCCTTATACCTCTCGCCTTCGTGCATGCTGTTCCCACTGCCTCAAGCAAGTCTTCTCTTCCAAAACTTGAGTCATGGGCACGCGGCAAAGTTTCCCGGACCCCCCAGGCAGAGCTGATTGCCTTCTTGGGTGCCATCACTCTCCTGAGTCCGTGAAATAATCTTCTATGTTCCTGACCCCCTGATCCCACCCTCATCAGGCTGTGTTCCAGGCTCTTACAGATCCCTGTATCTCTGTGCGGCCACTACATACTACAGAGCAGAGATCTTGCCTATGTGTCTTTGGCTTTATCCCCAGAACTTAGCACACAGTAGGTGCTCAATGAATAATTATCGGACAAATCCCCGGGACCCTGCACAGCGGTTGGCATATGCTCAGTGGTCTCTGATTTGCCAGAGGTCCCACTCAGGGCCCGAGGCATGTTGGGGGTGATGACGGTAAGCTGGAATTGACAAGCAGGCAGTCGTATGTCAGGATGTGACGGCTTGGATCCTTCTACTGGTGGAAATTTGTGGCCCTAGCTGCCTGCTCCAGCCCAGGAAACCAGCTGACCCGATAACGTTCAGCTTCAGCTCACTCATAGCCTTGGTCCATTGTCTGCACCCCAGCCTGCCACTCCGAGTGAATGACTTTACCCGGGCCAGGTATCTGGGTCACAGCACTCGGCAGTTCAGTGAACAGGATCTCCATGAATATGGCTTTCAGGTCCTCTCCTGAAACTCTGAAGTCAGATATACAACACCATCGCAGCATGCACACATACACACACACAGCCCCCCATCTCTCTCTCTCCCTCTTTCTCTCCCCTCCTCCACCTCGCCACATAAAAGGCCCTACTTGACATCAGAGCAGAGCTTTATCTAAAGAGGGAGGGGGCAGCCTGGGTAATCAGACAGTTGCCAGGGAAAGGGGATAAGGGTGGTCCACAAGACTTGCCCCATCCGTTCCCTAGGATGTAGGATGACAGACACAAGCCCTGTTCTGAAGGCTCCATACACATCTTTAACCAGAGGCTACAGTAGAAAAAACACTAAACTATGAGTCTGCAGACCTGGGTTCTGGTCCCAGGGTTGTCATCAATTTGCTGTGTGACCTCGGAGAGGTCTTCATCCCCCTGTGGGCCTCTACTTTTTGTTTGGAAAATACTGATTAGAGCTATTGTTTATTGCTGGCTTTCTGGTGCCAGCCACTGGGCTGAGCTCTCTGGGTCCTCTCATCATCGTTGTGTCACAGAAATCATTCCTACCCCTATTTTTCAGATGTAGGACTCAGCTCAAGAGGTGACTTAGTCAAAATCACACATGCACAGAGATGGGGCAGAACTTGAGGCCCAAGGCACACTCTATCTTAGTCACAGCGCCATGCTGAGGGGCCCGGAGTATGTCATCCCTAAAGGCCCTCCATGGCAGATATGCTTGTAGAGACTTGCAAGCCTTGGTTGACCGGCTTTGGGGCCCCTGTGCTCCGTTCTTCCAGACCCCTGTGCTGACCTCTACACCACTCTCCCCTGGGGCATTATGACCTGTTCACCTGTCTCTCTGCTGGAGCCAGCGCTGGACAGACGCAAGCTAGTGGGAGTTGTGTCCTTCCAACAACCTATGGGTTGGGAGCTTTGGAGGATGCATAGCAGGGGATGGAGAGTTGCTTACTTCCAAGGCCCAGAGCCAGACGTAGCTGGCGGTGAAGAGAGGGAGCTGGGTAAGGGGAGGCACTCAGTGGATTCATTAGGCGTGCTTCACTCTGAGGACCTTGATCTTGACCCATCCTCTCACTTCCACTTCCTACTGAGACCTGGCCTCTGGCCGAGGGGCCCCAGCCAGTGGCACCTGGCATGGATCATTTTTAACCTCCCCTCCTCTGTATTTCACAATTATTTTCAGGAGTAATTAAATAATAATCAGTACCGATCGTTATTTTAATCATTAACAAAAAGAATGAATTTTGCCTTTAAAAATAGTATTCACATTCAGTAGCTATTTTTATGTGTGAACTGAAATTTGCACTTAAACAAAATCACATCTCACCACTCACACTCTGTTGAATGTTTTAACTTTGAACTCTAAGTGGTCACAGAGAAGGAGAGACTTGGAGTGACTCCCAGTCTGTTTCTTCATCTCTGCCATCACTCCACTATCACCACTGAAACACGGGGATAGACACGTAGTGCCCTGGGGAGCAGGTTCAGGCGAGGCTCAAAATGAGTTTGAGTGATTCCGAAAAGTTAGGAACTAGTCTCAAAACGGACCCATGTGTCGGGGGAGCGCTCCAAACCGACTTGCATGTAGAATGCAGTGTTTATTAAAGTCTAAGTAATAAAAATGTGCTAATAGGAAGCTTACTTCACATTTGCTTATTATTAAAATTCAGCAATAATGGCCACAATTCTTTAGAACTAAGACTAACAAAAATTTCTTTTTGGGAGGGAGCGGTGTTTTATCAGTGACATTGCTTAGAATTGCCCGCACATGGAGATAATAAGAGCACATCGACTTGTAGTCCGTTTCAGCCCTGCTTGTCAACTCCCTGCAGACCACAGGCCCGTTATTTCCTGAACCTGGGGCTGAGAGAGGCTCAGAGCTGTCTTGGGTCGGCCTCTGCCTCCTGCCAAACTCTGAGATTGTGCTGCAGTCTCTGCACCAAGGTCCTCTTCTCTAGGGTCCAGGCACCACCTCACTTACCTTGCACGTGATCCCTCAGGGAAAATGGGGTAGGCAGCAGGCAGAGAGCAAGGGCTGGAGACGCAGTGGACCCTAATCCCCACAACCACAAAGTAGAGATGGACACACTGTCTGTAAGCCCCTGGGTAACTGTCCAGTGAGGACGCAGGCTTCAGGTTGTCCTGTAGGAAATGCAAAAGAAATGTTTTTACTAACAACATCAAAAAAATTGCCACGTGGATTGCCTGCCGTGCTAGGGGAGGCAGGTTAATAAACAGGCCTTTCTGTACCTAGCCTGGGAAATGTTATAACCGGAGTCAGTCCAAGGAGTTGAGCAACTTCAGGATTGGGGAGCCTGACCTAGCCTGGAGGAGCAGAGAAAGCTTCCTGGAGGAGGAAGCAACACCCAGGCTGAAGGTTTAGTCGGACAGGCTGAGAATAGAAGCAATCATCACAGCTTTACTGAGCACCTACTATATGCCGAAGATTGTGCTAAGCGTTTGTTTTATTCTACTTTGACACGCAGGGGTACACAATTAGCCTCATCGTAACATCTTGGTTCATAATGTACTGTCATTATTGGTTCGTATGGGGTTCTCTTTTATTTTATTTTTAATTCTGCAAGGAACGTCATGACTCCAACACCTCACCCCAAGCACTAGCCCATTACCACCAATTTGTATTTCTCTATACACTCCTCTCTCATCCTGTCTTCCCGCCTCCCCTCAGATAGAACCAATATCCTGAATTCTGGGTTCGTCACTTCCTTGCTTTTGAAATACATATATTTATAGTTTTGCAGAAACATACGTATGCCTTAACAATATGTTGTTTAGGTTTTCTTATTTTATTAAACATGTGTCTCAGACATCCAAGACGTGCTTTTTATCTTACAACATATGTATCGAAAATGCATCCATGTTGCTGCGTGTCATGGGAACGTCCTCATTTCAACTGTTGGAATCATCATCTGTGTATAGCCCACCACCTTCCTCCTGTTGCTGGGCATTTAGGTTACTTCTAATGGGTTGGGTCTATACCTGGGATGGGAATTATTGGGTGTTAAGATAACATAAAGTTCAGTTTATAAGATAAAGCTAAATCAATTTCCAAAATGATTGTATCGATTCTCACCCTTCATCAGCAGTGTCTGCGGACCCATCTATCTGCAAAATCTTGTGCTGTCACATTTTTAAATTTTTGCCAATTTAACAGTAGCCTTAATTTGCATTTTCCTGTTAGTAATGAGCTTGAACATCTCTCCGTATTTTTAATGGCCATATGTATTTCCTCTTCTCTGAAATGCCTTTTTCTGTCTTAGCCCATTTTCAAAATGATTTGTTATCGATGTGTAAAAGCTCTTCACATTTTTTGATAGACTAGTAGTTTCTCAGTTACATATGTTGTAAAAAACTTCTACTTTATGGCCTTTTAACTTCCTAAGAGTGTCTTGATTTATAGAACTCTTAATTTTAACACAGTCAAATTTATCAATCTTTTCTTTTCTGGTTAGTGCTGGTGTTTTGTTTTAAAATATTCATCTACTTTTTTTTTTAAAGAGAAAGTCTTAAGGTTTGCTTTGACATATAGCTCTGTAATCTATCTAAAATTTATTTTTGTACATTATATGAGACAGGGATCTGATTTCAGTTCTTTCATATCGGTAACCCATTCTCCAGCTCCATTCATCGAGTGGTTTCCTTCTCTCCACCAACCTGCAGTGTCATATCTACTGAATAGTGAAAGTCCACCATTGGAATTTTCTGCATACATATCATGCTATCTACACATACAGACAGTTTTACTCCATCCTTTCCTTTCTGTGTCCTTTATTTATTTTCCTTTTTTTTAAAGATTTTTTATTTATTCATTTGAGAGAGAGAGAGAGAGAGAGACAGAGAGAGCACAAGCAGGGGGAGAGGCAGAGAGAGAGGGAGGAGTAGACTCTCCACTCAGCTGGGAGCCCAACGTGGGGCTGGATCCCAGGACCTGGAGATCATGACCTGAGGCGAAGGCAGGTGCTTAACCATTTGAGTCACCCAGGCGCCCCTTTCTTTCTTTTCCTAACTAGGATTTCCAAAATGATGTTGAATAGAGGGGTGAGAGCAGACATCTTGCCATGCTCCAGATCTTATGGAAAAGCATATGTTCCTCAGTAATAAGTATGAATTTTGCTGTAGGTTTTTTTTTTTTATAGATGCCTTTTATCAGTCAGAGCAACTTTTCTTCCCTTTTAAGTTTGCTGAGATTTTATTTATTTACTTTAATGAATGTGTGTTGGATTTTGTCAAATGCCTTTTCTGTATTTAGTAAAATGATCATTTTTTAAAAAAAAACTTAAGAGTGTATCTTTTAGATCAGTTTTAGGTTCACAGCAAAACTGAGGGGAAGGTACAGAAACTTCCCACATACCCCCTGCCCTCACACACGCACAGCCTCCCCCATCATCCCCCACCAGAGTGATCCGTTTGTTACGATTGACAAACCTCACTGACACATTACAATCAACCGAAGGTAATAGTTGATGGAACAGTGTGCTGTTGGTGGTGTGCATTGTACGGGCTTGGGCAGATGAAGAGTGATACGTATCCATCACCGTGGTACCATACGGTGCGGTGTCACTGCCTTAAAAAACCTCCGTGCTCTGCCTGTTCATTCCTCCCTACTTCTCCCCCAACCCCAGGCAACCACTAATCATTTTACAATCTCCGTGATTTTGCCTTTCCCAGAATGTCATACAGTGGAATCATATAATATGTGGCCTTGTTCGGATTGGCTTCTTTCACTTAGTAATCCGCATTTAAGATCCCTCCGTGTCTTTTCATGGCTTGAGAGCTCATTTCTTTTTAGCACCGAATAACATTCCATTGTCTGGATGCCCTACAGTTTTGTTTATTCATTCGCTTACTGAAGGACATCTTGGTTGCTTCCAAGTTTTGGCAATTATGAATAAAGCTGCTATAAACATGTATGTACAGGTTTTTGTGTGAACATAAGTTTTCAGTTGCTTTGGGTAAATACGAAGAAGTCCAACTGCTGGATCATATGGTAAGAGCATGTTTAGTTTTGTAAGAAACTGCCCAACTGTCTCCCGAAGTGGTGGTATCATTTTGCATTCCCACCAGCAATGAGTGAGAGCTCCCGTCGCTTCCCAGCTTCGCCAGCATTTGGTGTTACCAGTGTCCTGGAATTTGGCCCTATCAGTAGGTGGGTAGTGGTATCTCGTTGTTTTAATTGCATTTCCCTGATGACATGTGATGTGGAGCACGTTTTCATACACTTATTTGCATTCCCTGTATCTCTTTTGGTGAGGTTCTGTTAAGGTCTTCGGCCCATTTTTAAATTCGGTTGTTTTCTTATTGCTAACTTTTAAAAATTCTTTGTATATTTTGGCTAACAATCTTTTATCAGATGTGTCTTTTGCAAATATTTTCTCTAAGTCTGTGGCTTGTCTTCTGATTCTCCTGACATTGTCCTTCACAGAGCAGAAGTTTTTAATTTTACCAATGATTTCTTTCATGGATCATGCCTTCATATTTTCTTTTTATTCTGTTTATGGGGGGAAATACATTATTTTTCAAATATTAAGCCGATTTTTCACTCCGTTTGATCATGATGTGTTATCTTTTCTGAACTCAACTTACTAAAAATTTAAGAACTTTTGTGTGTATGTTCATAAGGTATATTGGTCTGTAGTTCTCTCTTCTTGTGATGTCTTTGTCTGGTTTTGGTATCAGGGTAAAGCTGGCTGTGTAGAGGGAGTTAGAAAGTACTACCCCTTCTTTTATTTTCTGGAAGAGTTTGTATAAGATTGGTATTATTTTTTCCTTAAACGTTTGGCTGAGTTCACTATTGAAGCCACCTGGAGGGGTCTGGGGTTTTATTTGTGGGAAGATTTTAAACTATCAATTTAATTTACTTTAATTGAGATAGGTCACTCAAGTTATCGGTTTCTTCTTGAGCGAGCTTTGGTAGTTTGTGTCTTTCAAGATATTTGTCTATTTCATCTAAATTGTTAAATTTTATTTTCAGAAGTTTCCATGATATTCCATTATTATTATTTTAGTGCCTTCATGACCTTTAGTGATGTCCCCTCTTTCAGTCCTGAGATTCGTACTTGTGTCTTCCTTTTCCTCCTTTTTGTCCTGATCAGTCTGACTAGAAATTGGTCAGTTTTTTTGATCTTTTCAAAGACACATGTTTTGGTTTCATTGATTTTCTCTATTGTTTTTGTTTTCTATTTAATTTATTTTCCCCTTATCTTTATTCTTTCGTTCTGTATACTTTGGGTTTGATTTCTTCTCCTTCTTCTTTTTTTTAAATTTTTTTTTAGTTTTTTAAGGTGGAAACTCAGATCTATTTGGAACTTTTCCTCTTTTCTAATAACATTCAATGCTATCAACTTCCCTCTAATTGCTGCTTTAGTTGCATGCCATGAATTTTGATATGCTGTGGTTCTCTTTTCAATCAGTCCAGAATATTTTCTACATTCCCTTGTGATTATTTCTTTGACTCACGGGTTATTTAGAAATGTGTTGTTTAACTTCAAAACATTGAGGGATCTTCCAGATATCTTTCTATTATTGATTTGTACTTAATTCTTTCTTGATCAGGGAACATAATTTACTTTTTGAATTTATTTTTATTTTGTCCTTTGAACTAGTTATAGGCTTATAATAGAGTTGCAAAATTTGTGTAGAGATTCCGTATATCCAGTTTTCCCCAATGTTAACATTTTACATAACTATCGTACAATTGTTGGAACTAGGAAGTTAACATTAGCCTCATACTATTAAGTAAAGACCATGTTCTTTCTTACATGACTAGTTTTCCCCAAAATTTCAATTTTTTTGTTCCAGAATCATTATCTAGCATCCACGTTGCATTTAATTGTAATTTCTTCTTAGTTTTCTGCAATTCCTCAATCTTCCCTTTCATACCATGAACTTTACACTCTTTTACACAGAGTATTGGTCAGATTTTTTTGTCAGATGTCCCTCCATTTGGGTTTGTTTGATATTTTCTCATTATTGTACTTGGGTTTTGCATTTGGGAAAAGAAGACACAGGAATGATTTTTGGAGTCTTTTCAGTGCATCCTATCAGGGAGCTCATGATGCTGACATAGCTTATTACTGGGGATGTTGATCTCGAACCCTTGATTAAGGGTGGCCTCTGACAGTTTTCTCCATTGTAAAGTTACTTTTTTTTTTTTTTAAGAGAGAGGGAGCAGGGAGGGGAGGGGTAGAGGGAGAGGGAGAGAGAGATCCTAAGCAGGCTCCATGCTCAGCATAAAGCCTGATGCAGGGCTCAATCTCATGACCCTGAGATCAGGACCTGAGTCAAAATCAAGAGTCGGACACTCAGCCAACTGAACCACTTGGGTGCCCCAAGTTACTATCTTTTTATTTGTAATTAATAAATAGCTTGGGGAAGATACTTTGAGACTATGCAACTCCCTTTTGCCTCATACTTTCACTGTTAATTTTAGCATCCCCCAGTGGATTTTGGTCACAACAATGATTACTATGATTTTTATCTAATGGTAATTTTCTATTTCCCTCTTTCCATCTAACATTTATTAACTGAAATTCTACAATATGAAAGAACTATGCCATCTCGCTTATCATTGATTTAATCAATTACTTATATTGGTAAAGGTTCCTGCATAGTTATTTTAATCTATGGGTTCTAATTCAATATCATCATTATTTATTTTGTTTTTCAAATTGTTCCAAGTTTTGGTCATTAGAAGTGCTTCAGTTTGGGTCCTGTTGTTCTTTTAAACAAGCCTCTGGTTTTTTGTTTTTTGTTTTTTGTTTTTTTTCGGTCACCAAATTATGTTCCAGGCTATTTTCCCTATCTCAGTCTTGAATTAACCACTTATCTGAGAACTGCTGGTACCTTTTTTTTTTTGCAGTATGATGTTTAGAAACCAAGATCTGGGCACTAGAAGAGCTTATTACTACTGAGGTGTCATTGCTTCTAGGCCCTCCAGCAGACAGAGCCACTAACCCACACATATGCTCACGTTATCTATCTATCTGTCTGTCTGTCTATCCACCCATTCACTCATCTATCAACACGATTTTATATACTGATATTGTAATCTGAAGATTACAATCTAACAGCTTACAGTTTACTTTGGCCTTTCCCTTCATTTAGAACCTCTCTCTCTAACAGTGAGAAATTTGGTTCTTATTATCGAAAATATATTTGTGTTTTCACATTACTTGTGTTTTTAAATGTAGTTACATAAAAGTTTGCAAAGCATTTGTACATGATTTAAACATTTTTATTGGTTTCCTTGGGTATTTTTCCCCCGGTCATTTCACATTTTGTGTATTTGTGCTTTCTTCCTTGTACTTAATCAAATTAGCTAGAGTTTCATCTATTTTGTTAGTTTTTAAAAACCAAGATCTTGATTTATACATTAGGTCTTTGTTCTATTGTCTTCCTCATTAATTCTGCTTTTATCTTGATTATTTCCTTCCTCTTGCTTTCTTTTGGTTTGCTTTGTTGTTGTTCTAGCATATTCAGCTGAGAATTTAATTTTATTATATTTTTTTGTGTTTACTGATAAAAGTGTTAGAATAATGAGTTTTCCTCTGATCAGTACTTTAAATGCATCTCACAGATTCTGGCACAGAGTGTTTTCACTCTAATTGTCACTAATTCTTAATCTGTAATTTCAGTTTATATTTCCCCTAGTATTTTTCTTAGGTAACTAGGAGTTAATAGGGTTTGTTTGTTTGTTTGTTTTTTAATTTGAGGTAGAGGACTTATAAGGTTTTTGTTAGTATTACATTTTAATTTTTGTCCATGTGTTAATTGTAACATTTCTACCTTATGGAAGTCACTGATATTTTCTTTGCGATCACTTTTTGTGAATGCGTTGTGGACACTTAAAAAGAATTCTCTATTATCAGGAAGTAGACTTCAACCTGTGTCTACAAGACCTACCCTATTAATTATGTTGGTGTAGATCTTCCGTCTCTCCCACCCACCCCTATCTGTCTAATACTGGGAGTGGCTCATTACAGTCTATTATTAGTGTGTTTCTACTTATAGTTCCTCGCATCTTTCCCAGTTTTTCCTTCCTGGAGTTTGTTACAGTGCTACTTGGTGCATAAATATTAAGGTGTTATATCTCTATTGTAGATTAAAGCTTTTTAGTATTAAGATGTGTCTTTCTTTGTCATGTTTAATGTTTCGGCACTTGAATTCTACTTTGCCCAGTATTAGTATCACTTCCTTTGACATTTTTGTTTGTTTGTTTCTGTTTGTCAGGTATAGTTTTATCTGTCACTTTATTTTTCACTTTTCTAAATTCCTTTGTTTTATGTGTGTCTCTTTCACACAGCATATAGTTGGGTTTGTTCTATGAGCCACATTTTAAATCTCTTTCTTTTAAAAGGTGAGTTAAATCTCATTCACCTTTATTATGATAACTGACAAGATTGATCTCAATTCTATCATAATATTTTATAGTGATGTATATTTTGTTTTATTTGCTGTTTCTTAGAGGACATTCTTTATATAGTTTAAATCCACTTGAATTTTTGAGATTTATGTTATGGACCAGCATATGGCCTTTTTTCCTTCCTTCCTTCCTTCCTTCCTTCCTTCCTTCCTTCCTTCCTTTCTTCTTTCCTTCCTTTTTTGTAATTGATTTGTAAAGGCTCTTTATATACTAAGGATACAGATGCTTTGTCAAATATGTTATAAACCTTCTCTGCTTTTAGTTGATGGACAGGATGACTGTCTGAGGAGAAGAGAGAATCAGAAAAAGAGCTCCGTACTAAAAAGGGTGAGTATTTCTCACTACTCAGATAGATTGCTTGACTCTGTTCCCTCTCTCTGGCTGCAGCCGTCCTCATCTAGATTATCATCTCTTTCCTGGATTGTTAGACAATACAGTGAACTGTTTGACAGTAAAATTCGTTGTCTGTAGAATATTTACGGCTTCCAAGTTATCTTTTTTAAAAGTTTATTTGGATTTCTAATTTATCTATAAATTCCCTGGGTTTATGCAGTAGAAAGAGTATCAATCACCCTAATAACAAAATGTGACTAATACTCAGCTCTTACATGGGCAAATTTTAATAAGTCATCGTGATCCAGTTGATGATGTGACTGGTACTAAAGTGGTGTGTGTGATATAGTCATTTTGCTATAAAATTATTCCATCCACGCTGGATCATGTGAGTCTTCTAAAAGATACGCGGGAAGTGGGAATAATTAACATGAAGCAATACCTTCCGGCCCTCTGCTCTGCAACCCCAGCCTGTCAAACCCCAGTCACACTGAACTCAAGGGTCTTTAATCACATGAGGCTCTCTCAGACTTCCTTGCTTCAACCCTTTCCTCACCGCTGCTTTAACTGGCAAATTTCAGCTCATTCAACAGGAACCTGCCCAGGTGTCATTTCTCTGTGATGGTGGCAGAACTTGGGACACTCCTCCAGGAAGTGGGAGTGCTAACTCTCTGGGACGGATTGTCCTCCAGCATCATCCTGTTTCCCAGAGCGGCTTCTTCTCATCTTTCAGAATTTTAATCTGACGTGTCTTGTCAACTAGGAAGCCTTCTGTGAACCCCTTAGTCCCAGTCAGGGGACTCCTCTTGTGCCCTTTATTTCCCCTCTCCTTGCCTTATAGAGTCATTGCCTGCTTCCCACTCTATTCCCCCATTAGACTGGGGACTTCTAGGAGCAGGGACGATCTCTTTCTTGTTCGCTACTGGTCTCTAGATCCTAGCACAGTGCCCACACATGGAGAGGGCTGAATACATCTATTTTGAAAGGATAAATTCATATTATTACTACATATCATGATATGATGTTCATTAGAGCAATTCTTCAAGCCTCGGTTCCTGTATCTATAAAATGGGGAGAGAGTTATGGTGAGAATTACATAAAATGGTATTTGCACAGTGCTTACCAGTATGGCCAGCACTGTGTGAGTGCTCAATAAATGACGACAGTTTTTACTATTACTCAGAAGTTACCAGTGGGCTTCATTCTGTTGTGAAGTGGTGCCTGCAATGTAGTTTGAGAAAGTAAGTAACAGAAGGATATAAAATCAAGGTTCTTTGAGAATAGATCCACTAACAGATATGCAGGGGCCCAGCCATAATTCTATATATAAGCTCTGGCCAGCAGTACCGATGAGTTGCTATTTGGAAAAATTAATATTCCAGTAGTGTTCTAGACACCCCACTTGGAAGAAATACTAAAAAGCACATTCAGAAAAACCTGATCGAGAGGGGTATTGGCAGTGTCACAAAGCCAATGTGGAAGCTGAAGAATTCAAAGAGGAACTATTATCGTTCCAGGAAGACAGCTGTCTTTCCAAACATGAACCAGCCACTTTGTGGAAGTAAAGCTCATTTGTGTGAGTGATAAGTAAAAAGGTCATGACATACCCTATGCTTAGAACCTTTCAAGGTCTCCCCACTGCATTTAGAGAAAGCCTAGCTCTTCATCATGGCTCTCCAGATGCTGCCAATCTGGCCTCTGCCCTCTTCTCAGAACTTGCTTCCAACTTTCTTTTTAACACATCTCACTCATCCTGGCCTCAGGGCCTTTGCACTTGCTGCCTGGAGTGCTCTTCCCCCAGGTCTTTGATAGCTGTTCCTTTTTATCATTCCCGTCTCAGGTTCAGTGTCATTTTTTTCAAGGGTACCTCCAGTCTACCCAAAGTACATCCATTCCAGACTCTCCCTCTATCCCATTACTTCTTCCATTTGTCAGCATCTAAAATAATACTATTAAATAAGTATTTGTTTATTGTCTGAGTCTGTGAGGGAAGGGACATTGTGTCTCACTTACCCATATCTTCAACACCTAGAACGGTACTTGACATATAGTTGGTGCTCAGTAAATATTTGTTGACAGAGGCTGCTTCTGGATGTTTCGGCAATCTCAGATGAGTTTTTACTCAACAGATGTGGTCATCAGACTGAGTCCCGTTTTGATCAGATTACACCCAGATCATCGAAGCTATGAAATTAAATAATGATAATACAAGTGGTCAATGCATAGTTGTTTGTTTCTACCTCATCTTATTCTGGAAAATAGTGGTGGTAGAGTAGTACTCAAGAGTAATAGAAAAATCATGAGCTAACTTTAAGGACCAGAAAAAGGACCATTTAACAGAAAGCCAGTGTAGGAGAAAGAAAAAAGTATTCAGGACATGAAGTCTGAAAAGCCACAATGACTATACTTTAACTGTAAACTTATTCCTGAGCTTCCTGGCAGCTAGAGCAAAAAGGAAAACACAAATATTTATACAATTCTGCATTGTTCACAAAAATAAATCACCCCTTTTTTTTTCAGGAGAATCAGAACATTCCCTGACACAGAGTTCTTATGAAAATTTGTCACCTGGGGTGGCGACAAACCCACTGAGAAATAAAAGCAGATGTTCCTTTAAACCACATTCCTTCAAACTACTCGTTGTGACTGGTTCCATCAGACCGTTTCCTGCAAAGCCTGGACACATGGCAGGATGGCCACGTGCAATGACTCGGTGAAGCCATAGTGAAACCATAGGGTTGACTCCATTTCAGTGGTGCAAACTTTGTTACCTTGTGCCAGTCATTTCCGCTTTCTGAGCCTTAGCTTTCTCATCCGAAATACGGGGTATGGGATATACCCATTCTGAATAGTGCCAGCACATATTGGGAGAAAGGAAAGGTTATTTATTTTTGCCTTTATAATTTAGCCCTCAGACTGTGATCTGAGGGTGAGCAGCTGGCAAACAGCTTCCCGAAGTTTGTCCAAGAGATGGGCAAACTTTTGATGAATCCACGGGAGACTTGCCTTCTGTTGGCTAATTTACTGGAACACTGTTGGGGAATAAAAGCCACAGAAAGACGTCTTGATTTCCCAGGACGGGGCGGAGAGGGAGGTCTCCCTTGGACATGGAGAAGAAAGGGTAATTATGTTTCATCTTCCTTTAGAGCGGATTGCTGCTTTGCGCCTGCCCACCTGGGGTCTGAGAGCCCTGACAGCTCCAAGACCAACTGTCGTTTTCCCAGGTGTGAGGGTATCTTTAGCAGGCGCTCCTGGGAAACTGTCATTCACACTTCGCCTGGCCTGGCAAAGGATCCCATAAGGAAAAGATAGGTACAGAGGGGCAAAGCCAGCTTAGTGTCTCTGCCAGTGCCCCACTTTGCCCAAATCAAGTAGGTGGAGAGCCTGGGCGGCTGCCTCAAGAGCTGGGTCTGATTGTCTTCCATGTGCGGGGTGGGTCACCATCCCACCAGGTAAGTGCGCAGTGGCTGGCCTGAGCTCAGACGGAGGAGCCTTGGGTTACAAGGCGTAGAGGCCACGCACAGGAACACGCATGTATTGAATGGTGGCCATGCAGCATATCCATTGCCAGTGTGATTTCTTCTAATTCCCCACAGCAACCCATTGCACTGGAGTGACGGACAGATGAGAACACTGAGATTTCAAGAAGCAAAGTGACTTGTTTGGAGTCGCATAGCCAGCAAGTGGTGGGGCTGGGATTTAAACTCAACTTAGAGGTGCCAAAACTCTGTGCTCTTTTGTGGTGGGGGCTGAGAAGGGAGAGGAGTTGGAGGTGGAGAAAGAGGAGCGGGATGGGACGAGTGGGTGGAAGAGAGAGCCCGAGCTGGACGGGAGGAGAGGGCAGTACAGGAAGAGGGGCGCTGGGGAAGGGGCTAGAGCAAGAGAAGTGAAGGGGAACAAAGTTGGGAGCAGAGCAGAGGAGGGATGGTATATTCGTTTTCTCTTGCTGCTGCAATGGATCGCCACAAACTTTATGGATTAAACCAAAACAAACTTACTTACAGCCATGGAGGTCAGAAGTCTAAAACAAGTCTTATGGAGCTAACATCAGGGGATGAGCAGGGCTGTTTCCTTCTGGGAGCTTCCCAGAAGAAGGGATCTGCTTCCTTGGCTCTCCAGCTTCTCGTGGCCTTTCCCCCGTTGGCTACGCACTTGGATCTCTGTTTCCAGCAACAACTGCATGGCCTTCTCCTCTGACTCCAACCCCTGCCTCCCTCCCATAAGGACCGCTGTGAGCACATTGGAACCACCAAGAGGGACAGGGATAATCAGCCCACCTCTAAACTTGGAACTTAATCACATCTGCAAAGATTCTTTTGCCATTGAAAGGAACCCTCACAGATTTGGGGGACGATGGTGTGGACACATGTGGGGGCCATTATGCAGCCTAGCACAGTTGTGAAGGGAGAAGAGGAAAAAATGGAGAGGAAGGAAGGTATAGGATGGTGTGATGGTGGAGATGAAAGAAAGGAGAAAAGTGGGGGTGGAGGAGGACGGGGCAGGTTCAGCCCCTATCAGGGCCTCAGTTTCCTGCTCTGTAAAATGGGGAGAATGAGCGCGTCCACTCCCAGGGGTGGTGAAGATTCTGCAGAATTACTCAATGCGGGCAGGCGCTCAGCCCAGCTACCACCATGGCCCACGTTCTCTCCTCACCTGAAAGCCCACCCCCTGCCTTCGAGGGTCTTCCTCTGCAATTCCCATTTTCTCACTTCCCATCGGAAGTGCCCTCTCCCTTGTAACCTCCCCAGCCCAGATCCTGGACCAATGCCCTGCAGCTTGAGCCTGAGGATTGCCTGCTGGCTCCTTTGCCCGGCTCATTCTTCGCCCAGCCTGACCCATCACTTCCAATCACTCCAACACAAAAAATTCTGCCAGATTCATCTTGGCTGCCTGGCGGCCTTGCAGGGCTCTTGAACGCCAATGCCTGGCCATGAGCTCAGACCTGCAGGGCCAGATGCATGTGAACTCTAAGGTCAGTGCTCACCAGCCCCTCTCCCTCCATGGCCTTGGGGGTTTTGAAAACACCAACCTGGGCACTGCACCCTCCCCTGACCAACAGTATCCCCCACTCTTCCTTCCTCCCTGTCACAAGAGAATGCTACTACGGACATTAGCCACCAAGGGTCCTTCAAGGCATCACTGTTTCCTTATGGAGAGGGAACTGTAATTTCACGAGCATCTCTGGGAACCAGGGCCTTTGCACACATTAGCTTACATAGTCCTCCAAACACCCCAGGGAAGTGGGATAGCTGAGGCACAGAGCAGGCGTGTATCTCTCTAAGGGCACACAGTGTTCTTCCTCGCTTGCTCTCCCTCTCTATCTATCCACCCACCCAACCTCCAGGCCCAGGTATTTAGCACCTCCCATGGCCAGGCCCTTTATGGATGATGTATTGGGTTTCATCCCCTAAAAGAGCCGTAACCTCTGGTACCTGTGAATGTGTGTGACCTTACTTGGAAATAGAGTCTTTGCAAATGTAATCAAATTAAGATGAGATCATATTAGATCAGGGTGGACCCTAATCCCATGACTGGTGTCTTCATAAGGTGAGGGAAATTTGGATACAGACACACACAGGGAAGAAAGCCATGTGAAGGCAGAGGCAGAAGTTGGAGTGGTGTCTCTACCGGTCAGGCGATGCCAAGGATTGCCGGCAACCACCGGTGCTCGGTGGACCAAGGAAGGATTCTTCCCTGGGCGGGGCGGGGGGGGGGGGGTGGGGCTGACACCTTGATATTGGAGTTCTGGCCTCCAGGGCGTGACAGAATACATTTCTGTTGTTTTAGGCCACCAGTTTGTGGAAATGCGTCACGGCTGCTCAAGGAAACAGAGATAATATTTAATCCTTGCAACAACCTTATGAAATGGGAATTATTTTCCACTTAGCAGATGAGAAAACCGAGGCTCAGAAGGGAAAACTCTGTCTGCTGAAATGCCTGCAGGTAGCTGGGGGCTTGACCTGAACCCAGACCCCGCAAACCCCAAACCTGTACCCCTGCTCCCATCAATAATGGATCTGCAAACCTGCGTGCACCCCGGGTTTATCAGAGGAGCTGGGCAGGACTCTGTTGTGAAGATTGTGACACAGTCAGCCTGGGCTGGGGCCCGGAACACTGCAGTTTAATAGCACCGCTGGAGTTTCTGAAGCGGCCGTGTTCGGGAAATGTCCCTCCTCACCAGGCTCCTCTCCCCTAAAGCAGTGTGTCCTCTGTGGCCTGGAAGTCAGGTCTTCTAGGGATTTGTCACAGCGGGGAGAGGTGCAGGTGAGGTGGGAAGGTGAGTTGGAGGCGGCAGCAGGGGACAGCCAGGGTGAGGAGGACAGGCCCTCCACACCTGCCCGGGGGAGTTCACCTGGCCTGTCACCCCTCTCTGAGGACCCCCCCCTCGGTCCTACCTACCCCCTCCCCAGGACTACAAGCCCTGGGACTGTTGCCTTCCCGGAGCTTTCTGGAGTCCTTGAGTTCTAGAGCTAGAAGTCATCCATGAGGCATCTCAGCCAGCCCCCCGGAGTTCCCCACACCCACCACCCTGCTGAAGTTGAGAAATGAGGCCTTTAGAGGCATAGGCCAGCCCCTGACAAAGCTTTGCTTCAGGCCTCGGTCTCCTGACTACTGGCACATACCACAGTAAGCCAGAAAGCAGCCACAGGCAGGAGGCAGGCCAACAAGGAGCAGACGGTGGGCCTCAGGAGAGGTGGGCAGCCAAGGTAAGGGACGGGAGGGGAGCTCGCCCACACTGAGCGGGCTGTGCGCCTGCACCGGGCTGCGGGCTTCGCGTCCATCCCCACACCTGGTTATGTGATCCTTTACGCCCATTTCACAGATATGAAAACAAAGCCTCAGAGGGGTAAAGGCACCTGCCAGTCTCAACCAGCTCACAAGTGACTGAGCTGGGAGGTGAACACAACTCGGCCTGCCTCTCAAGCCCCATGCCTTCCCCATCCTGCCCGTCCACTGCTCCAGCCCTTCAGCTCTGTTCCCAGACCACACCCTCCCAAATATGAAACTAATTTGCAAACCAAGTGTTCAGTGCCATTGGCAAGAGGCACGGGCCTCGGAGCTATTAGCGCACAGCAAGCGCTCAGCTGGGCTGCACAAAGAGGCCTCCAGTGGGTGTTGGCAGCAGACCCCCCCCCCGACACACACCATATTTCAGGGGAGAGATTGAAGCCACATGTTTGGAGGCCCTACACTGATTGCTGGGAGGACGTTCCATATAAACAGTATGAGGCAGAGCCTGTCACTCGGCCTCACCTTTGGTCCCCAACTCAGGCTTCAGCCCCCAGAGCCAGCCAGCCATTGCCAACTCCTTCCCTCCCCAAAGGCTAGCTCCAGAATGTTAAGGGTCACTGAGCCCTGGCCAGCAGGGAGAGGGTTAAGCAGAAGGCAGCAGGTGCAAGGGCAGAGAAGAGACAGGTTCTCCTGGGCCTCAGGGTAGGTGGATGGGAGCAGAGAAAGCGCAGTTCAGGGGAAGGCTGTTCTCCAGTCAGCCCGGGCCTGGATCCTCTCCCAGTGCCTGTGGAGTCTGGGGTCATGCCCCCACTTGGCCCTGTATCCCCAGCAAGCACCTTTCCCTCTGTGAGCCTCTGCAGCCCCTCTGAGACAGGGCCTCGGGTCACCTCCCCCAGCCCCAAGCTCTTCAGGCCTTGGAGACCCAGCCAGCTTCCTCTGGCACAGGCTGAGCATGGAAAGCAGGCCCCTCAGACACCCAGGTGGGTTAGGCTTTGGGGGAGGGGAGGCCGCTGGGCCACATGGGCTGAGGGCTCAGGGTTACCAGAGCCAAGGCAACACACGTGTGTTTCGAATTTTCTTTTAAGTCTTCTCAGTGCCTGCTTGCTCCCATTCCTCCCCCAGCCTCTTGGTCTGGGGCTGTAATCAGTTTGGATGGAGAACAGCAGACGCACTTGGGGGTGGTGTGTGGGGAGCAGCTGGGGCTGGGAATCATTTCGGGGTTTTGTTACCTGCCAGCAGCCTGCAGGCCCATCGGAGGGGGTGGAGCACCAAGTTGTGGCTCCTGGGGGTACCCGGGTGGACAGAGTGCTGCGCACGGCCCCGGCTCCTTGCTGGCTGAGTGGGCTCGGCTGTGTTGTTTGACCTCTGTGAGCCTCGGTGACCTCGTCAGAGAAATGGGGCCTAGATGCATATCCTCGCCACGGAGATTAAATAAAATAAGCCCGCACAGCTTAGCACGGAGAGGGGGTCTGCTAGCATGGGCTCCCTTGCCCTTCGGGGGAGTAGGATAAGGGGAATGAAACAGACCGTGGGGCTGCAAAGCCAGCCCTCAGACCGCCGAGGCCATTAGCGCAGGCCTGAAGAGCAAGTCGTGCTTTCTGCAACTTCTGTCTATAGCCTGTGTCTGCAGGTCTCATTGAGAAGGCAGGAGGTGTCTGTGTTGGGGAGACCAGACCCCCCCCCACCCCCCCGCCGCCCGGCTTCACACACACGCACCGCGGCCAAAGCTGGTTCCCTCCCCAGGCAGCCAAGACCCGACCTGGGCCTGTCCTGTCCTGACTAGTGCTGGCTGTTGTCCCCGGCACCCGTCCTCCCAAATCTGCTCAGACACATCCAGGCTGCTTCCTACCATCTCAAGGACACCCTTATTTGGGGTGTGAGGCGCTTAATTGTCCTTTCTGTGCCCCTAGTCTGCGGATGTCACTCTAGATGGTGGCGGATCCACCTCCTGGGTTCTTGGCCACCCCTTCTGGACCTTCTTTAGGTCCCAGGGTCCCTTGTGAATCAGATAAAAACACTGCTGCCTGCTCCTGGGAAAATGCACCCCCTACAAAACTCTGCCCACAGTGTCCGGGGCTCACAGACATCCCCCTCCCCCTGCCCTGCCCCGAGCCAGTAAGAAGATCCTTGCTTGAGGATTTGAACCCCATTCCCAGCAGAGAAAGCCAATCCTCAGGCCAAGAGTCTCTTCCCTGAGCCCTGCTGCAGGGGAGACACAAGGGCCCTGGCGCCAGGTGGCCAGACCCCGGCACAGGGGGCTCAGGAATTCTGAGGTGCCACCCCCATGAAGGGCTCATCCTCACCTATCCTGCCAAGAGCTGCCCTCAATTCTGAAGGCCTTCCCCTCCCCGGGCCTCAGGGACACAGCCGCTTCCACGTGTGAGAGCAGAAGGATGTGCAGGGGTATGCTGGCCCCATCCACTCTCATTCTACAAATGGGGAAACCAAGGCTCAGAGAGGCTCACTGGGTCAGCCTAGGTCACAGGGTTTTTCTCCCAGTTCATGCTCAAGTTTTGGAATCTGAGGCCCAGAGGGGCCTGGAGCAGGAGACCTGGCCGGTGGAGGATTGGTCAGGCCACGGGGAAGGGGTAGCCCCCACCCACTCCCCACCCCTCGGCTTTTGTTCACAACGGATGGAAAGTGGCAACTCGGGAAGCAGAGGTTTCCGGCTTGCCAGATCTTAGCTGAGAGAACAGATGGCCAATTCATCCCACCAAACTTGGCACCTCGAACAAAAGAAACAATATGTATTTGGCTCCCTAATCTTTTCCTCAGGTTCCCAGGCAGGTGACTGGAAAGTCTGATGACAAGAAAGCGTCGACTCACTTCTCTCAGGACACAAACCACAAGCCTTGCCTGGCCATTGTTCCTCCTGCTCCCTCCACCCCATCGCACTCTCCTCCCCCACCCCACTCTTTCTAGGCTGTCCAGGCCCTCTCAAAAGTAGCTAAGTGTCTCCTCCAGAGCCAGTCCGCTGTGAGGGAGGGGACCGGGGCACCCATTCCCTGAGCATCAAACTCTTTCTCTCTATTCACCCTCGCCTCAGCCCGATTATTATCCCATTTCGCAGATGAGAAAACCGAGGCTCCGAGGGGTTAACCAACAGGCTACATGGTCTGGAAGTAGCAGAGTCAAGAGTGATAGCAGCAGCTACTGTGTATGAGTTTCTCCTGGGTGCAGGGCACTGGCCCACTTTCTAGATCTCAGAGAGGTGACATGGCCTGGGATCTGGTGAGTGGGGCATGGCAACGCTTCAGTGGAGAAGTCTGAAGATGTGGCCAAGATTTCCTATGGAGATGTGAAGCTGGGGAGGTGGGGGCCCCGGGGATGTGTGGCTACAGCTCTCAGTTCCTGAGCACCTACTGTGTGTGTGGTGCAAGGCAGGTGTTTCATAGGGGCTCCCCCCCAGTGGGCTCTGTTTGTATGTACAATTGTCCCAGTTACACAGATGAAGAATGGGAGGCATGGAGAAACGATTTGTCGAAGCCACATAAGCAGTTAAGGGCTCGAGCTAGGACTCTTTCCACTGCCTCAGCTGTTTCTCCTCGCCCTCCACCCCCAGCCCCAGCCCCAGCCCCAGCCCCAGCCCCAGCCCCAGGGAGGGTGTTAATGAGGCTGGCGCAGGGAGGGGCTGGGGGAAGGGCTATGCCCACAGGTGCCAGCCCGTCTTCCCGTGGTGGCCAGACCCGGGCCTGGCGCCGCTCTGCCCTGCCTGTCTGCTCTCCCTCATGAGGGGTGGTGGCTGATACCCCTCTGGGGTGGGGTGGGGGCCCCTTCACATGCTGGGCCCTGCCAAGACCCCGCCCTGGAGACCCAGAGTCTGTCTCCCAAGGACCGCAGTCATTCCCACTCAGATCCCTGGGCAGGGTAGGTGGGGCTCGGGGAATCCGGGGCTGGCTGGAAGGCCCGGGAAGCCGAGGGCACCGGTGGAAGGTAGCGAAGTGCGAGCCTCAAGGCCTCAGGGACCTGGTTTCCTTTTGTCATTTTCTCTCTTTGTACTGGCTGGTTGCATCCTTGACTCTTTTCCTCTGTCTCTGGGTGACTCAGAGTTCAAAGAGTTTGTGGTGTGATGGAAAAAGCCAGGATAGGAAGCCAGGAGACTACTGCTGGGGGACACTGGGGTGTCCTTCCCCAGTCTGGGTCTTAAGCTGCTGGGTGCACCTGCTGGCCACAATTTAGAGCCTCTCGGGCCCCGGTGCCCAGGCCAGCCCAGAGCAGTGAGGTGCTCAGAAGGCAATGCTTGTCTGTTTTCTCCACACAGAGAACACCTGAAAATCAGCTCCTGGCTCTCAGTGAAGGGATTTAAGGAGGAAAATAAATAAAGTGTGAAAGTACCTCTTACTGACAAGCTCAAGCCCTGTTAGCTTGGCCTCTGCTCCTGCCCTGCTTCTCTATCCCCTCTGTGACCGGGGAGCCATTTTCCCAACCGTACAGCCCCTTCCCACACCATCCTCCTCTTCAAGCTTCTGCTCAGGAAAGCCTGCTTCAAAAGAGGGGGTCAAGGGAAGATCAAAAGGAGGAGGTCGTCAACCATAGGAAGACCCCAGGAAATGAGTGAGCCTCCTACAAAATGTATCATCACCACCATCTTCACGTCCACTACCATCACCACAACCATCACCACCATCAGCACAACCATCACTACCATCGCTGCCACCACCATCGCCATCACCATGACCATTACCACCATTGCCGCCACCACACCACCATCACCACCACCACCACCATCACCACGACCACTGCCACCATCATCACCACTATCGCCATCATCACCACCATCACCACCACCACCACCACCACTATTGCCACTGCATCACTGCCACCATCACCACCATCATCACACCACCATTGCACTTAGCTCCCTTTTGCTGCTGTAACAGATTATCACAAACTTGGTTTCTCTGTCTTTCCAGGCTGCTATTACAAATTACCACAGATGGGACGGCTTATAAACAACAGAAATTTATTTCTTACAGTCCTGGAGGCTGGAAGGTCTGAGATCACGGTGCTAGCGGATTTGTTGTCTGGTCTTCCTGTTCATAGAGGGCCATCTTTCCCTGTGTCCTTACATGGTGGAAAGGGCTAGGGCACTCTGAGGGCTCTCTTTTATAAGAGCATGAATCCCATTCGTGAGAGCCCCAACCTCATGATTTAATCACCTTCAAAAGCCCCACCTCCTAATACTATCACATTGGGCATTAGAATTTCCGCATATGATTTGGGGTGGGGGAGGTGGGCATGTAAGCATTTAGACCATAGCACTTGGTAGCTTAAAACAGTACAAATTACTTTTAGAGGTCAGAAATCTGAAATGGGTCTCACTGGGCTAAAAGGAAGGTGTTGGCAGGGCTGTGTGCCTTCTGGAGGCTTGAGGGTAGAATCCATTGCCTTTCCCTACCCAGCTTCTAGAGACTGCCCACATTCCTTGGCTCTTGGCCTCCTTCTTCCATCTTCCAAGCCAGGAAAGGCCCATCAGTCCTCCTTATGCTGTATCACTCTCCATCTCTCCCCTTTTTCACTATGAGGACCCTTGGGAGTACACGGGGCCCACCTCGGTAATCAGGGATAATCTCCTTATCTCTAGATCAGCTGATTAGCAACCTTAATTCACCCTGGCCATATAACGTAACACATTCATAGGTTCCAGGGTTAGGACATGAATGTCTTTGGGGGTCCATTGTTCTGCCCATCACACCATCATCATCACCATCTCCAAAACGATCACCGCCACTCACTTCTGTCGCCAGTGACACCACTAACACTACCACCATTTCCAGCAGCATCTCCATCACTACGTTCCTCACCACAAGCATGTCAACACTCCCATCACCACCCTTCCACTTCCACCACCACCAGCAGCACCACCATTTTCAATAGCACCACCCCTACCAGCAGCACCACCCCACCTCCACTGTTTAGATCTCGGCCCTCCACTTTCCCAGCGTGATCTTCTTCGACCACTCTATGTGAAGTGTCACCTCCTTCTGACTCTCTCCCATCACACACAGCCACAGACATCGGAGGGTAACTCCTTGAGGGCAGGACCTTATCTGATTTGTTCACTGCGGCATTTGATGCCCGGCATACAGGAGGCACGCAATAAGTATTCACTGAACGAATGAATGAACAAATAAATGGATGTATTTGAGCCTATACTGAGGGCTTTGGCCTAGTGGCTCTGAGGGGGTGACATCAAAGCTGAGATTTGACGGAAGAGGGGGGAATGACGAAGTGATTAAAGAATGGTGGGAACAAAGCTGGCCATCTACAGGTAGCGCTGTGCATTCGAAGGACCAACAGTGAGCAGGTCAGGGAGGCTGAAGACCAGGGTGCAGGGCAGCACAGGTGGGGTGTGGCCAGAGCGATCCCGTAAGTATGTCAGGAACGTTGCTCTTTATCCTCAGAGCAACGGAAGCCTTTGGAGAGTTTTAAGGCTTGTGGTCAGACTTGCATTTCTGGAAGATCACTCCGGCTCCACTGTGGAGAGTGGTTTGTTAGGAGGTGGGGGCAGGAAGTGTGTGGCAGCTGTTTCGAGCTTCCTGCTGGTATCCAGGAGTGAAGGGTGGTGATGGCTCTAGCTTGGGCCAGAGTGGTGGGTGTGGTGACGCAGAGAAGAGGGCAGAGTCAGGAACTGTATGAAATAAAAATCAAAGGACTTGGGGATGGCTTAGCTTTGGAAATGAGAAGCAGCACGGTGCCAAGGATAATGCCTAGGTTTCTATTCCCACTCCCACAGCCAGATGGTGGTGACTCTGACTGGCAGCTGGAAGGCAGAGGCCAATGTCTCATGAAGACAAGAGTATATCCATATCTATGACTATTATCATTAATAGCAATATATAATAAAAGCAATAACTCCAGTTAGCTGAATGCTTACCAGAGGTTACGAAGTTAAGTAATCTGTCCAGGTCACATGGGTAATGTCTTAGCTCAGGTTCCTTAGAAGCCAACATGGCAAGAAGGATTCAGATGCAAGTAGCATACTTGGGAAGGAAAACAGCAAAGTGGGTAAGTGAGACAGGGAAGGGAAGGTAGCCAATGAAGTGTGTGTTTATTAAGCAAATTACCTCTGTTGGAAATGGAGCTTAATCTTTCTGGGGACCTCTGGAGTCCAGTGAAGAACACCCACCTCAGAGTCATTTCACCTGGTAGTTGGGAAACTGGGCTCTTTTTACATGAACTCTGGCTAGTCTTTGGTTAGAGGTTGCTCCCAAGGGGTGTTCACTCCCCATCACTTCCAGCCTTCAGCACATAGGGACCGATAAGACTCAGCGGCAAGAAAAAGCCCTCAGGCAAAAAGATTTAGGTTCTGGCAGTTAGAGGTCAGACCTGTGTGCACTGAGATGGTAAGTACTGGGTAATATGGGAAGAGAATTGACAGGGTCTGCTACTGGTAGGAAGTAGTGAAATAAGGATTTGAATCTAGGTGTTTTCAATTTCAAAGTCTACGAATGGACGATCATATGGATGGATTGATGGATGGATGGATGGATGGATGGATGGATGGATGAAAAGGTAGTTGAACAGATGAGTGGATGGTTAGGTGTTCAAAGACATAGATGGTCAGGTGTGAGAGCAATGGATGGATGGATGGATAGATGTTTGAGTGGGTGAATGGATGGGCAGATATCTAATGGATGGATGGAAAGTTTAGTGTATGAGTAAGTGGGTAGATTGTTTCAGAATTGTGTCATGAATGGGTGGATAGAAATATGAATAGATAAAAGGGAGTGGAATTACAGGTAGATGGATAGGCAGGTGCGTGGGAGGATGAATAACCAGGTTTAGGAAAAGAGAAGGGCCACAGCTTAGAGAGCAGAGCCTCAACAGTGACCTTGGGTGAAGTGAGATTAGCTAATATTACCCCCATCACACCCCACCTCCCACTGTCCCAGAGGCATCCCAGCTGTGGTCTCATATTGATGACCGGGCATATTAGGAATGAAGTTTAGGGAGCAGAGTAGATCGAGGATGGATGTGGCAGAGTACGTGGGTTGGGGAAGCCAACAAAATGGAACTGGGGGAGTAGGGTGGAGCCCACTGGGTCTTGTGCCTAGAACGGTGCTGCCCTGCCCAGAGCCGGCTGGGCACCTGTCCGGGAGACAACATCACAGGGCTGGCTCTGGCCCCCCTGCCCCGTGGGGGAGTGCTGGATGTATTCGTCCCACCACCCAAGCAAGGCAATGGTTGCTGGAGGGGAAGGCGGCTCTCACAGTGGGAGCAGCGCTGGCTCAGGAAAGCTGAGAAAGGAAGCTGACATCAGGACAGGGAGCCCCACCATGTTGGCAGAGCTGAGTGATGCCCAGGGACACCCGGCTCCAGCCCAAGCACAGCTGATGGGCCCAGCTCTGCCAAGTTTCACTGCCTAAGGCACATTTTTATGACTGAGGAATAATGAGAGGTAGACATCCTAGTCTTGGCCTTTCTCTGGTGCAGTATGTGTGCGTGTATGTGTGTGTACGTGCTTGTGGTTTGCACGAGTGAACACGGATGGCGTATGTGTGTCTCTGTGCGGGTTTGTTCGTGGGTCAGGGTTTGAGTCCACATGCTAGTGTACTTGGCACACATGGGACCTCGTGTGTTAGCACGCTTGTGTGTATATGCAAGTGTGTTTGCGGATGGTTGTGTTAACGTGTATGTGAGCCTGCTATTGTTCGTGTGTATGCACTTGCACATGTATAAGCATGTTTCCATGATGGGTGAAGATAGTCACGTCTGTTTATTTGTGCGTGTACTTGCTGTTTGCACTGTGGGAACTTGTTTGTGTAAGTGTGTGTGTGTGTGTGTGTGTACGCAAGTCAACCCGAGTGCTCCTTAGGGATGGACTTCACGGAGTAAAGGGACCCCATTCCTGGGCTGTAGCTTTAGCTTACCTTCCCCCCTCCCCCACCTCATCCCTTCCTACAAACTTCAGAAGCTCAGCAGTAGTAGTTTCTCACACATTCTAGGCTACTTCAGACCTCCATGATTTCACCTGTGCTACCCGGAAGGGATATCTATTCTTCTTTTTCTTCTCGGTAAAACTCTCGTTCCTCTTTCAGGCCGAGGCTTCCCACTTCCGTGTTAGCTCCCCGGTCCCCTCAGACTCCGGCCTCTGGGCCCCACGCTGCCTCTCAAACCTCTCTCTCTCTCAGGCCATGAGGTAGTTTCTGCTCTTCCTGTAGAGTGGGAGCTCCTTGAGGGCAGGCTCTGTGTCTGATTCCTTTCTGAATCCCCAGGGCCTGGGCAGGATCTAGCGTGTGATGGGATGGAGGGATGGATGGGTAGACGGACAGATAAACTGACGGACAGGCAGATGGATGGAGAGTTGTGTGGACTGCTGGATGGACGGGTGGACGGGTGAACAGGTGGGTAGACGGGTGCGTAAATGACTCAGTCTGGCATTTCTCTTCTAGAATCCCGGATTTCCAAGGGACACTGCTTGCCGCTCTTCCTCAGCTTTTCCCGGTGCACAGGAGAAGCAGGCTCGCTGCTTGCAGAGGAAGGCTGCAACCTCAGAGCTCGCCTGCTCTCGGCTCTCAGCTCTGGCTCTCCTGGCGGCTGGCTCCAGACTGGCCACCTACGGTATGAAGGAGCAGATTAGGCCTGAAGAGGCCTTGCTGAGTGCCTTCAGTTAGCCCCTGTTTGTGCTCAAGGCTTTCAAAGGCCGGAGCACAGCAGAGGAGGGCCTGACTTCAGGCCCCCCTGCTAAATGGGCAGGGACTGTGTGCTCTCCAGGCCCTGAGGGCAGGCGGCTTAAGGCAGGGCCCTAGGAGTTTTGAGACAGGAAAATGGTGTTTTGTCTTGTTAATGCATTCACTTGGCTTTGAACTGGAGAGTAGTCAGGTGTCCCCAGACGGCTGCTTTTGAGCTGGTCTAGGGAGGGGGCAGGGCATAGCCAGGCCCCGGATTACAGAGGCCTTCCCGGGGGAAGGGGGCCTTTGATGGGGCCGGGTCTGTTGTCCGGAGTCTGCTTTGCTGGTGGCTGGAGCCCCTAATGAGGGGGAAAGGGCTCATTCTGAGGCATTCCCCTGCTCTCCCTCGGGCAGGAGGCGGAGGCCTCCTTTGATGTTGGAGTCCTTAAGCCAAGTGGGGACTAATTGCCACAAGGTACAGAATGTTCTGGTTGCTTGGGGGGTCTGCAGCTTGCTCACAATGCCACAGCCACCCTGGGGTGGGGGGAAAGGCAGCCCCTCTCCTGATGTGAGACAACTCAGGAGGGTTTGGGGTTGGGGTTTTTTTGGTTTTGTTTTTCTTTTCATGCACACAGACCCAGCGCAGAATGGGAAACACATTATATACTGTGTGCTTGCAGACACACACACACCCCTTACTCCACTGCAACTTTGTATACAGTATTATGTTTGATTTTTTTTTTTTTTTTTAATCAACGAGTCAGTGTGGTGGGAGGGATCATGGCAAAGAGAAAAGAAAGCAGACTTTGGCGGGAAGCGGCAGACAGATTTGGAATCAAGTCCTAGTTTTGCCACTTGTTAGCTGGGCCCAGCCACCGAGGTTCACTGAACCCCAGCATCCTTCTTTGCCAAATGTAAGACTGTGCCTGGCACACAGGTGCTTATTTGCACTTGTTCCATCCTTCACTTGCATTCTTGAGACAGTTCACTAAAAACACACATCGATTTTCCTGGCGGGCGTGGAGGCAGGTGGAGAACCTGGTCAGCAAACACCAGTTAGATCATTTTCATTTGATGAGAGAACAGGAAAAGGATGGTTTCCTTTGACGCTTAGTATCTGTGCCCACCATCTCAAAGGAAGATGACCTTATTCTCCTGGTATTCTGTTCACCCCCACCCAACTTCCACCGCTACCTCTCAGGGGGATCTGGAGTCAGACACGGCAATGTCTGCTATGAAAAGAAGAAAAAATTAGAGCCAACTGTTGCCTGTTTGCACGACACCGGCCATGGGGCTAGGGGATCTGACTACATTATCTCTAATCTTCACACTGACGCTTTCAGAGAGTTAGTAAACCCGTCTGACAGATCGAGAAACTGGGCCTTAGAGATATGACTTGCCCAAGGTCACCCTATATGAGAATGGGGGAGCCAGCTTTCTCTTCAACCTGCCTCCAAAGCCCAGCCCTCTCAAGCCTGCCCGGGTGGGTGTGGCGATCAAGCAGAATGGAGCTTCATTTCCCCATCTGGTCAACAAGAAAATAACAGTACACCTTGCCTGGATGAGGAGACACTGAAATGAGACAACCGCTGTGAAAGTACACAGCCTTGTGTACATGACCGGGCCTTGGTACCCCTGCTGCTTCCTTCCACCTGGCCCCTATCTCCCCTCACACACACACACACACACACACACACACACACACACGGGCCCTATTTCCTCCACTCTCTGGAATCTGGAGAAGGCGCAGATCTGGTCCAAAGGGAAGCAATGTCCATCAAAGTAGTTCTTCCAGCCGTGGTGCCCCTTCCATGAGGTTCTGTCCCGACCCTCTGGCCTCTAGAGACAGATCCTCCACCCAGCCCCACTGGTGACAGAACCCTCCGGGAGAAGTGTCCTGGGCGGAGGAAAGATGAGGGCCTGTCCCCCTGGCTCCTTCTTCAGCAAGGTCGGCACCCATGCCCAGTAAACAGGTGCAGGTGGAGAGCAGAGGGAGGCTTCGGGAGGACCTCAGGTTCTCCCCAGTTTGGAGGCCAGAGTGAGAGCAATGGGAAAACGGAGAGCGACTGGGTTTTGGATAATACATCACCTACATCCTTTGCTCGTGTAATCTCTTCAAGACCCCACCATCTAGACACAGTGGCCTTCAGTGACACACGAGAGAGGAGGTGAAGCCGAGGCAGCTGGGAGGTGGCTGAGCAGAGGCCGCTGGAGGAGAGGCTCCCAACAACCTGTCCCGAGACAGACGCCACAGCCGTCCCAGTGCAGAGACGCAGTTCAGGGCCTCTGTTTACCCAGGCTGCCCTAGTTGCTCCCATCCTCAGGGGAGACTGGGTCTCCGTGCTCGAGCTCGGAACACCTTGGTGAGGGAAGTCCAAGAAACTCTGGCACCTTTACTTTCTTCTTTAACAAACAAACCAACCAATGTGGAAATGGCTTTATTAAAGTTTTATAGTAATCCATTCTTGTTTTTTAGTGTCAAAAATACAGGTAGGCAGGGATGCCTGGGTGGCTCAGTCGGTTGAGGGTCTGACTCTTGATTTTGGCTCAGGTTGTGAGATCCAGGCCCGCATGGGGCTCTGTACTCAGCGGGGAGTCTGCTTGAGGTTCTCTCCCTCTCCCTCTGCCCCTCCCCCCACTCGTACTCTCCCTAAATAAATAAATACATAAAATCTTTAAAAAGATACAGATCGGGGCCCCTGGGCGACTCAGTCAGTTAAACATCTGCCTTCAGCTCAGGTCATGACCTCAGGGTCCTGGGATTGAGTCCTGCATTGGGCTCCCTGCTCGGTGGAGAGCCTGCTTCTCCCTCACCCTCTGCCTGCTGGTGTTCTCTGTCTCTCTCTGTCTCTCTCTCTCTCTCTCTCTGTGTCAAATAAATAAATAAAATCTTTTTTAAACAGTACAGATGGGCAAAAAAGGAGAACATAGAAATGTCCAGGGCTGGGCTCTGTCTCCCAGACTCAGGTGGGTACACACCGGGGAGTGGAGGCTGGCTCTCCCCCACTTAAAATGTCCCCCACCTAATACAGCATCTTTCCATATGTGCATGCATCACAACTTTCCATGCTTACAGAACATTCCAAGGCCTGCCAGAGTTTCTTCAGCCAGTCCCCTACTGTGGAGCATTTCAGTTATTTCCAATATTTTGCTGTGAAACATCTTTCTCCACTGGTGCAGCCCCTCCTGAGGCTCCGTTCTAAAAGGTGGCATTGCCATGTATAGGAGTTCGGTCATTTTTGCCACTTTTGATGGCCAACCTGTCCCCTGGGAAGGTCTGTAACTATGTACCACCATTCAAAGTACCCAGAGAGCTATTTCCTGTCACTGGGGCCAACACTGGGTATGGACCATCAGGCTTTAATCTTTGATGATTCGATAGATGAAAATAACACCTTGTTTCCACATGAATGTCTGTGACTACCTGAGCTTTCTTCATTCATTCATTCATTCATTCATTCAACAAAAGTTTCTTGAGTGTCTATCTTATGCTGGGCATCCTCTGGTGTAGGGTGGGGGGCATATTTTAAGCAGAATATCAAGCAGACAGTCTCTCCATTACAGTTGTAATCAGCATGATGGAGAACGGTGGCCTGGGGAGACGGACCGCGTAATGTCTATTGGATTTAACTTCCCTTGATATGGAAAATCAACCCTTCTCAATCATCTATAAAGTGCCCTGTGAACGCAGCTTCACTTCACCCCCACCTCCAACTCTTTGAACCCCTGTTCTCCTAAGCCCCTCCAACAAAGACATTTAGAGTGCTGCTTGTTAAGCAGAAAGGTGTAGGGGCCATAGTCTCTCTGGTGAGGGACCCTATACTCCACATGAGGCCCACTTCGAATGCCACTTTCTCCAAAAAGTCTCTCTGGGTTCCCCCAAGATGAATTCCTCCCTCGATAAGCACAGTGATATAATCGAGAGGGAACTGGTCTTCCCCTCCACCGCAGGGAGCCAGGATCCCTTCTCTGTACCCTCAGGAGCGCCAGCCCTGGGATTTGTCACGTAGCGCATGGGTGCTCTTTTTAACCTATTGTTCAAACATCTTTTTAAATTGGGAGCATCTTTTCATGAGAACTGATTTGCAGAGCACTTTGCAGGTATTTCCTTGAATCCTGAGAAGGTTGGGGGCCTGCCCAAGGTCCCATAAGCAGGAAGGGGGCTGGATGTGAATCTAAGTCTCCAGGACGGCAGGGCCGGACTGTCACGCCCGCATCACAGCCAAATTCAAATGCTTCCTTCCTCTTTTGGACTCTCAGTCCTATGAGTCCTGGGCCTTTCAGATTCTGAAGCTTCTACGGAAGTGGTCTCTTCCAGGGTGCCCTGGCTGGGACTTGTTGGTACCTCCAATTGCAAGCCAAACCCCGAGTCCAGCAGTCCTGATAGGCATCTGGGCAGTGCCCACAGATGGCTTCAGTTGTGACGGGCGATGGGCTAGGCATGCTTTCCCTGCTGGCTGATGTCATGAGCTCATTAGAGCAATGGGGTTTATAGTGTTCAAGGCAACTGTCCAAACAATAAATTAAGCTGCACAATTTAGCACTTAATTATCCTCTCTCTCGTCTACTTCACTCTTGTTCCCTGGGTGTCTGTCTGGGCCCTCCAGCAAGATGGTAAGATCTTCCCTCTGCCTCACACCCCACAGCCAATCCATCACGCGGCCCCGTTGGTGCCATCTCGGGAACATCTCTCAAATACTTTCCCTTCTCCGCATCCCCACAGCCTTGACCTCAGCTAGCCCTCCCTCTCTCCCCTGGATGATGGCCACCCTGGCTTCTCTTGCTACAATTCCTATCTCTGCTCTGCCCAAGTGACATGAATGTGGCTGCCCTGGGTCTGAAATACACAGTCCCAAGCCCTCATCTCTCCGTGGAAAGCCCCTGTGACCAGGGTGTCCTGCTCACCTTACCAGCTTCCTTTCCCCAAAGCTGCCCACTGGCTACCCTACCATAGGAAGGGCTTGCGGCTCTGCCCCAAGGAGGGACACAGCCAGACTGCAGGTCGTTTTGCCCCATGAACTTCTGCACATGCCATTCTCTCTATGGGGAATACCCCTCTCCCAACTCAGCCCTCACCACTCAACCTGCAAACTCAGGCTTGTCTCAGTATTCAGCTCTGGAATCTCTTCCTTCCAGAAGCCCAAGGGTATTTTCTTGGCAGCCCCACAGCTGAGACTCTTCATTTCCTCTCCCCTCTCGGGTCCCCTCTTAGGATGCACGTCCACAGGGATGCCTGGGAGAATGGCATCCTCAAGGCTATCTACCTGCGTGTAGCCCTCTCATGCCCATTCACTCTGGAGTCCCCATAGTTCAATCTCACAGTCCGGACAGACAGGTTGGAGGACCACACGGGCCACCACAGCAGGTGAGGAGGCCCAGGGAGGGCATAGGGGATGGAGGTGGTGAGACCCAAAGGAACTTGGCCAGTCAAATAAAATCACCTTCTCCAAGTATTCCCTTCTTCTCCCCCATTTCACAGTTGGACAAACGAAGTCTCAGAGAGAAGAAAGGAGAAACAGAGAACAATATTATAGAGGAATAGGGGCCAAGTTAGAACCAGGTGTCTTGAGTCCCAGTCTGGCTGCCCCAGCGGGCTGAGATCCCTTGAGACCGCTCTACTGTACCTTCTTCTCTCTCCCTCTTCCCTTTACCCACTGCCTCCATCGGACATTCTTGCGTGCCTCCTAGGGGCCAGATTCTCCACTGGTTGTTAAAGATAGTGAGGGCCCCTGCCTGGGGCTTGCCTGGCACATAGCACTCAGTGAACCTTTGTCCAGTGGCTGAATTAGTAAACGACTACTCATGGGACAGTAATGTGCCTCTCTTTCTTCCCAGAAGGGGCTAAAGGAATAGAGAAGCACCTTCCTAAGCCCTTTGTGCCCACGGCCTCCTTCCAGCCGCCCTATGACAGCAGCATCATCACACCCATTTTGCAGATGGGGATGCTGAGGCTCACAGAGGGGACAAGACTCCTCCGAAGCTCTGCAGTTAGAAAGCGGTTCTCAACCACCCTAGGAAATTAAACACTACCCATCCTACTTTTTTTTTTTTTTTTTTTTAAAGAAAGGATGTTTTCCTTCTGGTGTGTAAACAGGAGAAGGGCTCCCCGAGAAGGTCATTGTAAATATCATTACTTCTCCTCGGGGCTCTGTCAGCTTATGTTACTTTATTTATCAACATTCCATAACATGTAGATCCAAGAACATGTCCTCAAGTGGGACACCAAAGATGTGTGTTTTGGGGGTCAGGCAGGAGCACTTGCCAAGCACAGAGCACGGGGCTGGGCAGGAGATGGGAGCTGGGTCCAGGCGCTGGGCGGGGCCGGGCGGTTAAGGGCCCTTCCCAGCATCTCCCGCCGCCGCCGGGGTGGAGCGGCAAGTCGGAGTTCCAGCGGCATGTCCCTCATTTCCATAAGGGGGAGCTTGTGCACAGGAGATCCCCTCCCGGCTAGAGGGCCTCGGCATCCAGGGACCAGCTCCGGGCAGTGGCCACTTGGAGGACACTGGCAAGGCGTCTGCTCTAAGCACTGCCTCTTGCCTTGCAGGGGGCAGCCATGGGGATATGTGCACGCTGTCCCCCTCCCTGTTTATCCACTCGGGGAACCAAGGAAACGGAGGGGCAATGCCTCACGCGCAAATAACACAGCTTTGGAGCCAAACAGGACTGAGGCTCGCTCCAGCACCATCATGGACTAGCCGCAGGACCTTGGGCTCTTCACTTCCCGAGGACCTCGGTTTCCTTATCTGCAAAATGGGAACAACGCCAACTTCAGGGATTACATAGGGCAGCAATGATAGTGCCTGGAACACAAGAAATGCATGATAATAAAAGGAAGATTACTCTGATGATTGTCTGGATTGTTTATGCAAGTCCTAATTGCCACCCCAACTCTCCCAGATACTTCTGCTCATCCTTCCCCAGCTGGGGCTTTGGGGCTATTTGCACACGGCTGTGGCTTCCTTGGGTCCAGCAGAGACAAGACCAGTAGAAAGGCATTCAGGGCTTGTGTTTGCAAATGCAAAAGCAGGTACTTTTCTTAACAGAAATGATGACAAAGCAAAAATATTAAAGACTATGTCAGAGAGACAGAGAGGGAGAAGTCCCCAGAGCTTAATTCCTCCCTCAGATTCAACAATCACTTTCTCTCTCTTTTTTTTTTTTTTAAAGCAAACCCCCTGGTCCCCACAGCTGTTTTGGTGAAGTTGTAATCTTAGTGACTATGCCAGGTGCTGTTTTATTCCCGACGTGCCGTGGTCTTTGGTCTGAATCACTCCATCTCTTTTCATTCGGTTCCTGCCAGAAAGCAAAGCATATCTTTCATGGTCCCCTCTTCCTGGGAGGAGGAATTTCTCCACAGGCCCCGCTTTGCACAAGCTCCCGGCGCTGCATCTGGGGCAGAAGGTCGGAAAGGCAGCGGTCTGCCGCCCTTTGGCTGCCTTAACGTGCTTTGTCTCCGCTTCCGAAGTGGAAATAGCATATTCTCCCTGATTATCAAAGTAACACATGTGTATTGTGAAAAGTCGGGTAATACTGAAGCTCAAAGACCAAAAGTTACCCAGAAAAACATCCCTGCTAACACTTGCGGTATATCTTTTCAGACTTTGCTGCAAACCCAGTTACAAGGGACTCTTACAGGACACCCTGTTTTGGGTTCCCATATTCTCTGCTTACCTACCTGGTTTCACTGGCTCATTCTAAATGGTTCTGCACCATTTTATTGTATGGTTATATAAGGCAGCGCATTTAACCAAGCCCATATTGTGGGACATTCAGGGGACTTCCAGTTTTTATTTTAAAGTTTTATTTTGAAATAATTCTAAATTCACAGGAAGTGGAAAGATAGTACGGATAGTTTCTATGTGCCCTTCACCGAGTTTTCCCCGATGGTTACATCGTGCATACGGAGTAGCACAGTACCAACATCAGGATACAGACAGCGGAACGATCTGAGTATGGTTCTAGGCCATTTCGTCACCAGTGGACACCTGTGTAACCACCACCACAACCAAGGCACAGAGCCTTCGGCCACCATGACAATCTCCCTCCTTCTGTCCTGCCATAGTCACACCCTCCTCTTTCACACCCCATCGCCCCCTCTCCCCACCTAACCTCTGGCCTCCGCCACCACTACTTGGTGCTTCATCTCTATATTTTTGCCATTTGGAAAATTATATATATATATATATATATTTCCATCAGCATCATCCTCTTGAGATCCATTCAAGTTATTGCATGTATATATGTATACGACGGAATATCACTCAGCCATCAGAAAGGATGAATACCCACCATTTGCATCGACTTGGATGGAACTGGAGGGGACTATGCTAAGTGAAATAAGTCAATCAGAGAAACACAATTATCATATGGTTTCACTCATATGTGGAACATAAGGAATAGCTCAGAGGACCATAGGGGAAGGGAGGGAAAACTGAATGGGAAGAAGTCAGAAAGGGAGACCAACCATGAGAGACTCTGGACTCTGGAAACCAAACTGAGGATTACAGAAGGGAGGGGGGAGGGGGTAACCGGGTGTTGGCTATTAAGGAGGGCGAGTGCGGTGATGAGCACTGGGTGTTATACACAACTCATGATTCATTGAACACTACATCAAAAACTAACGATGTACTGAATGCTGGCTAATTGAACATAATAATAAAAAAACTAATGCGGTTACTGGGTTATTTGGTAAGTGGATGTTTCATTTTTTAAGAAATAATGGAAGTGTTTTCCAGAGCGGCTGTACCACTTTCCATGTCTACCAGCAGCGTGAGGGGCTCTAGCTTCTCTAAACCTACCAGCATTCCATATCATCACTATCGTAAACTTCACATGTTCTAATACGTGCGTAGTGAATCTTATGGGTTTAGTTTTCATTTCCCCGATGGCTCATGGAGTAGAACATCTTTTCGCCTGCTTATTTGGTGTTCATATCTCCTCTTGGGTGAAACGACTCCTCGTAACTCTTGCCAATTTTCTTATAAGATTGTTTGTGATCTTACTGTTGGATTTTGACTATGCGTATATACGTATATATATGATGTAATATATATTACATTAACATGTAATATTGATATTATATAATTATATGTTAATATATGAAATACATAATACCTCGTATGTATATTAGATATATGAGAATTTATGCATAGTCTAGATACTAGTCCTTTGTCAGATATGTGGCTTACAAATACTTTTTTCCTAGTCTGTAGCTTGTCTTTTCATCCTCTTTCACAGATCAAAAGTCTTTAATTTTGATGAGGTCCAGTTTATTCATTTACATTTCCTCTATGGATCCAGGTTTGGTGTTGCGTCTAAGAACTCTTCACCAAGACCTAGGTCCCAACGATTATTTGTTTCTTTTCCTTTAAAAATAATTCTGTGCTGGACAGAATAATGTCCTTCCAAAGATGTCCACACCCAAATCCTCAGAACCTGCAGATATGGGAGCTTACCTGGCAAAGGGGATTTTGTGGATGTGATGATGGTAAAGATCTTCCGGTGGAGAGATGACCCTCAATTGTCCAGGTGGGCCCAGTGTAGTCAGCAAGGGTCCTGACAGGGGAGAGAGTGAGACAGGAGAGTTGGAGGAGAAGCGACTAAGGACACTGTGGTCGGAGTGATGACGTTGCTGGCTAGAAGCGTAGTCTTAGGAGCTAGAAAAGGCAATGCAACAGATTCTTAGAGCTTCCAGAAGGAAGATGCCTACTGACACTTTGATTTTAGCCCACTGAGACCTATTTTCATTTCTGACTTCCAGAACTATGAGATAATAAATTTGTGTTGTTTTAAGCCACTAGGCTTTTGGTAATCTGCTGCAGCAGCCAGAGGAAACGCTTTGATGAATATCCTCCTACATAAATCTTTGCGTACTTTCCCAGCTATTTCATTAGGATCAAATCCTAGATTTCAAATTGGTGAGTCAAAGGGTATATACCCAAATTGGTACCATTTACACCTCATCATTAGCTTTTACGGATTCCCGTAGCCTTGCTTGAGTAAACACTGGTTCTTACTAATGTGAAACATATACTCAGTGTTGCTTCCATGTCCTTGTATGTGTGAATCCTGCATGTGACGCATATTCCTGTGAATCATCCAATATGGTAGCCAGTCCGCTACGGTAGCCACTAGCCATGCGTGGCTCTTACGCGCTTGAAATATGGCTACCTCTAATTGAGATAGGCTGTGTAAAATGCACTGGATTTCAAATCCCTAGTACCAAAGAAAGAAAGAAAGAAATTTTAAGAGTGATGTTTTATATCGATTACACACTGAAATCATATTTAGATATATATGAGCTTAAGTGAAATGTATTTATAACATTAATTTTACCTGTTTTGCTTTACTTCTGCGATGTGGCTACCAGAAAATTCAAAATTACATATGTGGCTTGCATTTGTGGCTCATGTTGTGTTTCTATTGGTCAGCACGGGCCCAAGCTCTCTCAGCCACAACCCTTTACGACCAGCAGCGGGCAGTGACAGTGTAGCGGCCAGAGCTAGGGGCTCAGCTCTCAGTCATGCAGGAAAGGCAGCCAGGCCCTGTGGTCCTGGTCTCAGCAGCCAGTGCCCAACCACAGATCCCACAGTGTGGTGGAAAAGAACTTGGGGTCAGAGAGACCTTGGTTTAAATCCCAGCTCCTTCAGAATTTTCTTGTATTTGAAGCTTTATCCATTTTAGTTTCCTTATCCATAAAGTGGGAAATAACCTAATCACATTTTTGGGGACATTTCTTTATTTCACCAACATGTATGGAACCTATGTGTGTCAGGCACCGTGCTAGGCTCTGGCTAGACTGCAGCACATGGCGCAGAATGAGCCTAGCATGATGTCCTGGCATCCAGTGGGTCCTCTTTCCTGCCTGCAGAGACAGTCTCTATCGCTAGAAAGAACATGTCGGTGGAACGGTACATCCTACTCGGCCCTTTTTAGGAGCCCACTGGTTCCCTGAGTCAGAATAGCAGCTCCGGGCATGGGTTTGAATTCATCTCAGCCAGCACTTTGTGACTTTAACAGAGTCATTTATAAAATGGGGCTAATGATGTGCAAAATGGGGCTAATAACATTACCAGGGTCACTGTGAACACTAAATAAGACAGCACTAAATAAGGAGCACAGCTCCTGGAACTTTGTAGAAGCTAAAAGCAGTAACTGCTAGGAGGAGGAGGAGGAATAATGATAGTAGAAGGAGGAATGTTGTCGTTTTCTCTGCCTTGGAATCCCAGTGATTTCAGGGCACATCTAAGAGAGATGACCGGGAACAGAGAGAAAAGATCTAGAAAGACTTAGTCCGCATCGATGAGGTAAGTCCTTAGGCCTTTATCCAAGCAATGAATGTATTGCTGGGTGTCTGGTGGCTTGGGTCAAGATGGGCTTCCTACCTTCGGTTATGCTAAAAAGATCAACTCTTTTCCTTGGCCAAAAAGAACTCTCTCTGCAGGCTGCCAGCCCAGGCTCCATCCCTCTGTTTCAGATGCTGTTGGCATCCCTCTCCTCGCCCCGTAGCGCTTCACCTCCATCTGCAAACACCTGCAGCCCTCTGCCTGAGGCTTTTTCCTGCTTCCTAGAACTTGCTAGGCTCGGACTCAGGGCAAGCCAGAGTTCTGGGTTCATGGCACTGGCAGTAGACCTGGACCAGTGAGGAAGAGCTGCTGGTGGGGAAACACGTTTGTTTCCAGGGCCCTGAGTCAGTGTGTTCTCAGTGGATTAAGCTCCAGGTACCACAGTGGCAATCGGCCCAATAAAGCACCTGCATTGGCTGTCTTCCTCTCTCTCCCAGTTCCCCATTCTCCTGCTGGTGTTTTCTTAGCATGTTGAGTTCTACGAGAACCTAACAGAGATATCCTTCTCCTTTTGAAGAGAACCCTATTTTGAATTAGTTACTTCTTCTCCTGCAGAGCCACGTGCCATGAGAAGGCTGACTCTCTCCAATTCCAGGCTAACTCCAAGGTCCTTGACAATCACTGCGTCAGCCTGGTCAGATAACTGGACTCCGGCCAGGTAGATGTGAGGGCAGGCCTGCTGCCAGGCATAGTTTTCTCCTTCCTAAAAACTGAGCTGCAAGACAGGCACTAGTCTTCTTCTAGATATTTCTGTGTTTGGACGTGATGCCTGGGCCTCGTGGTGCCGTCTTGTTTTCATCCTGGAAATGAAAGATGGGGCCATCAGTGCAGATAGCAGAGTAGAGAGATGGAAATTCCCACACTCCTGATGACATTGAACCACTGACCCAACCCACCTCGAAACCGTTGCACCTCTGGACTTCCTCTTATATGAGATCATAAAATTTAAGGAAATGTAAAGCCACTTCTGAAGTTGAGTTGAGGATTTTGTGACTTGCTTCTACTAATAAAAGCATTTAAACTGCCCCGCTCATCTTAATACAACTCAGTGAGCTAGCAAGTGTCATTGACATCTCTGCTTTGCAGGTGAGCAAACTGAAGTTTGGGGGTTGGATACGGATGAGACAGCTCTCCAGGTGTGGGAGGTCATCCACACGATGACTCCAGGCTGGAGAAACTGCAGGTGTTACAAAGGGAAGGTCAAGTTCATGGGTTCTGTGTCACTTCCCTTTATAAAGTGAAAAGTCCTTTCATAAAGTGACAGTCCATTCCCTAGTTTGGGAGATAAAATGATTATTGAAGATACAGTACAGCTTTCCTCTCCGTTTCAGAGTTAAGGCTATTGAGGTTCAGAGAGGGCCAGCCGCTTACCCGAGGCCACACAGTTAGGTGGGCGGAACTTCAACCCTGGGTCTGACCTCTGTGATTTCCCCATGAATCCAAACAGCGCCCACAGAGTCTGCTGTAGGCTTAACTGAGCAAACTCTGTGAAAATGCCTTGCAGGTAGTAGCAAAGCCCACTTTCCAGTTTACCTGGCTTTGCCCTACCCTCACTCTGCCACCAACCCAAACCCACAGGTACCAGCAAGCCCATGTCACCCTCAGTCTCCCATTCGAGTTTCTTTCCTTTGAGAGTCCAACTTCCTGAAGGCCATCTCCCAGAATGCTGACTTGTCTGTGTGTTCTCTGCCTATTTACAAATCTCCTGTGATTTTAAAGATGAACTTTTCAGGGGGCTTGGTTGTTGGTGACACGCTGTATACTCTATTGCCTTTCAATGAGTAGGGGTGCGTGGAGCAGCAGGAAAGAGGAAAACCAGGGCTATTTTGGTGTTTCCCCAAGAAGGATCCTAAAGAATTTCCTTATCAGACCAACACCACATATATGCAATTCTTAAAGCTGAAACTCGTAGGCTGTTCAGTTCCTGTTCTCTGGGCTGGTGACCTTTGATACCAATCGTTGGGAGCAAGTGACTCTGCTTTGTCAAGCACCTCCCTCTGCTCAGTAGCCTAAATTAGACAGGCTGTGCTCCTCGCAGGTGACCCCCTGATCCCATTGTACCAAAGCACTAGCATCACGGCTTTCTGCCCTGGAAGTGCAGGAGGACGTCCTTCTAGAGAAATGCACAGAAGACACCACCCTTTCCTGCCATCACTCATTTAAGACATCCGTGGTGCAGAAGGGCATCAGCGATTCATCTCAGCCAGGGGGTCCCCTCTCTTGGGGCCTCTACCTTCCCGGAGGGCCACTTGGTATGGGCGTGCCACCACTGTGATGAGAACTGGGATTCCCAATCTCGATCAAGTTTAAGAATCTTAGCAGATTAATGGAGAAGGGCTATATAGTTGAATGGTGGCCCCCAAATGGTCTAACTCTGGGAACCTTTGTGACCTGACTGGGAAAAGGATCTTTGCAGATACACAGATCTGAAGTAAGTTCAGCTCGGAGTATCTGAGTGGGCCTTGAATTCAATGGCAGGTGTCCTTACAAGAGAAAAGCAAAGGGAGATTGGAGACACACAGAGACGCCAGACAGACTGCTGCCGAAGGCAAGCGTCAGCACAGGGTTTTGCTACATTTGTCAAAGGCTTTCAAGATTTCAAAGTCAGGTCTCTGTTCTCCATGCGAGGCCTCAGCATTGCATGGGAAGGCCCGCTGTGTGGCTTTGAACTTGGTGGTTGTCCTCTCCGAACCCATTACTTCCGCTGTTCCAAGAGGATCCTCCCCACCGAGGCCGTCATGAGAATCAAGGAAGTGTGGGGCACTAGACACTGTATGGTTCACAGGCCCCCTCGGGGCACAGGCATTTCTGGTTTGTCCCACACAATTTGAATTCGTTACCAACTTTCACCTACCAGGCGACTTTACATAAAACTCCCATATTCTCAGGGTGCCTGGCTGGCTCAGTTGGTAGAGCATGTGACACTTGATCTTGGGGTTGTGAGTTCAAGCCCCACACTGGGCATAGATATTACTTTTTTAAAAATCCCATATTCTCTTGAGAAGTCAAAAACCCTGCCATCCTAATGTCACCATGAAAGAAGTGGCCGGAGCTGACTGGCTGCTGGCCCGGCCCTGGCTCCTCAGTTGACCACCATCCCCACCCCTCCCTATTACACGCTCCCACTTCATCCATTCCTCTCCTCTGTAGCATCGGAGTTTGCGACCTCTGTGGAGAAAGCTTTTCGTAAACTGTTTGCTGTTTTCATTTCTGTTTCACAAAAGACAGATCCCAAGCCAGCGTTCTCTTTCAGGGGAATGTCTCCAGTAGGGAGAGGGACGATGAAAACCTCTGTCAGACAGAATTTTTTACTTCATAGAATTTGTTGCAACCAGATCAGCATCTCCTTTAATCCGGGCCTCTGACTTGTGAAAATCTCTTTGTTACCCAGAACTAGATACAAATGATGGTCCTTGTTAAAACCAGGCATGCTGGGGGAGAGGGACTTCCACTTATGCCTGTTCTTGCCAAGATTTTGACGTTTCAGTCCTTCTCTGGTTTAATAGTTAAGTAAACGTTCATTTTGGATTCTGGTTCAAACCAGTTCAAGAGGCACTTTTAGGAAAAACCAACACCTTTGGTTTGCATTCTGCCACCCAAACTTGCTATGATTTTCTTGGACTTCAGGGTTCAGAACGGGAGTCCAATTTATGGAAGCGGCCTCAAAATTTGGCTCTGCCTCCTGCTAGCTGTGTGACTTTGGGCCGTCCCTGACCTCTCTGGGCCTCAATTTCCTCACCTCTATAAGGGTCAGAGGAACAGCCCTTGCATCCCAGGATTGCCGTAGGGATTCGAGGTGATGTGCATCAAGCTCGTGGCCTAGAAACTGGGAGACCAGAGATAACTGTTCTTCTTACGGTGATTGAATACCCTTTCGTGAGGCTGCCTTCATTGTAGCTCGGGGAGTAGAAATTCGGGCTGTGACAATTTTATGGTTCACACATACTGGTAGCAGAATCCTGCCTCGATCTGCAAACCTTAGAAGTAATAATAATGGGCTTGATAATAATTATGAAGGCTAATATTTGTTGAATATTTCCTAAGAACAGGTAGAATCCTCCTCCCTTTTCCCCTCCTCTGCTCTCTCCTCCTCCCTGTCAAGATCGTGGGCACTCCTGCGTTAGTCGTACATCGATCGACATGGCTGTACATCTTGGAAGTCTAGAATAAGAAAATATTCTCCAAGTCTATTGATTTCCACACCAAATCATATACTTCCTAATTGTGGGTGCCAGCCTGGGTGGGCTCAGATCCAGAGCCAGTAAATGGAGGGTGCCGTTGGCACACTGAGGGGATAATTCTTTAACCCTCAGTTCTGTCCCTCACACTGCAGGAAGCTTAGCACTCTTGGGCCCCTGGCACTAATGTTAGTCACTGCAACAATCAGAAATGCCCTCCCCTGTGTCCAAATGTCCTCAGAGGGGGTTGAGACCCATCATTAGTCCACCAAGCCAGGGATGAGAGTAATCAAGTTCTCCTGGCCTGCCAACTTTGGTCAGATCCTCCATCCATCTCTCTGAACCTCAGTTTTCTGACCTGTCAAATGGGGAGTCATACCCATTTCATTATCCCCATGAGGGGGCGAAGAGGGAAGGTGTATATGAAACACCCTAGTTCGACCCTGGCCCAGAGCAAATGGTCAGTGTCGGGGCACATCACAGTGTAGGTCTGACATCAGTGGACCCTGGCTTCCCTTTTCCCCCCTGATTGTGTCTCCAAGTGACAGGGCCAAGGAGGGCCTTCAAAGCCCTCCAGCCTTCACTCTGCTCTAATTAGAAGTCATCGTGGAACGAAGTCCAGTATTTAATTTGGCCTGTGTTTGACAGATGCTGTGTGCATGGCTAACAGAGCTCGCACAGGGCCCGTGATACAGGGGGGATTCTTGGCCTGGGCTCAGGGTGGATTGGTGGAGAAAATGTCGCATTTAATTAAGGCTGATTGGCCCTGACAGTTGTCTGGGTGAAGTTTATAAGGTACATCTAATCTGGATGCATCTGGTCATAAAAATGCAAAATAAGCCATTCCCACCCAAGTTCTAACTCCAGATGTGGGTTGATTCTCAGTGATTGACACCATATTTTTTTGCAGCTGTCCCACATTTCAAATCTTTTTCTATTTAAAATATATTCATCATAATTATGGAATGCAATAAACAAACTTCAGCCTGATGACAAGCTTTAAATATAAGAATGTTTCGGTTTAAAATAAATGCCGTGATTTCTCAGCCCAGGATGGAGACAGCACTGACGAGTGTTCTCCAAAGGAGCCCTGACCTTGTCACCGTAAACCAGACAGAGTTATTTTCTCTCCAGTATTGACTGATACTTGGAGAGGGGACAGGAGGAGAAAAATCAAAAGGCTATTTCTATCAGATAGAAAAATGTGCATAAGGCATCAGAAAGCCACCCTTATAAGACAAAGAAACAAAGCAGGATACCACCTAATCATCTCTGAGGACTGCCCCATTGTGGAAGTTCTTTCCAAGGCAGGGGGGAGAGCGGTGTCTACACACACTGGGGCCCGGGCCCCGCTTTCAAATCCCAGCTCCCACATTCCATGCTCTGTTACTTCGCACGTTGCTTTGTCACCCAACCTCTGTGTGCGTCAGTTTCTTCGTGTGTAAAATGGAAGGTGATAACAGTACTTATTTCATAACGCAAGCTAAGAGCTCAACGAGTAGTTGTAAGGAAAGCGCTTAGAGCAACGCCTGGCACGTAACAAGTGTTCGAGACGCGTTAGCAATGACGGGAAGCGATAGGAGCTGACCTCTTCCCACTGCTCATCTAAGGGAGAAGCTGAGGGTTCCGGGGGTGAGGCGACCTGCACAAGATCGCAAATAGTACAGAGCAGAGGTGGGATACAAGCCCTGGTTGTCTGATTTTACTAGAAAACATGCCTATGAGTGGTCAGTTTTGCCATGCTAGCATTTTCTGTAGGACTTCTCAAAGTCTTGCTGATGGCTCTTCTCCCTGTCGGTGGCAAGTCACGCATTCCAGGAATGTCCTGCTAAGCCCGGACAAAAGAGCATCCTTGTTTCATCGGTTCCTGGGGCTCGTCTTTTATTTTTAATGCTATTTAAATGAGTCTGTAATTGAGATAGTTAAATAAACAAATTTGTAAGTTAATTATAGATAGGTCAGCCTACGACCATACTGCTGGATTTTTCTAGCCATTTATGGACCTCAGCCACGACCCAGTGCTTCCCCCATAACTTGATTCCTCGAGAAAAACGAGAATTACCCAGAGTTCGTGTCAACAATCTGCCCCTCTTTAAAATGAAGCCGTAAGTCACAAACCCTCTGAGTTCCCAAAAAAGCGTCTGGAGCTAAATTTGTATCCTGACTCTGATGATTGTTCTCCTATTAGGCTGATGAGAGAATTAGCAGAGCAGGGCCTCCTGGGGCTGTGCCCACAGCTCGGGCCAAGATGGAAACGACTCTGTGCGTTTCATTTCTGAGATGTGTAGAAGGCTTCTCCATCCCTGGGCCAGTGGGCACGGGTTCAAAATCAAAGTAGTGTGTGCTGCCTCTCCCGGGAGACCGTCCCGGCGGGCCCTGCCGGAAAAGAGGTGGCTGTGATTTCGTTTCCCCAGGGCCCTGCGGACGGCCCCAGTGAGGTCTCTGAGCCTTGTCTTCACTGCTAGCTCCCTGTTTGGGGGAGGTAGCGTGGAACAGCAGCAAGTGTGTGTCCTTGGGAGACAGACGGCCCCGAGTTCACATCGGGGCTCCATCAATTACAAACTGGATGAACTGGGGTCAGCAGCCCAGCCGTGCTGGAGTCTCACCTGGGAAATGGCAATGGTCGTCTCCCATGGTAGGGTTGTTGGGAAGGCTGGGTAAGATAACAAGGACAAGGACTAAGCCCACAGTTGGCACTAGATAAGCAGAGGCTGAAGTGTTACCTGTGGGGTCAAGAAGGTACTTAATGTGGTGTCTTGGATTGGGAAAGTCGTTTCTCCTTCTGTGGCCGGGATGGCAAATATACTGTACCTCTCATTTCAATACAAGTCCATTGGAGATGCCTGTGTGAAGTGCGGTGGTTGATTTGTAATGCCTGCCACAGGCTAGGAGGGGGTGGCAAGCGTGTGCATTCCATGCATTGCTATCCCCCTTCTAGAGCGTAAGTTCTAAAGGCAGAACTGGGTCTGGAAATGATCTCTTATCAAGTACACGCTACAGAGCATGTTTTGCATCTCGTTGCTGTCCCTAAAATCCTCAAATGTGGCCCCACATCCCTGAGTATTACACCTGTGGCAATTATCTCCATTTGATGGATGTGGAAACTAGGGCCAAAGAGCAAGTGAATGATCACAGGCAACTAACAAGACTAGGTTTTTGAAACTATCTGATGTATCACTCCAGAAACCCACCGCTGCTTACGGTCTGCCCCTAGAATCCTAGCATGCACATCCCTAGCCGGGCGCAGGACACATAGGATCTAGCCTCTGCCCTTCTGCAAAGCAACCAACCACCTCGGAAAAATCACTGTGCCTTCTAAGTCTCAGTTTACCTGTCTGCTAAATGGACAGAGTAAGAACCCCATCCACAGCCAAACGGCTGGGTAGGGATGAGAGGAGACAAGGGGTGTGTGGAAAACAAGACTTGGATAACATTCTCCTTCTTGCCATTGCTCGTGAGAGGTGGGGAAGCCCTTTGGGGCCCAGCACTGCGTGCACTTAGCAGAGGCGGTCTTCAGAAGCTTATTTCTAGGGGTGGGAAATCACCTGTAGATTTCTCCTGGACTGCCGCGAGCAGCACTTCCCTACTGGGGTCCCGAGGCTAGCCTGACTTTGTGAACTTGATCAGTCACTTCACCTCTGTGGCCCACAGGCTCTTTACCTGCCCCCCCGGATGCCTGCCTTCCTGGCAGGGCGGCTGTGCGGTCCAGAGCCCAGGTAGAAACATCCCCTGGAATGCAGAAAGCACTCAGCAGAGCCCAGGTTCCCTTTTCCTGGGGATGTGGTAGGGTAACGTCGCCGGAGAGCTAAGGGATAGACTTTTCTACAAAGAAATGGCAATAAGGAAACGTGTGTGTGTGTGCACGCACGCAAATGTGTGTGAGCGTACGTGTGTGAGTGTGTGTGTAGGAGAGAGGGCTGTGGAGAAATAAAGTAATGGTGGGGAATAAACAACAGAACATTTTAGTGACTTGCAGATGGAAGCTTCTTTTAGCTGGATTCATTAGCCTGCTAACACCAGCTTAGCTGTGTTTGGAAAAATACTTAACTTGCCATAGGGTGCCAAGTCAGGAATCTGTCAGAGAGAGTCTATTTTAGAAATTTGCATATCCCTCTCCTAAGAGAAAAAGGTCTATTGGAAGAAAGTGGTTGGTGCTTGGTGGTGACATCTCTCTATTTGTTCTTTGTGCGAGGGTACTGGCAGGCAGGCAGGAGGAAAAGGTGCGTGCTTATTACTCTGAGATGAGAGAGAGGAGGTAAGGAGAACCGGAGGAGGGGGAGAAAAGACCGAGGGGAGATGGCGAAGAGGGAAAGACAAGGAACCAGGGAAGACAGAGAGAAGGGCCAGGCTGGGTGGGGGGGCCATGTGTGAGGGAGGGAGAGAGCAAGAGGGAAGAGCAGGGAGAGGGGAGACAGGAAGAGAAGGAAGGGGTGTCCGGGGAGACAGACAGCTGAACATAAGGACGGACAGACCGACGGAGGGAGGTGAGATGAAGTGGGACCCACCCATCCCCTTTCATCTTGAACCTGCCAGGGTGGACGTCAGGCTGACGTCCTCGGTTTGCGGGCCTTGAAGCTTCTCTCGGGGCCTGCCCGCCCCAGTGCCTGTAATGTTTAAAGTGCCCTTTTCTCAAGTGGAGCCAGATGGTGGCCCTGAGCCAGCCCGTGTTTGACAACCAGATGCTGAGCTCACACAAAAGGGTCCTCCGGCCTGGATGCAGGCAGGGAGCTGAGCAGAGCTTTCCAGAGTGCCAGTCCACTCTGCCTGCCTGAGACCCCAGGGCAGACCCTGCCGCCAGGAGGGGCCCAGGGAAGCTGGGGTGACTGGGGCCGTGGAATCAGAGAGCTGGGTTTGAATCAGGATCCACCCTTTACCAGTGGCTCTGGGCACATGGTTTTGAACCTCAGTTTCCTCATCTGTGAAATGGGCCTAACCCCAAAAAAGCAGGTCTCAGGAATGGTTAGGGGATTAAAGGGGAAACCAAGTGCAAAGTGCCCGGTCCAGAGAAGACCAGTTATAAATCCAGGCGGAGCAAGCTGAATTCAATCAGAAAAAGGCATTAGTCTGACCTCCTTCAGACTTCGAAGTTTTTGAATTAATTGCCCGCATTTAAAAACCCAGCTTTCTTATACAAATCCACATTACTGGCCTCTTGTGAAAGATCCCAATACCAAAGGCCAGAAGTGAACAAAACCCCGGCCCCCAGCCCCTGGCGCTTCCCACTCCACCGCACCACAGTCCCCTTCCCTCCTTTACCATTTTCCCCCCCGAAGTCACCTGACCCTCACCAAATGGTCAGATTATTTTCCAGGCACCCAAGTTGCGTCTGTTTGTATTTCTGCCGTGGTCGACATGGTCTCGCATGGAGAAAGGAAAGCAAAAATCTCTGAGGGGTGAGGGCGCCTGGATGGTGCAGTCATTAAGCATCTGCCTTCGGCTCAGGGCGTGATCCCGGCGTTCTGGGATCGAGCCCCACATCAGGCTCCTCTGCTGGGAGCCTGCTTCTTCCTCTCCTACTCCCCCTGTTTGTGTTCCCTCTCTTGCTGTCTATAAATAAATAAAATCTTAAAAAAAAAAAACCCTCTGAGGGGTGGATTGTCATCTTACCCTCAGAACAAAGCTAGATTTCCAGGGCCGGCCCCCACCAGCCCCATCCCCCTGAGTGGCTGGACATGCAGAGAAGACACCGGGATTGTCTGAGATTCTAGTGAGTGGCTGCCTGTCTTAGGAAGACTATGTTTTGATTTAGTGTTTAAAATAAATGGCTTTCAGTCCAGGCCTTGTTTGGGGCTTTCCAAGAATGTTCAAGTATTTAGGCATAAAGTTGGTAAAAACATGTGCCTCTGCCCGCCCCAAATAAATGAGGGCTGTAACTTCTTAAGGACCGAGGACTTGGGTAGACACACTCACGAGGCTACTCCAGACCCAAGAGCACGAAGGGGCCCGCGTGATGGAGGAGGCACCTCCCGTGGGTTCATGATCCGTTGTGCTCTGCAGGCAGGATGGGGCCACCCCCCACGCCCTGCTCTCTTGGAGGGCACCGTCTAGGGAGGGCAAGAGGTACACCGACAACTATGAGTTTCCAAAGAGAATAGCACAAGTTCACGGGGGTCCCTGAAGAAACACCCAACCCGCTTGGAGGGGAGTAATCTGGGTCCCCAGAGGAGGCAAAGCCCAAGATAAGCTCTGAATAACAAGCAGGAGTTGGCAGAGCTGTGATGGGCACTCCGGGTGGAGGCAGGGAAGATCCAGGTCTGTTTGGGGGCCGGGAAAGATCATGGGGTCCTGGAGCATCATGTGGGGTAGATGTAGGGGAGAAGTAAGGGATGGGGAGGGGTGGCTGATGGGGAAGGGGCTTGGGATGCTGTGCTGAGGGATTTGGGGATCATTCTGCAGGCAGTGGGGAACCCTGGCCGTTTTCAGGACAGGAACGCAGCCATCAGATTTACGTGCTAAAGAGATGATTTCGAGGCTCTGTGGAGGTAGTTGGGAGGGGGCGAGCCTGAAGGCTGGAAAGGCCACGGAGGAAACCGGTAGCGGTAGTGGCTGTGAGGAGAGCGCAGAGGCAGTGGATTTGGGAAATCAATGTGGTGGAAAAGCCACTAAGACTTGGTGACAGCTGCAGTGTCCCCCAAGGACTCTGATTTGCATAAACACTGGGTCTCTGCAAAGTTCCACCCCAATTGATGGGTGGTTAATTGAATTCATTCACCCAACAGCAAACATTTATAGATGCTGATTCCTCTGGGAGCCCCAAGCTAGGTGCTGAGAGGAGGAACAGGAAAAGCAGATCCCTGCCCGGGAAGTGGCAAGCCACCAGGAAAGCTTGCTTTTTAAAAGGATTTCTGTGACCCATCATCCTATAAAGCAGATGGTATCTGCCCCCGCCCCCTTCCAGCTCCCAAGTTTTCTGGCGCAGGAACTCCACGTTGCTGCCACTAAACCCCAGCGAGAAGAGCCAGCCCTTATTGGCAGTTCACCACGCACAGGCACGGTGCTGAGGGCTTACAGCTACCGTACCCTGGGATGGCGTTCAGGATCTTGCAAACGTTCTGGAAAGGGTCAAACAGTCAATAATTTAGGCTTCAGCGCCATCCAGTCTCTATCACAGCTACTCGACCCTGCCACTGTCAAGTGAAAGCCGCCATAGACAATACGTAGATGAATGGACAGGGCTGTGTTCCAATAAAACTTTATTTACAAACATGGGTGGGGGTTGGGGGTGGCGGATTTGGCCCACGGGCCAACTTGTGATGGAGTTCTCAGGATTCTACCCGCACCGTAGCTGAGGAAGCTGTGTGTGTCAGTCAGGGAGGGCCCAGGGAAGAGATGGCCACTCAGACAAGGCAACAGAGGAGGGCTTACTGAGGGAGCGGCAGGTTAAGGGGAGCCAGGAGGGGGTTCTGATGGCCTCCAGGGCCAGCCGCAGTGGACAGCTGTTGCAACCCCAAGACTGGAAGGGCAGCAGGAGGGATGGTTTCCATAACCCAAGAGACCTGTAGCGGGAAGAGAGGGCCACCCAACTCTAGCTGTGACCCTCTTGGTAGAGGGAAACTGGGGGAAATACTCTGGTGCGTTTCGCCTCCTGCCCTCCAATCTCCTACTGGTGCCCTCCTCTCACCAAACCCTGCAAGAGGCCGGGGGCCAAGGAGGCCCTTTGAAGCCGTCCATAAGGGCCACCTCACAAGGCGCCCGGCAGAACAGAGAATGGTGGGCCGGTGAACCGGGAGAAGTCATGCAGCGAGCGACAGTGGTCAGCACATCCTCCAGATGCCACCTCTCTTTGGTCAAAGATTGTCATGGAAAGAGGTGATGTGGTAAAAGGGAGGTGGGCTGCGGGGGAGGCAGCAGGGGGCTGCACTGCACACAGGGCTTGTGTCACAGAAACACCCCCAGATGTGACCTATGCCAAGGCTTCAGGGTCAGGCAAGCCTCGTTCAAATCCTAGCTCTGCGTGGCCTGAGGCTGATCGTTACACCTCTCGGTTTCCTCATCTGTGAAACTGAGGCAAGATTCTGTCTTTATACAAAATGTTTCTCAAGAATAGTCAACAGACCTTCAGCCCAGACCCCCTGGGGTGCTGGTTAAACAAAGCAAATTGCCAGCCCTCATGTCCGGTTGCCGGAACCAGACTCTGGGCGTGGGATCGGACAGTGTGCGCTCCGACAAGGTCCTGGAGTTGATTCTAATGCACCCCGGTGCACGGAAGCCCAGTCTACTGGCTTGTGAAAATCAGATAAATCAGCCGGCGCAGCTGCGGGTCCACAATTAGCACCCCCATCCCTTATGGGGCAGGCCCCAGGGGCTGCTTCACTGACCCGATTCGGTTCATCAAATCATCACGGCAACCGGAGAGACGACATGTCTTTCCTTCCCATTTTACAGATGAGAACACAGAGAATGAGAGCGATCTAGATGCCTATGTGAGTTGGGTGGGTGACGGTAATGGGCAGCCCTCCCCCCCTTCCCCTTCACAGCAGGGCAGAGCAGTGAGGGCACATCACGAGAGGGGCCGTGCACAGCCGTGGGCAAAGGCCAGCGGACGCCCTAGAGAAAGTTCAAGGGCTGGAGGGGAAAGGCCATGTACCTCACAGGAAACTGCAGACAAGGGGCCACCCAAGAGGGCCTGGCAAGCTCATCGGAGCCTGAGCGATCTCGGGAGAGCCACGCCACCTCTGCCGAGCTGTGAAATCACAGCAGGCCGTGTTAAATCAGCCGGGGTGCGTAATTCATGCGAAGGGATTGCAACTCCAAATAGAGCTTTATTTCTTCTTCTTCTTTCCAATTGGGCTATGGGGCTTGTGTATGACGAGGGGTCCTGAGTGCCCTGACTCCCACGAGGGGGAAATGTGTCTTCGTGAGATCTTTCGCTGGCGTCGTTGCGTGGAGTTACCTAGAGATGTATTTTTTCAAGCTAATAAATCATAAACCTTGTTGGAATCTCAATGCAGAACAGATGTAATGCATATGGTCAGTAGACTTGGAGTTGCAAATAAATATGTTTGGAAACCAAATATTTGAAAAGCAATTCTTCTTCTCAGTCTTCTCTTTTTTAAGTGCCACTGCCAAGATTGGTTCAGGGATTTGGTTTCCCCTGAAGCCGTTGCCACAGCACTATACTCCCCACCCCAAGCAAGAAAGGAGACGTAATGCCCCAGGCTAGGGGTGCACAGAGGTTTCCACGTGCGTGCCAATTTGGGTTGATGGGTTTTGGCCACCTGGAGCGCTGTGCTGAGCAGGGACCCTCAGGCTCAGGGGGAAAGAGGGTCATGATCCGTTAGCAATGTCTGCCCAAGGAGCAGTAGCAGAAGTAGAGGCATAAATGCCACATAATTACCATCCCCGTCCTAAGTGCACAGGGTCTGCTACCCACTTCTCTAACGGGACCGTGCCTTGTTTATTTTGATTGTGGTACAATGAAAATTTTAGAGCGCAAAGGAATCAAGGACATTGAAGAATTTTGCCTACACTTTAAATGCAATATCTAAATAATATCATAATAGTCCTCTTGCTAACTCAGCCCTCTGCCTGAAGGTAGGAATCTTTAGCCGTCTGAGCGGTCCTGGGCCCCAGAAGTGGCCCTTTGCACCAACTGCAGTTCTCTTGTTTACTTACCTATGTACTTGATTCTTGCTTGGTTCTCCCTAGAGTATTAGCTTCGTGAGCACAGGGACTTTGTTTATTGCTTTATTCCTTACGTCTAGCTAGAAGTGGGTGGCACACAGTAGGGACTAGATAAATCTTTGCTGAATGAAATTCATTTCTTTTTTTTTCATCCTCTCATGCATGTGCTTATTTATGCCTTCCTTACTCTGGGCTTGGCCCAGGGCTGGATCTGTCGATCCAGATACAGTAAGACAAATGGGCACCCTCCAGCCCGACAAGGGAGACAGAACATAAATGGATGATTCTAGACAGCATGAAAAGAACAACGTAGAAGGAGGTGCTGGGGCACAGAAAGGTGATGGAATTGGAGCACCAGAAGAGATCGCTCACTGACCTAGGGTTTTGAAGGATGAATAGAAGTTTCCAAGCAAAGGGTCGGATGTGTTATGCTTTTTATAAGGCTATAGCAGGCTCTCGTCTTGTGTAAGAATGACAGTGTGATACATGGTATATTAGTGAAAAGAGCAGTTAAATAATCTTAAGAGTCAGACCCACGAATAGCTGAATCTCAGTTCTATTGTGGTTCAACAGGTGACCCTGGACAAGTCGCCTAACCTCCCCGAGCCTCAGTTTCTCTCTGGACGACTGAGATCCCAGAGAAAGTGGAGGTGAAATGCCTGGCACTGGCCCCAGTATCTCAGGCCATCAGGATGTGACCACTCTTCCTGCAACGATGGCAATGAGGGCCCCACTCGGACTCAGTTGGCTGGAACAGACTTCGAAGCTTCCGTGGTGCAATTCAGTGAGAAAGGCAGGTCTCTCTGGCCGTGGTCCAAAGGGACTTAGTTAAGGACACCCTGCAAGGACCTTGCTAGCAGGGGAGCCTCATCCCTAGTGGCTCTGCAGTGAGCGCTCTTTCCCGTACCCCCCTCCCCTCCTTCGGTGGACCCTGGCGGCCTCCCTGCCCTGCCCAGGGGCACGTGCAGCCTGTTTTTACAGCTTTTCACTGAGCTGAGCTGTGAGAAAATGCCAGCTTGCTCCATTTTTCTTTCCTCTGCTTCGACACATGCCGGCAAAATGCTGGCTCAGCAGATAGCTTCAAGTTCAGTCTCATCATTTTAAAAAAGACCCGCTCTGTTCAAATGTCGTCGAGCTAATAAAAAGAATGAGACGGCTTCTCTGGAGGGAGTACTCCCTCTGGGTGGGCCCTTCGCACACACTATTCTACGTAGCTTCACCAGGACCCTGTAAAGCTTCAGTGGTTTTCTCTGTTTTCTGATATGAACCATAAGTCCAAACTTACAAATTCACACAGCCGCGGGAGTGACAGGGCCAGCAAGAGAACCTGGGGCTTTCGGTCTCCCGACGTCACACCTCCTTCTTCCATTGATCTGTTTTTCATTTTTCTACAGGTACCGTTTCTCCTTTCGAAAACGTTCAGGCACCTAGTGGAAGTACGAACAGCTCAAAAGAATAAAACCAACCAAGGAAGCCGGAGCCAAGAGAAGCTGAGACAGGAGGGTAAGATGTTCTGTGCGGCAGTTGGGTATGGCGTTCTAGGTCACGTCTGTTCCTCATGCCCTTGCCATCGGCTCGGCTTCACTGACCTTGGTCTGCTTGTTCTTCCGATTGCTGAGAAATCCATGTGAAGACCTACCCTTGTGGTTTCAGATGTGTCTCTTTCTTCTTTGGGTTTATCAGTTTTTGCAGTTTTGTAACTAGAGGCTTACCTATTTAAAATGATCCTTCTCCAGGGGAGGGATACATTTTACCAGCATCATAAAGAGTCTCTGATTATGGTTCCTGCCTGAAAGTTTCCTTTCCTGGTAGCATAGCTCAGCTGCAATTGCATGGTCTGTCTTTCCCCATCCTTTTACTCAATCAGCCTTTCTTGGCCCATATATGTAAGAGTATCTCTTGTCAGTAGCATATAGTTGTTGCCCTTTACTCTTAGCTTGATCCTCATAGACTTTCAATTGAAATATTTAATTCATTCACTTTTAATGTAATTCATATATTTGGGTGTAGATGTACCATCCTATTATTTGTTTTTCTTTTGTCCCATCTGTTCTATGTCTTCTCTCTTGACCTTCTTGCCTTCTTTTCTATTAACCTTTTACTACTATCATGATGATGAAAATTTTATGTTCTGTTATGTTGTTAGTTTCCCTTATTGCACTATTCTTTAGGAGTTTTATTAGCAATTTTGATAGAGATCCTTGACTTAATTAAAGCCTAATAAAGTCTTTACCACTTATGAATAATAAGATCAAAACATTTTAATTGTGGTTTATTTAAATTGTATTTAATTTTACCCTCTTTGAATTTATGTGATTTCTGTCAAATATTTTGATGTTACTTATATTTTAAACCCCATAAGACATTATTATCATTATTTTATACAGTCAAACTTCATCAAGATTTACCTACATACATATTTACCCTTCCACTACTTGTCAATCCTTCCTGCATTTCTTTTTTTTCTTTTTTTTTCTTTTTTAAGCAGACTCCGTGCTCAGTGTGGAGCCCAACATGAGGCTTGAACTCACAATCCTGAGATCGAGACCTGAGCTGAAATCAGGAGTCACACACTTAGCCAACTGAGCCACACAGGTGCCCCAATCTTTCCTGCATTTCTGTGTGTCTTTTTGGAATAGTATTTCTTTTCCTTGAAAAGGGTCTTTTTAGTATTTCTTTTAGTACATGTCTTCTGATAGGAAATTCTCTGTTGTTGTCTATCTGGAAATGTCTTCAGTTTCAGGTTTTGAGGCTATTTCCACTGGGTTTAAGCACCATGCTGACAGTAGTTTTCTTCCAGCACTCTCTATATGTCATTCTATTACCTTCTGGTTTATATCATTTCAGTTCCAGTCTTAGTTTACTTCTTTGATGGGGAAGTGTCATTTTCATCCTTCTTGTTTTTAAAATGTCTTGTCTTTAGCTTTCAACACTTCCACTGTGATGTACCAGGATGGGTTTTCTTTGTATTTATCCTGCTGGGGGGTTGTAGTGACTCTTCATCTGTGGTGTGACATGTTCACCAGCTTTTTAAAATGCTTGGTCAGGGGTGCCTGGGTGACTCAGTTGGTTAAGCATCTGACTTCTGCTCAAGTCATGATCTCAGGGTCCTGGGATCGAGTCCCATACCGGGCTCCATGCTCAATGGGGAGTCCGCTTGACCCTTTGCCCCTCCCCCTGCTGGTGCTCTCTCTCTCAAATAAATACATGAAATTTAAAAATGAATAAATAAATGCTTGGTCATTAGCCCCTAAGAAATGACATCTAGCTCATTCTCTCCCATCTCTCCTGCTGGAACTTCAGGTACAGGTAGGTAAGACCTTTTCACTGTTTCCATGTGTTTTATGGTCTTTGCTATATTTCCATTCTTTTCATCTTCATACTTCGAGCTATTTTCTATGGAACCATCTTTCAGGTTTCTAAGTTTTTCTTCTGCAGTGTCTAATTTACTATTAAAACCATCACCTATATTTGCAATTTCAATTATTATCTTTTTCATTTCTAGAATTTTTCACTTGGTCCTTTTTTAAAGATTCTAGTTCTCTGGTGAAAATTTTCATCTTGTCATTTCTTTTCTTGAATATATCGATATCAATTTTTAAAGACCACGTCCGATAATTCCAATATCTGGATCACCTGTGGGTTTGCTTCTATTATGCATTCTTTTTCTTGTGATCCTGTTCTTTGTATGCCTGATGAATTTTGATTGACTACTGAAAATTTCATATTTAAAAGAAAAATTGCCCAGGGGCTCCAGACGATGTTACTTTCCTGCTTAGACGATGTTCTTCAGCTTCTGGCGGGGCCGGTACAGTGGTTCACTTTGATGTAACCGAAGATAGAGATGATTCAAAGCTGAGTTTTAATCTTTGGAAGGCCTGGCCTATTTCCAGCTCACCTTTACTCCCAGGGTGCAGGTTGACATGAGTCCTGTCTGAAACCCAACTCAAACTAGCTTAGGTAAAAATGGAGGATGATAACACGAGTACCATCACTGTGGGAAGGTAGAGTGCCTCTGGGCCTCAGGGACGACAAGAGCCAGGGAGCTGGACCCTTGCTTCTCCACCTGGCATGCCTTTATTTTTTTTTTTTCTTTCTGACCTTACTGTCTCAGACAGGTTGTGGCTGGGAAAATGGTCACCAGAAACTCTTAGAAGCACATTTCCAAGATTTTTCTATCATAGAAAATGCAAGGCTTGCTCTCCCTAGTCTCCAGGTGAAAATCTTAAGAAAACGCGGTGACTGGTTCCATTTGGGTCCATCCACCTGGCATGCCTTTATTTTTTTTTTTTCTTTCTGACCTTACTGTCTCAGACAGGTTGTGGCTGGGAAAATGGTCACCAGAAACTCTTAGAAGCACATTTCCAAGATTTTTCTATCATAGAAAATGCAAGGCTTGCTCTCCCTAGTCTCCAGGTGAAAATCTTAAGAAAACGCGGTGACTGGTTCCATTTGGGTCCATCACTGTAGCTAGCTGGGTAGGAAGATTCCTGGGGAGCACAGACCACTCTGCTGGAAGCACCAGGCTGGGGTGGAGAAAGGAACATTTCTCAAAGGAACGAAGGAGGATGGTGGGACACAAATCAAAATTATAACGTCCAGTGCAGCTTGGTACTGAACTATGGTATTTCCCAGGTAGATGTGCTCCTCCTAAAGTCAGGAGATGAGTTCCTTTAGTTAAACACTATGACTACAGCAGGGCTTCCCACGCTCCTAGAGAAAACAGGACTAAAGGGACAACAACAGTAACAACTGCTCAGTAGTAACTCTTGTGGTAATAATCATAACTGCTGTCTGGAAGCAGCCTGATCCTGGGCCAGGGAGGGAATCTACGTGAGTCTCACCAGAATGTCTCCCATCTGCTTGCAAAGTACACGTATCAATGCTGATTTACCAAAGAAGATCCAGATTTCGCGAGACCAAAGCTTACAGATTACAAACGAAAGTTAGGTACAAAAGTGAATATGTATTTAGTGTATGGAAAACAACCACACATATATTTTTCAAAGCTGACAGATACTACAAGGATCAAGGAAAGTGAGAAAATTTACATAACATTTTCAGTTAAATGACTACCTCTTCCTCCTCTGCAATATTTTATCCCTATAATTTTGGCTGCATATTTGGTCACCTTTTCATCGGACAAGGATGTAATATTATTTCCTACGGAGAGGATAGAAAGCTAATTCAGTCTTTCTTCCAGCGTGGTTGAGCAAAATATGTTTATTGAGAGTCGAAATGCGAAACATGCAAATTCACCCAAGATCATACCAGCTGTTTGTAGTTCTGCTTGAGGTTTGTACTCTACAAATTTAATAAATGATAGTTCACACAATTCCCACCAAAAGAAGAAAAAAAGGAATGGTGAGTTTATAATCATATAGGCTGCATTAATGAGCTTGTTTCCAAGAAGAGAGAATTTCTATTTCAATTAGATGCCTATAAAAGCCAAATCTCCTGCTTACAATTTTACATGGCTGATGATTGGAAGCATTTTTCCACAGACTAGCTTCTTGGCTTCATACACGTCAAACTTAGTTTCTTTTCCACGACCCATGAACTTCTTGAGCCTTGTAGGCAACTTTCAGAGTAGGGCATGGCCTCTGGCCCCGCACCTCCATGCCAAGGCCCCCGGCCTTGAGGGATAGGAGTTTCCAGGGGCAGGTAGAAGTATTGGTGGGAGGTAGGAGTATTTGGGGAAGCCATTCCTACTCTAGAAAGGCAGCTACACAAATATATTCCGCTAAATTTAGGGAAAGTGCAGTCCACGTCATCTTTACCTTTGCCTGATCCCAAAAATGACCTTGGCAAAGTTTGGTAGAGAAAAGAACAAGTGGAAAGAGACAATAGTCTTTAACCAATTGTGACAAAAATATCTTACTTTCCGAGTTTTACCAAAACATGTGAACATATTGCCATAGAGGAGACCATGCAAAGAGGAGGAACCCTAAAACTTAAATGTCATTAGCTCCGTAAGTACATCATTTCCACTTCCCGAGGAGGAAGCTGGGACTCAGCGAGATGAAGCCACTTGCTTGCTCAAGGCCATGCAGCTAATGGATGATGAGGTCTTTGAAAAAGAGTGGAGGTACAAAATGTATGGGCTCCCTCTCTCAGTTTCCCACCGCCCTCCGTTGGACCTGGGAGACAGTGGGGACACGGGGATGGTACAGAGTTTGCCAAGGTCAGAGTGAGCGTCAGCTTCCAGGTGGTGCCTCGTTCCATCACCACAAACAGTCTCTGTCTAGACTCCGCATAAACGAGTGGTCTTTGATGGAATCCGAAGGAGCCCCAGCAGTTCCCCCAGGGCTGTGTGGAGAGTCCAAACTCCGGAACGCTAAGCCATGTCTCTGATCTTGCCCCTTCCTTGGGGATACTCTGCTCCCTCTAGTGCCAGACCTTGCATTCCTTGGTGGGAAGGTTCCTGTCCCTGAAAAGTTGCACAGGTGCAGGATGCAAAAAACCTCTCCGCGTGTCAGCTTGGTGGATGATTCTGAAATTGTTATCATGGAAAGTGGAACCCATCCCAGTGGAGGATGTGTACCCTCTCGTAGAGAGAACTCTTGGGCCTTCATTTCCTTAAAAGCAAAACTGGAGAGAAATGTTGGAGTGTGTGGGGTCACTTTCCTTCTAAACTCTTGATGGCATCTGTGTTTAAAAGTTGGTGCTCACACATCCATCCCACCATGCCTAAAGGGTGAGCAAGATTCCAAGATTGAATCTCAAAGAGCTTCTTACCCTGGAATCATTGGAAACAGACATGCGATGCACTGTGTAGTGTTAACACGCAGGAGGTTAAGTGCAAGCTCTCGGGCCCTTTGATGTATTAAATACCAAGGACTTTAACATAATAGAACTGTAAACCTCAAATCAGAGCTAATCACACTAATTTGCTGAACTCCAAAACCAAACCGAAATGTTCATTTCTTCTTAAACTGAACCACAAATCCAAGTTGTTTTGATCTACAAATCTATCTAACAAAAGATTTGAGGTGGCTTATAAGAAATACATGCAATAACACAAAAATCTAAGTAGATAAAAACCAGGATCAGGGAGAAAAAAATCAAAACCAGAGAAAATATTACGACATAGATATGCCAGACCTATAGAGTAATTTGAGCTCCTGAGCCCCCTGGCAGCCAGAGCAATATGGAAGCTACATTACTTCATGGCATGCATTATCCATAAAGAGAAGTAATTTTCAAATAGCAGTTAACTGGTTTGCAGCCAAACTAAATCTAGGTTGGTAAGAGGGGAAAAAGTACCAAATATTCTCCAAGTCACACTTAAAGCACTTCATTTGGTTCAAGATTCTGTTTAAGACACACAATGGTGTCAAAAACACTAATTTCTGTATCATTTAATTTCTACTTTCTACTGAATCTCAGACCTTAAAGATATTGCTTAAAGATATTATCATTCCCATCAGGCCAGTGGGTCCAGATTCCCCCCCCCCTTTTTTTGCATTCTGGTCTTAAACTATTTCAAGCTCTTGCTGTATTGCTTTTGTACACGACCTCATTGTTTTAGCAATTAAAGAATAAAACTTGCACGCGTGTCTCCAGGGAAAGGAGGATTCAAGAGGTTAAGTGTTGGCCTCGCACTGCAGAGTGTGGTTCCTAATCCCCAGAGGGCTCCCCTAAATTGTTTGGATAAACTGAGGAAATGTCAGGGGGAGTTCTGACACTGAGCATGACATTAATCTTTGTAACCATTCCTCCAGATGTGCACACATGTTCTGACGATGCTGGACATCCAAGTTCACTGTGGCAGCCCACTCCTTTCTGGGGGTGGGGGAGCTTAGACAAAGCTGGGGGTGGAGCAGCCAGTTGGTTCTCTCGCCTAAGTATTCTGAAATCTTGAGAACACCTATGCGCTTGGGCTAGCCGAGATGTTCATTTCCGTTACTCAGAATGATATTAAAATCAATGAGAAAATCTTAGCATCTAACGGTAAATGAAAAAGCAGATTATAAAGCGATATTTGCAAGTGTATAGATAGTATCTACATATAGATACATACACTCAGATATTTGGGTGTAAGTACACTCAACGTTAATAGTGATACACATACACACACACATACACACACACACATATTTTTTAAATCACACCCAGTTCTCTCTGGCTGGAAGGAATTTTATTCTTTACATTTTTCTAAGTTTGTTTGTTTTTTTTAACCACAAACAAATACTGTTTTTACAATGACCAAAAAAACACAGCCGTTCCTTCTTTATGCCTTAAACTCGGTAGTTTTTGAATATCTACATGTTCTCACATTATCTGTCTGGGGCAGAGAGCTTTCTTCTCTGTACACCCGTGACGTATCTATATTTTTTTCCTAGTGACAATAATCAGGTTGGGGCCAATATTTACTTGGGGACATACATACTCAAGGCAAGGCATGCTTCCCCGATCTTTAAATAGCCTCACCTTTAAGAGAGATTGAAATTGCATCTCAGATTATACGCTTTCTCTTATTGCTTCTGGGGGACTCAGATCAGTTTGCAAATATTGTTGAATTTAGAAAGGAGTTTTAATACCCACTGTGTAATTTGTCCTCACCCCATCTGTCGACTGCAGAAACAAATTAGCTTCTCTCCACATGGCCTGCCACTCCCCTGTTCCTTCCCCACCCCCCATCCCCTAGCTGCAATCCCTTTCCATGAATCCAAACTTGGGAAGAAAAGCTGAGTGCACAAAAGACAAGACCTTTTCTTGCCAAGACAATAAGGAGCGTGGGCAGCATGTGTCCACGTCTGTGAGTGTGTGTATGGGTGATGTGTTTATGTGTGCATGGGTGTGTATGTCTATGTGTCTCTGTGTACGTACATGTGTCTATGTGCATGTGCACGTGTGCATGATTATAAATGTGCTTAAGTGTATCTGTGTGTACGGACATTTATGCAGGTAACCAGTATGTCCGCTTCTCCAGCTCAGGACACAAAATGAGGTCCCATTTCTCTTACATAATGAATAAGGCCAATAGAGAATATAGCATCTTTTGCTTATTGAGAAAAAGTCAGTTCTTCCCACTGGCCCTTCTGCAATGATGATGTGGTCCAAGCCCTCCTCGGTCCAGGAGGTAGGATCTGGTTATTATCTTCTAGAATAGGAAGTGAGGAAATCCCATCATGCCCTCGGCTGCCGCTGTCACCACATGGTGTTTCTGCAGACACAGAGAGACTCTGATTCAAAATCCCTCTCACCCCAACAGCATGGCAGGAGCTATCGCCCATTGCTCAGGAAACCTACACTGATCCCTTCAGTAACTCGGGCTTCTCAAGTCAGCATCTCTCCATGTGGGATGGAGACAGGAAGTCCCATCCTTCTGGTGGTGTGCTCCACTGTGGGTCTCTGGGTCAAAGGAGGTGATGTTAGTGACTGGAATAGAGGCCACCCTACCCACCTGCAGTGTTGAGCCCTGGTTCCTGGGCCAGACCCCCTTTCTGGATGGGGAGCTTCTGGTCAAGCACCCTCTCCCATCAGAGGCCTTCTCATAGCTTTGAACCTCAAAGGTAAGTGTTAGGTCTCAGTCCCCCTTCTTCCAGGAGTCCTCTTGTCCTGTGTGCAGGTCGGCTCACCTACCTCCCATTGACCCTCAGGCACAATGGATGTAGGGAAGAAGGGGTAGGTGGAGGAAACTGAGTCAACTAAAAAACCAAAGCCCTAGGCTCTGAAGAAGACAAATAGCTAGCTCCACCGGAACCCAAACTCAAACCCCAACAATATGAGTGTCTATTTGTCTGATGGCTACATAATTCAGAAGATAATTCAAATGCTTTTGGCTTGAAGACAAAAGACTTTTTCTGCTAGCAACAGAACCGGCTGATGATTTTTAAATGACAGTTTTTGCTTTAAAAAATAATAAAATAGAATAATAAAAAAACCCTACATCCATAATAATTCCAGTACATTCTTCTGTGAATATATGTCTATAATGATACTTACCATTTAATGAGTGCCATATATGTGCCGGGCATTGAGGGGGATTGCCCTTGCTCACCCCAAGTGCCCCACCTTAGATTCTTTTACTTCCTTAATTACCACAGACATTACCGCTTAGACACTCTAGGGTTCCGGAAGACAGTGATAAGATCGTGAACTGGTTTTCATTCCAGGAAGCGTAGGGATTGCCACTTAACCCCAGACAGGGTACCAGGGCTGTGGCTTACAACTGTTTCCCCTCCTTTCGGTCCCTTGTTAGTTCATGCCAATCAGGGCATCTCATAAGCAGGACAGGCATCTCTGACCACAGCCTGGGAGTATGAAAACATTATGACCTAACTTACGCACTTGCTGGGAAGAAGGAAGTCTTGACACCAAGAGGCGCTTGGGTTTGGGGAGCTAGGGTGGGGTTCGCAGGGCTCACGTGCTGGCAGCCTGTGGGCCCTCAGGCCACATCCAGCCCACGGGAGGTTGCTATTCATTTTTTTAATTATCAGACTTTACTTTTTAGAGCAGTTGTACATTGACAGCAAAACTGAGCAAAAAGTACAGAGACTTCCCATACATCTGCTGCCCCCTGACCCTCAAGCTCCGCACTATTGACATTCCCCCACCGGAGCGGGACATTTGTTACCATCGATGACCCTGCATGGGAGCATCATGACCACCGAGAGCCTGTAGTTTACACGAAGGGGTCACTCTTGGTGGTGTACATTCTATGGGTCTGGATAAACGTATAATGACATGTGTCCATCATTATAGTATCATACAGAAGAGTTTCACTGCCCTAAAAGTCCTCTGTGCTCCGCCTATTCCTCCTTCCCTACCCTCCCCCCAACGCTTGGCACCCACTGTTCTTTCCACGGTCTCTGTAGTTTCGTCTTGTCTAGAATGATAGTTGGAATCTTGCACTATGCGGGCTTTTCAGATCGGCTTCTTTCACTTAGTCATATACATTTCAGGCTCCTCCATGTCTTGTTGGCTTGATAGCTCATTTCTTGTTAGCACTGAATAATGTTCCAGTACCTGGATGTATAACAGCTTACTTATCCATTCACCTATTGAAAGACATCTTGGTTGCTTCCAAGTTTTGACAATTACTATAAAGTTGCTATAAACATCTGTGTGTAGCTTTTTGTGGGGATGTAAGTCTTGACATCATGTGGGCAAATACCAGGGAGCACAATTGCTGGATTCTTTGGTAAGAGTATGTTTAGTTTTGAAAGAAACTGCCAAACTGTCTTCCAACGTGACTGTACCATTTTGCATTCCCATGAGCAATGAATAAGAATTCCTGTTGTCATATTAGTATGATATGACCATACCTCCCAGCCCTGCTGTTTGGACCAGGATGAGCAAGTGACCCACCCAAGGTCAATTCCAACTGTTCCCCATGAATTCAGATTTTGGAACTGCACTGATGGTTGCTGAAACCGCAAAGGCTGGCAGCTGCTGGAGCCGAGTCACATGAGGATGATGCTATGAGGTTCAGAAGGTTCTGTGAACTCCAAACACTGACGGCCCATGGCTGCTGGAGTTTTTCTATAACTCAATGCTTCATGCCTCCTTGAATTCTGTGGGTCCCCTGGAGTGTCCTTCCCCACTTTTTAAAAAGCTACTCACAACTGGAAAAAAAAAATTAACTCATTCACCTTCCTATCCAATTGCCCATGAACCAGACTTTCAGGTATAGGAATCAAACTGTAACAGGCCAGATAACTAGGAGACAGGAAGAATGACACAGAAATCAGGTTCTTGCAGCCAACTCTGTTATGCCGTCTAAGCAGGCCCCGCTCTTCTGTTTTCAGTCTCCCTGGGAACTTTTTAGTTAGACGTACAGGGTGTGCGGGGTGGGGGGTGAATATCTGTGAGCCTGATGTTCACAGTGGCCATCTTGGTTGTGACAAAAGAAAGTCAGTCCTGAGAAGGAGAGAAGCAGCCAACCGGCAAAGACAAGAGATATAGAGAAAGATTTCTAGCAGTGCCCGAGGCCTCCCTGAGTTTGGTGATGGGTGACAATAAGTTACCCCTTTGCCTCAGCCAACCTACATTTGGTCACTCGGCCCCCAAAGCCTTCTGACTTAGATGGCCATTTCTAGCAAGGATGATACTGAGGACAGGATGTTTCTTCCAACCATGGGATGTGGCACATAGTAGGCACTCAATAAATGTTTATTGAATGACTAGATGAATGAACAGAATACGACTGGCAGCTTCCTGTTCCTGGGGATTGGCGCCCCTTGACTGACTGGGCTCGGGAGAACTGGCAAAGTATGGGCAGAGAAGACCAAGGGCATTGAGAAACCGCCTTGTCCCAGACTCCCCACAATTACAGAAGGTCCCGACTGGTGGCGCTACTCACCACAGTCACAGCAGGCAGCGGCAGAGGTGGCCACGATGGAGAGCTATTGTGGCGATTCCTGCGGCAGGTCATGGTTGGACTTGCCTTGTATCAGAGCGGTTGGCCAGCACCTGGCACAGTGACTACGGCACAGCAGGTGCTCGGTACACAGTAACGAGGGCAAGAATTAGTGAGCGGACATTCACGAACTTTGTGCTTCTGTGTGCTGAGCATAGCCTCACCTACAAGGCAGGGAGAAGATCCACTCCTCATTCTTTAGTTGAGAGCAAACTAAAAACCCAGTCACCATAAAATAATAAGTAAGGGTTAAGCTGTAGGATCTTGATGTATTCCTTTAACAGACACTGATAAGGGACTTCCTTCGTGGGTCTGGAGCTGAGCACTGGGGATTCAGATCTGAGTAGGATACTGTCATAGTAATTAGGGTCCCAGTGGGAGTTCCAAAGAAACACTCACATAGTCATTCATTTGCTCAAGACATCTCACCAAACTCCTGCTATGTGCCAGGCGCGATGCCAGGGTCTGGCATGGTGTGGTGCAATAAAGGTTTGGGCTGCTGGGGCTCTTGCTGCCTCCTTGGACCATCTTGAGGAAGTACGTCTGCCTCTCTGGGCCTCAGTTTCTCCCTTTGTAAAATTGGTGACAAGCCCAAATGATGCAAGGGCCTTTCCATTCAGATCCTCATGGGTAGAATTTGGCTGAACTCCAAACCTCAATTTCCTCACCTGAAAATGGGTTTATAACGAATTGCTCCTACTTCCTTGAGTTCTTGTGAGCATGAAATAGAATATATGTAAATGACCAAGTCCAGGGTCTGGCACCCTGGTAACGCTCTCTGCTCAACACCTCACCATTATTATTACTGTTACCCTGACTCCTGCCTTGCGCCCCTCCTTGTGCAAGGCACTGAGCTAAGCATGGTGGAAAGAAGCATGAAAGACCATCCAGGGCCCACCCCTGGGAGAGATCAGCGGACTATGTGGAAAGAGGGAGCTCAAAGCCAGGGTGGGAAGGTGAGCCTGGAAGCCTGCCCTGGGGATGGGGGATCAGAGGAAGCCTCCTGGTGGGGGAGGGCCTTTGTCCTTCTCTTCCAGGAGCCAATGGTGGCCAGGGCTGGGCTGGGGGTGCGGAAAGGTGGCCTTGTGGGTAAGTCCTTCCAGCTGCGGACAGGTAATCCTGGGCCTTGGAGCCGGAGAGATGATACCCCCCAAGGGCCAGGCCTGGTCCCGCTCAGGATGCTTTCCCTGTGAAAATGCTCAGCAGTCCTTGCGTTTAGGAGTGCTCGGGTCCAGCATGAATCATTCCTTTTTGAACTTGTCTAAATGTGTTTATAAAATAAAGCTGCGGCCCAGGGCTGCTCCGGGCGGAGCGGGAAGGTAATATGTTTTTAATTGGAGAGATTGGGGGAAGGAGGCAGCAGGCCAGAGTGAGCTCACCCCACATGAATGCGGCTGGGCGGAGAACAATGTACGTTCACGTTCCTGGACTACAGCAGGACCTGCTCGGTGGGCCATCCTTGGTTGAGTGGCGGCCTCCACCAACGCAGGCAGTCTGAGGGTAGCCAGGAGCCTGTGTCCTGGGTGTGTGTGTGGCGGGGGGGGGGGCAGTCAGAAACCCTGGATCTGATGTCAGCGTGGGTCAGAGCGGGGCTTGCAACTCCAGCGTATCCCAGAGCCAGGCAGGAGCTAGGGGCTTGCACCCACCCCGTGTCGACCTGGTGGATTGGAGGGGTGTGGCCCTTGCCAAGGGCCCGGTCACCACTCCGCTGGGCCCTCTCCCATCGTCCAATCTAATGATTTCTTAAGAGAAACCAGAAATATGGACGTGAAATCTCATTCTCAATGTTGGCCTTATTTGATTTTATCCTATTTTCTTTCTTCAGCTGTGTGGGCCAAATAACACAGATGTGCAGGGCGTATTTGGTCGTGCAGCTGCCCCCGAAACTCATCTTTGAGACTGTAACGTGGACCTGGCTTTGTCATTCACTAGCCATCATGACTTGAGGCAAGTTAATCAGCTTCTCTGGGCTTTGGTGTCCTCTACTGGGAATCTGGGATTTTAATGCTATTTTTCCTGACGTTTCCAACGGCTTCCAAGTGGAGGATAAAGGAGGGAGAAGAGAAGGTAATATTCATGGGGCATCTGTTATGGACCAGGCAGGGTGCTAATGATTCATTTGTTGTTGTTTTATTTTGTTTCATTCTTTTAATCATCACAGTGAGTCTCCCAGCTAGATATTATTCCCCCTTCTGAAGATGAGAGGACAGAAGCTTGGAGAGTGAAGCTGGATTTTTGACCAGTCTTTCCAACTCTTAGAAGTTGGAAAATCCTCTGTATTTTAGGAACCCTTGTCACGGTCAAGATGGGGAAACTGAGTCAAAAGTTAATGTAGCACAGCCACTCCTAGTAAAGGCTCTAGCTATTTTAGATATGGTCAGTAATAATAATTCACTTTTTAAATTAGCAACAATGTTTTTACAATGTAAAATAAGCAGAAGTTTCAAGGGTATAGTGAGGGGGCTTCTCCCCCCCACCTCCGCTTCGCTCCAGTTACAAAGTACCGATGGACAACGTGGCAGTGCATAGTAAAAGATCCATACCCTTTCAATCCGTAATTCATCTTGAAGGATTCGGTCCTAAAGAAATCTTAGAGCTGTGGGCGAAGATTTAAAAAAAAAAAAGACTCACAGAAAGTCAAATGTTCACCATAAATGAAATCGTTACATAAATTCTGTAATAGCCATACCAAGGAGTATTAAGATAAATGTTTAGGGAGCATGTACAATAACATGAGAAAAGGCTTATGATATAATGTTAAGAAAATAGAATGCAACATTAGGTTAAAAAAAAAATCTATGTTATACTTAAAGAAATGCAAAGAAAGAAGAGAGAAAGGAAATTCACCCCAATGTTAATTCTCCATGTGGTGGGATTTTAATTTAATTTTCTTCATCCTTTTGGGGAGGGGGGATTGTTAGATTTTCCCTAATGAGCATATTACATTTTATAACTGGAAAGGTATATATTTGCAGGAGGTAATGGCCCTCATCTCAGCCAGTCTGAGAAGTGGAGAGGTCTGGAGCCAGGTATCACATTTATTTTAAAAATAAAAGCCCAGAAAGAAACTCTAGAGAGAAAAATACCACAATGTAAAGTGGTTATTACTGGCTGATAGGATTATGGGTGATTTTCCTGCTACTTCTTTATACTTCTGTGTGTTTTTCAAACTTTCTACATCGAGATTTCTCTGAAATTGGCCAACAAACAGACAAACCATAAAACACTCCCTTGCATTTCCAACTGTTCCAGGCAGGGAGATATTCTTGGCAGTAGGGCTGTACCAGAATCCAGGCTTTCTTCGCTCATTGCTCTCTGTCCACTCTGGGCTTTGTACCTGTGCCCCCAACCACCACCACCACTAATTCTGAAGGTTTTAGTAACACTTGAATCCATTGAAACCTAAAGAAACATGGAATTAGGATTCTTTTTTAGCTGGTGGAAGAATGGCTTGGCTCGGTTTGTTCTTGAAACCTGTTTCTGCCACCCTGCCAAGTTAAAATGGCCTCTTGTTGAGTATATCTCATTGAGGCAAACACGCCTGTAATCAGAAGGCACATGTCCCTGACACAGCTCCAAGCTCTGAACCGTGTCCTTACCTCCTATGCTTACCCTCTCATGGAGCTGATTCCTCTTCTGTCTTGGAAGGCCAGAACCTCTCTCCAAGTGTCCTTGCTAAGAGTGAAGGCCTTGTATCCTGTGGTCAGAGCTGCTTGGGGTCCTTTGTGGGATTCACCACCTGAGGGACTTTTGTCCCTGTCCAAGTCACCATCTTGCAAGTCCCCCCTGCCCTGGGTGCCCGAGATCTGCCAGCCTCTGTAGCCCGAAGACCTGGAACTGACCGAGATGAACTTGAGCAAGTCACTGCCCTCCTCCCAGCCTTCCTTCTACGTCTGCAGAAGGGAAGGTAGCAGCAACCGGGCCTCTTTAATCAGAGCAATAAAACAAGGCACCCTGTGGTATAAAGCCCTGAACACAATAGAGATGAGCTTTCTTCTTCCCTGTCTAGCATCTAGCAGCTTCCCTCTTTCCTGATCCAAGAGCCTTTTCTAGTCTGCTTTCAAGCATGTGCTTTGGCCCATTTCAGGGGGTCTCCAAACCCTCATAGGACTACCGTGGGAGTTACCATCAAGAATGCTGAGTGCACTCCTACTGGGGCCGAGCATGGGGCATGCCTGAGTTCCAGCTCACGTGGTCCTCACCATGGGGACTTCTGTGAAGTGGGACTCACGACCCACAACCATCAGTCCTGTTGTACAGGACACTGAGGTACACACAGGTTATGTGACAGATGTAAGTCTCTTCGTGGGGTTTTGTGTTTCTTTACGTTTTCCCGCCTCCATTCTGTTCAGTCTTCCTTTCCCTCCCTTCACTGAAGACTTTCCCAAGTTCACAAAAATGGAAGCCTTCCTAGAAGAAGAAGGCAAACAATTGAGAAACCCCATTCTGGCCCAAATCTCTGGCTATTGCCGCGCTTATTTAGACCTTAGTGAGTTTCTGAATACTGTGCCTAGAGTCAGTTCCTCCAAAACCCAGTAAATGTAAAGTGCATGCCTACCAGGGTAAGAGTGGTTCGTGATCAATGGGATGGTGTCAACCTCTTTTGGAAGTTTCTAGATCCTCTTTAATATCTTTTTCTGCTTTGGGAACTCTGGGACATTTCAACATTTTTCAAAGTTTTGCGTTTGTTTTGTTGGTATTTTTAAGCTAATTCACCTAAGGTCATTCTACCTTAATTTCAAGAAAACAAGCACGTTTTAAGTTAATAACTAGGAGGTGAGGTGATGAATGATCATGGGAAGTGAGGCTCATGGGGAAAAATGACAACCACCCTAGTCTATGACCTTGGGACAGTTGCTTAAGCCTCAGTTTTCCCCATCTGTAAAATAGGGGTAATAATTTCAAGCTCGTGAGGAAGCCTGATGACTAACTTCAGTGACATAATTTGTGCAAAGCACAGTGCACTCTAATATGTAGTCAATATTCAATTATACAACAATGAGAATCTCTTTCATTGGGGGAAAATAATCACAGCCTGGCACATTTTCCTGCCACTTCTGGTATCTTTGCTTCTGTCTGACCTGGAGAAGAGAAAAGAAGCTCAGGATGGGGAGCAAGGGGAAGTTGGACGTGTAAGTGAGGCCCCTCCTCCCACAAATTACAAACCTGCAGCTGGACCCTTCCGTATCATACTGTGCACTGAAATGCATTCCAGATGCCCCGGAGAACTAAACATTTCAAAAAATTCAAACCATAGAGGGAAAAAGACTTGAATATTTATCAGACCTCTGGGGAGAAAAGGCTGGTTAAACTTAGAAGCATAAGAAAACATCACAAAGAAAGAGATGGACAGAACTGACTGCAAAAAATTCAGCACATTCATACATTAAAAAAGAAAAGGGAATGTGTGTGGCAACAGCCAAATGACAGGCGAAGGCATCGTATCTTTATTACAGAGATTGTCGGCGTGCGTGTGGACATTTATATATGGAAAGGGATGAGAACATTATCCAGACCCTTCTAGATCGGTGAACAAAGAATGCAAATAAATAATTCACAAACAAAGAAATATATTTGGGGATAAAAAGGGAGAACGCAATCTCATTGGCAATCTGAGAAATGAGTGACCACTTTCCTACCATCAGATAGTACTGATTCTCGAAACAATTAGACCTAGTGCTAAAGAGGATGAGTTCAGATAGGCCCACTCATACACTCACAGCAGGGACATGAGTCAGCCTCTCTGGGAAAAAAAATTTATAGCATCAGGTGTTGTAAAAAAATTATCTAGTATATGGTTTGGGGGAAAACTGGAGAAAAATAAAATTGGACCCCCACCTTAACCCCTAAGGTAGACTCCAAGTGGATTAAACACCTATGTGTGAAAGATGAAGTATAAAGCTAATTACAGAAGATGTAGGAGATAGTCTCACCCTGACACTTATTAGCCATGTGGCCTTGGAGGGACATTTTATGCCTCCAAGCCTTAGTTTTCTTGTCTGTGAAATTAAAGATTTAAGACCCACCTTACAAGGTGATGTATGTAAGACACCTGACACAGGCAGGTGTCCTTGACAAAGGTCACTGATTATTCCTTTCTGCCTGGTATATAACTTGATCACCACTCCTGGCCTCTCTTGTGCTGGTATGGTCACGTGAGTGAGCTCCGGCTGCTGGAAAGCTAGTAAAAGTGATGAGTGCTCTTCTAGGCCTCCCATGCATAATCCCACATTCGCTTTCCCCATCCACTGGCTGAATAGGGAGAATCTGGGGCCTTAGAAGAGGGCAGTATATCAGGATGAAAGGAACCCGGGTCCCTGAATCACCACCTACATGTCTGCCTGGCCAAAGACCCCAGATGAAACCTTATGCATGAGATACCAACTTCCATTGGGTTAAGCCACTGCAACTTGAAGATTCTCCATCATAGCAGCTAGCAATATCTGTTGTAATTAACAGGGTGCCGATATTTACTATGCAGTTTGACCAACAAATTCCACTTCTGGGAATCTAATGGTTGGGGTTCATTAAATCTGGTTCCTGCTGTAGCCCCTGGTGGGCAGCAGTGGGGTTCCTTAATCCAGTCACTAATCAAAAGTACACCTTGGAAGATTTCCAGAGAAGTGGCTAATAGAAAAATGGATTCTGTTGGTTGACTTAAGGTTTTGTTCTAAATTGTTAAAGTTGGATTTTTGCACATTCTGAGGTTGGGATTGGCTAGAGTGTTTTGACTAGACTAAACTAGAGCTCAAAAAATAGTCAAAGGATAAGTCAAAATAAAAGTAGAAAGGGGAAAATATGGAAGTAATCAGATTGTCTGTATCAGCTGATAATAGTCTGTCCCTGGGCACAAAGCCAGCAAATGTTAACCCTGGCCGGCCACTCACACACTCCAGGTGACGTGCTGTTAACAGAGGACGGTGACAGCTAGCCCCTGGGGGGTGCAGCTCGAGGGGCAGTGATTCAGAAAACTCCCCTGACTGTGCGCCTCCCTCCTGACTCCCAGGATGGCATGGGGGGTGTGTATCCACCCACCTCACTGAGGAGATCTTTTAAATGTAGGAAAATCTTTATGCCAAAGAATATTTAAGGCAGTATTATTTACAGAGCGAAGCCCTTCGGAGCAACTGCATTGTGTGTGACAGATGCTGCTGCTCTCCTACCCAGCAGCCATTCATTCCCCCTTCTTTCCTAGAAAACAGGCTCCCAAAGTTGAGTCAGCATTGTTCCAATCCAGTTTGGTCCTTCCATTCCTTCTTGGCAGTGATTGGTCTAGGCCTGGTCATATGATCCTGGCCGATGAAGCGTAAGGGGTAAGGGAAAGTTTGCCAGGAGTTTTCAGAAAGACGGAAGACAGAGGCACTCAGGAGCATGTGCTTCCCTCCGACACTCACATGCCTTTCACACCTTGGACTCTGCTGATGAAGACGTGATCCCTGGAGATGCTGCAGCCATCTTGCCATCTTTGGTCAAAGAGACTCACATAGACATCCGTCCAGAGCTACTGAGCCTCTGGACTAACCTGGAAGCATGTTTTGTGACATAATTATGTCTTCGTTACGCACTTTTACTTGGATGATCTGCTACAGGTTCACCCTGTGATGCTATTGGAGTGAAGGTGGTGGAAAAATTGTTGGAAAAATGCAATCAGCACACCTGGAGTTTCCCCAGACATGGTACTTGACTCTCCTCAGGACAGTCTCAAGGCAAAGCCCGGGGGTCTGCTCGTGAGAACTAAAGGAAGAGAATGTTTTAGTAAGCAGTGGCCTACCCTTCCAGGGTCTGGTGGGGCAAAGAATGTTGAGTTTTCCCTTGAGCTAAGTGAGCACTTTGGAACATAGCTGGGTAGAGCCTTCTGGAAAGGACCTCACTTAAAAAGTATGCCTAACAGGGCAGGACGACCTCAGCAAGAACTCTCCATGTAGCTTGTATCACAAAATCTCCAAATAAGATCACATTCACAGGTACCAAGGATTAGGGCTTCAATCTCTCTTTGGGGGGCGGGGGGTTCACAGCACCTGCTTATCATACATGGGGCTTATGCATCACTGTCAAAGGGTGTTCCTGTGTTTCCTGCCTATCTGCAATGATGCCTCACTGACCCAGATCCTTATACATACATCACAGGTGGCCTTGAGGGTGACCCATCTCTCTGCTTGCTGCTCTGTGCTTCAGCGCCGGACTCCAGTCCTTCCACTCATGTTCATGGGCTCGGCTCTTGTCACCTGTGCCTTCCCTGCTGTGGCGTTTATCACACTGATTTTGTGGTCTGCTTCTTGCTAATCTCCTTCTCTGTGAGCTCCTTGAGATCAGGGGCCTCCCCTGATGCATTTCTGAGCTCTCAGTGCCTGGCATAGGGCCTGACACCCCGTGGGTGAGTTGATGGGTCAACTGGATGAATCGATAAATGTGTAGGTAGAGAGCCAACATGAATGGTATTCAAAGTCATGAAAAACAAAGAAAGTCTGGGGAGCTTTCACAGATGGGAAGAGGCCGAAGAGACATAATGACTAAATGTGACGTGGTATCCTGGATGGGAGAAAGGACCTTAGGGGAAAAACCGGTGAAATTCAAATAAGGTCAATGCACTCGGAGCAGATCAACAGTGTCACATCGATGTTCTTAGTTGAGACAAATGTCACAGAAGATGTTACCATTAGGGGAAACTGGTTAAGGGTATGTGGAAACTTTCTATCTTCATAACTCTCTTGTAAATCTAAAATTATTTTGAAAATAAATAAATTAAATAATTTCAAAATAAAAACCTAAATAAATAAATGTTAAGGAAAGGCAGACACTAGGATCATCCAGGGATTTACTAAGTTGGGGAATAAGTTAGGTCTTGAAGGAGAAATTGGAGAGATGGGATTAGGGGCCCATGGGTGACAAATATCTCAGTGGAAAAAAAATCAGTCAGTTTTGTTCAATGTCCTCTTGGCTGCCCATCTGCAAAGTGGGTGAAAACCCACATGTCAGATGAGGCCATGATAGCACTGCAGGTCTAGCTAGGAATGCCTGAAGACCTCAATCCCACAGATGGAGCAGCTTAGAACCTTCTAAGACTTCTGCAAATTTTCAGAAGTTTGAGGTCTCATCATCTGCCATGCTTCTTGGTGCTACATTAAGAATATACGTGTTGTCTGACAGCCCTGTTCACCAGATTTATGTCACACACACAGAGACACACACACCACTGGGGAGTTTAGGAGAGTATCTGAAAGTTTGGGTATTGCAGGGCAGAGAGACTTCCAACACAGCAGAGCCTTCCATTCTCTTGTTGGCCCCTCCCTCCCCTCCCCTCGCCTCACCTCTCCTCTCCCTTCCTTTGTCCTGGGCTGTCTCTGTGCTGGACACTGTCCCCAGGGCCCCCAGCGTCCTACCTCCTTCAGTTCAATCCATATTAAAATACGATTCCCTTCTTAGGAGGAATTTTGACACCAGCTATTAAAATACCATTTGCTTTAGCTCCTTACATGAGTCTGAAGCGAGTGCTGCCTCCTCTTGGGCTCATTACAGCCATGGCTTTGATCCACTGTGTCTAGACAGCCCTGTGGGTCAGAATCAGTTGGGAGAAGCCTGGCAATGTCATTATTTGCTAATGTCAAAGCACAACTATTTCCAATATTTTGGGTTAAAAATCGTTCCATTGAGAGTATCTCCAAGGTTAGCCCTGTGACAATGTCACTCTTCCTCATTCTAATATGCTCACCTGACTGAGAGGGAAAAGGATAACATGTGAAAGTAGCCCGTGGGAATTCTGCACAGGACAATGCCACGTGTGAGATGACCTCTGCACCTGCACGCCAAACAGAAAACTGGGCTGCGAAGGGCTCGGTCAGAGGATCAGATGAGACCTCTGCGCACTGTAAATACTTAGGCAGAGTTAGTGACTGAGGTTCACGTTTGGTCCAGAAGAGCCTTAAAGGGAGCTGGCCCCGTCATTTTAGAGATGGGGAAACTGAGGCCATGGGACAAAGGTGACATGCCCAAGGTCATACCATGAGCCCATGACAGCCCAGACCCCCTCCAGCACTTTGCAACCTCTCTTAGACCTGGAGATGCTCAAATGAAAATGAGAGGGCCAGGGGGAGAGATCAGCGGCCGGCCACATGGCCCTCTGTTTTCCACACGAATTTCTAAGAATTCCGGGAGGTGAGCACTGATCTTGGTCACCCAGGGATAGCATTGCTCTGTAACAATTGCAGTAATCGTAATAATTGCTCTCTCTTCTCAGAGCATGTCTTGTTTGACATGCAAGGGATAATTAGAACCAAACAGGAGTCGTCAGCGAGGCTCCAAGGGGGAAAGGATGCCACAAGTCGGGAAGGTTGGGATCTGTGCCCTGGGGTGCCCTACTGCCTGACCCTGGCCGGGTGAGTTAACCTAAGCAGGCATTCCTTTTCCTCTCTGAAAATCCGGGACAGCTGCAGTTCTCCCACAGGCTGACGGGAAAGGGGAGCATTCCTGGCACACACTAGGTGCTTCCTGAGGCTTCCCAGGGTACGGCCCAGCCCAGAGCTCACACCTGCACTGCTTATGAGACAGGGATGTTCCTACCCCTGCTTCCACTTCTGCAGGGGTACAGGCTGCTTTTCTTCCCTCCTTCTCCTCCCAAATAACTCTCCCGTAGGAGACAACATCACCCCGGACTGTCTGTGCTCAGGGTGAGCGTCCAGAGTGGAGAGGAAGGGCACAGAATGAATTGGAATCCTCCTTTTGTGAGAGACAGAAGCCCGGTTTGGACCACAGGGTTCACCTCTTCTAGGACATCCCCTCCCCCAACCCTGCAGTTTCTCATCGTGCCTTGCAATCCACTGATAGTTCATTGGGACATTAAAGAAGGGTGCATCTAGAATCGATGGCATATCAGATTCTAGGAAGCCTGGCACCTGAAGCAGCTAAGGGGATCCATTAGCTCATGTAACTCAGCCACAGAAGGAAGTGATCATCAGGAATGGGAGAGGTGGAGGGGGGTGGACTTCAAGACCTGGGAGTCCATGCTCCCTCTCTTCTCCCCTCAACTTCCCTGTGTTGTCTTGGCTTTGTCCCCTCAGGTCAGCTCCCCAACGAAAAGACAGCTCTCCCCTACCACCTCCAGGAAGAAAAGCCCCAGCGAAAGGTGCTGGCTGGGTCCTGAGCCCTTCCTGGACCAATCACTTCTGAGCCTTTGCCATGACACCCCCGTGGCTGGGAAAGTGGGGCGCTCTGAGTGCCAGCCTCCACCAGACCTACAGGGCTGAAATGGAGGAGGCGCGCTGGGCTTCTGGGCAGACTGCACAAGAACAGTCCACTGCCTTGAGGCCTGGATTCACGTGCGCCGTGGCCACCAGGAGCCTGCTCCCAGAGCTTCGGGTGCTTTCCATTTTCGCTCCTCACTAAGTCAAAGGAATGTGGTCACTTCTTTCAAACTCAGTAGCTGTCATTCTTGTTACTTATCACCGTGGCCCCGATTTAGATTATATGCTTACTGAGGCCAGGCACGTTTTCCTCTGTTTCTTTTGAGATAAAGATCTCCTATGGCCATAGGCAGTCACTAAATTATACTAGGAATTACTGATAGCGAATATTTATTGAGCACTTAAGATGGGCCAGGCACAATGCCAGTGTATTGATTTTGTATTAGTCGTTTAATCCTCAAGACATGAGATAGATACTGTTATTACCCCCATTGTACAGGTGAGATAACTGAGGCACAACACGTAACTTACAGAGGAAGCAAGGAGGAGATCCAGATTCCAAAGGGAGGCAGCTGGACTTCAACGTCTTGTTCGCTACCCCCACAGCACTCGTGGGCAGGGCTGGATTCGTCCATGGAATCCCACGGAGCAGAGGCATATCCCGGAGCTCAACCTCCTCCTAGCCTCCAAATGACCCAGGGTGCCAGCACAGCAGGGAGTTGGAATCCTCACAGATTTTATTTTAATCTTTGATAATACTAGTGAGCATTTGTTGGCACTGGTCTAAGAGCTTAAATTACATGATCTCATTCTTTCTTCTAAACAACTCATTTTGAAGGTTAAGAATCAGAGGTTCAGGGAGGGTAAGCAACTTGCTTGGAGACACACAGCTAGGGAAGTGGGGAGCCAAGGTTTTAACCTAGGACCGCCTGACTCCAACACCCGAACTCCTAACCATGCACTCTCTGCCCCAATGGGAGTCTGAGGGTGCGCGAGCTGGTCGAAAAGAGCCTTGCGAAGTTAGACGCTCCTCCTCCGTCCACATTCCCGTGCCCATTTCCACCCTGAGAACTGCTCTGGCCGCAGCGGCAGGGCTGGGAGCAGCTGCTCAATCCCTCCCGTGCTGCTCAACCTATCCCAGCGCCAAGTCTCCAGATGTCCAGGAACAATGTACCACAAGTTCAGGTAACAGTGGCTGTGGGCGTATGTGAACGCTTCCCACCCCTGAAATGCACCACTGCAGGGCTTCTCTCTGATTTCCATAGGACTGCCTCCCCCGGACCAAGAACATGTCATCATAATCATAGCTACCACTTATTAAATGCCTGGAATCAGCAGGGCCCTGGGCTAGGGGCAGTGGAAATTTCCTCCCTCATTCTTCCTAATGACCCTTTATAATGAGTGTTCCGGAAATTGAGACAAGAAAAGAGGTAGAGTAAGGAATGTGGCCAAGGCTGCACCGTCATCAGGTGGCAGAGCTGGAACTTGAATCTGGGTCTGATTGACTTCAAAATCCTTGACTTTAATGCCAACTTTAGGCTGTGTCTTAGCCTGTGCTAAGACAACAGAGGCCAGGAAGGCATAGCTTTTGTTCCCAAGAAGGTAGAGTCCAGCAGCAGGCGCACATGAAAGCACAAATTGCAACTGGGAGAAAGTACGAGGACTGACAGATGTATGCGCTGGGTCCTGAGGTTGCCCCGGGGAGAGAGGTGTCGTCCTGGATGGGATATTCTCCACAAGTCGATGGCAAGTGATAGGAGTCCAGCTCAAACTTGTTTAAGAGGAGAAGAGGCAGGGGTGGGGCAGAGATTGATTGGCTCCTATTTCCCAAAAGTTCAGGGAACAGGCTTCAAGTCTGGCTTGATCCAGGAAATGAAGAAGGTTAACAGGAGTCTCCTCACAGTTTCGAGCTGTGCTTTCAGCCATGTTGACTTTAGTTTTACGAAGGGTCCTTGACAGGTGAGATGTCCACCAAAGAGAGGTACCTGGTCCATACTCTATAAGGTCAATGTGCTTAGCAACCCCAATGAAAAGAGAGTCTCTGTTTACTTTTAACTTCAGCCAAATGCCCATGATTGAGCATCATTGGATTTGCTCAGGCCCGTGTAACTTGCTCTGGTCTCATTTAATCACTGTGGCCAGAGAGGTGAGGTCATTGATCGGCTGTTGGCCAGGTCTGGGTCCCCTGCTCACAACTGAGATTGCACATCAGGGTACTGGCACTGGGAGAAGGGGCAGGGGTGCTGGGAGGGCAAAGACAGTCAGTGCCCACCCAAGGCCAGCTGGGTAAGGGAGACGTCACAGAAGAGGATCCCGGGAGCTTGGTTCTGAGGAACTAACGGAAGTATGCTGGGCCCAGCTGGGGCTGAGGAGAAGGGCGTTTCCCATCAGAGGGGACAGCCTGTGCCTGGCCATGGAAGTGTGAACTAATTGTCTGGCACAGCTGGAGGCCAGAGCAAACGTAGGAGAGGAGTGTCAGACGTGGCTGGAGGGGGACAGGCAAGGGACTGCGGGCCTGGGGCCCGTGCTCAGCACTTTGAACTTACTCCTGCAGGGAGGTAGAGACTGGGGTTAAGGGCAAGGTCTCCTTCCTCTCTGGGTGACTCTGTTTCTCTGATTCTCAGCCTCCCCATCTGTGAAACGGGGAGGATGTGGAACAGCTTTCACAGAACTGAAGCGAGGGCCAAAGGAGGCGAATTCATGAGGAGCACAGGGACCGTGCTTAGTCAGTACTCACACACACAAACCATTACCCTGGACAGATTTTAGGCATCAGAGGGACGACGTGCTCTGATCTACACTCTAGAAAGTTCCTTCTGGGATCGGGTGGAAGATAGAAGCCAAGAGACCCACGGGAAAGGTGACGTGATGGTTCAGGTCCTGGTGAGAGATACAGAGAGCTGCTGTGAGGAGGTGGAGAACACAGGGCTGACGGGAGGGGGCTCGTGAAGAAAAAATTCCACGGCATTTGGCAGAAGATCGGCTGTGGGGAGAAGGAAGAATGCCGGATAAAAATAAACAGGAAGACAAAAATCTATCTTTGATTTTGGATCCCTTCACTTTTCACTTTTGAACAAATAAATTTTCTCAGATAAAATCCAACCAATTTCCTCAGATTTTTTTTTCTTTTCCTCTTCAAAGATCTCAAAAAATACCCCTAGACCATTTTATTCCCCGTTTTGAAAGCTTAGAGTTTTGTTTTTAGCCTGAACATGCTTTGAATGTCCCACCTGCTCCTGTCTGCCTCACCTGAGAAGCCGGCCCCCTTCTCCAGGCCATGGTGCCTCGTGTGAGGGAAACAGGCTGTGTGGGCGGATTTACAAGATCTACGATTACGTGTTCACCATGAGGAGTCTCAATCACAAACAAGTTTTCAGGACTCAAGTTCTAAGGCATCCTCGCCAAAAATCAATTAAAAAGAGGAAGAAGAGGAAGAGGAGAAGAAGGAGAAAGAGGAGGGGGAGGGGAGGAGCAAAAGAAACAGCAGCAGCCATCACAAATTCAAAAGAAAACAGAAATTTGACCAGAAAAGCCCCTCAGCCACTCAACAAAATCTTTCACAAGAGCTATTTGACGTCTAAGTGTAAATAATAATGAAGCTGAGACTTTGTACTCAACTTTGTCATTTCAAAGCCACTTTTTTTTACAATCATTAGTTAATCAGTAAATGAATCAAAAACATATGGATCATATTTCACTGGAATCACATGACTTTAAATCAGAGGAAAATGGCTGTAGGGAAAACAAACAATAAAAAGGCTTTTTTTCCCTTAACTTTTATTTTTTGGTTTCGTTAGGACCCAGTGCTTGATAACTGGGTGAAATGAAGTTGGACACACACAGGATCAGGTTGCTCGTTGAGTTTAATGAGAATATAAACCTCGGATTTCCACTGCAGCACCCAAGCGTCCCAGGGTGAAAACGCTGGAGGGAAGGAAGGAACAGACAGTGTACTTACCTGTCCATGTACCCAATAAACCTCAGCAAGAATTTCCCTGGGGAACCAGCCGCTGGGTACCAGAAACCAAATGCACCTCGGACACTCCGGAGTCCAACTGCGGTGGGCATTTCGGAAGGACTTTGAGGCTTGTGGTCTTTTAGCGCATCACTCCCTGCTGGCCCGTTGTGGGCAGTTCCCCAGGCACCTGAGGCCTGGTTATGAACAATAAAAATAATAAGAGCCGAAGCCCGTTGAACCGCTACTATGAGCCGGGCACCATTCAAGTTCTTGACGTTCATTAACTCATTAAATCTCATGCCGCCTCTGGGTCCTATTTTCCCCTTTATGGAAACAGCGGAGGGGGTGGTGGATGGTCAAGGAAGTTATCCAAGATTACCAGCAGTTACATCATGAAATGCATCTTCAAACCCAGGCAGCTGAGCTCTTCACCACTAAGGTGGACTTCCCCCGCCAAGCATGGTGGAGGTCTCCCCCCCTTGTCACCCAGCACCCATGGGAAGGCTTAAAGCATGTCTTCGCAGTGTTCCCCAGGGTGGTGGTGTGCTTACATTTCTCCCAAAGATGTGATCTCAGAAAAAACCAACTTCAGAGTCAAACCTGGCGTCCACTTTGTCCTTCTGGGTTCTGGCAAATGAGCTCCCCACCGGTCTTGCGACCCTCCCTCTTCCCCCACACAGGCCAACAGAATGGACAACCCTTCGTGGGGGTAGGGAGGCCAGGGGCCAGCACACACTTCCCCCCAAAAGCATCATTTCTGTTCAAAGACCAGGGTCTTCCAGGGTGAGAACAGACCTGAGCTGCAAGAGGATGGGAGAAGAAGCCTCCAGATTGCCCTTCGCACGTCCCCCACTCTTCCCTCACTCCGCTTCAGTGACACCCACTCCCCTTCTGTCCCTCGAAAGCACCAAGCGCTTTCCCGCCTCCCAGCCTTTGCCAACGCTGGCCCCGCAGCCTGGAGGGCCCTTCCTCCGGCCTCCAGGCCTCGACTTCGACGCCTCCCTCTCTAGACACTTTCTGACCACACTGTCCAGGCAGGCACCTCTACTCTCTCACTTGGCTTTTCCCCTTCAGTGTCTTAGCCCAGTTTGTAATTGCACTTCTGTTTGCTCACTGACATGTGGATTCTCTCTCCCCTTCTCATCTGCGCCTTCCAGGAAGCCTTGTATATAGTATCCAACAAAACAAGACCTAGCCCAGAGCCCTGTACTGAGCCTGGACCACACACTATGTGCTCAAGAAATATCTAATAGGGGGCGCCTGGTTGGTTCAGTCAGTTAAGCATCTAACTCTTGATTTCGGCTCAGGGCCGTGGGAACGAGCCCCATATCGGGCTCTGTGCTTAGTAGGGAGTTTGCTTGAGATTTTCTCTCTCCCTCTCTCTCTGCCCCTCCCCCCGAAAAAGAAATATTTAATTGAACAAAAAGTACCAATAAGATTCCGATCTAGGATTAGAGCTCTGATGAGAGAATTTTCTCTTTTTCATTTTCTATTGCTGGGACTTTAAGGTCCCAGAGAGCTGGACTCAAGTCCTGGGAGGAGCACGAAAATTGATTTTCATTTTATTGTAATTTGACAGAGTCGTGGAGCTGGGAACCTGGGACATGGAACCTGGAAGTGCTAGTCACTGCCCTCAAGGAGCTGTGAGTCCAGTGCAAGAGACCAACTCAAGTTTCTCCGAGCTTGAGGTTGGCATCCAAGACCACTGCCAGTGGAACTTGGACAGGTGAGCATGACCTCGTCAGGCACAGAAGGCGGGAGTATTTCACAGGCAGAGACGCAGAAGGGGCAAAGGCCCCAGGGTGGGAGAGAGGGTGGCATATTTGGGGAACCTCCCATGATTTGGCATGACTGGCATGGAGAAGGTGGCAGAGGACAAGACTGGAGAGACAGACCACAGCCAAATCCTCAACGCGCGAAGTTTATGCAGCAGGTAACCCTGAAGGTTTTGCACCCAGAAGTCTGGCTGGGTCCTTCCGTTGGCTCAGTGACCAGTGTGGAGGGGGCAAGACCAAGAGGTGAGTGAACAGATCTGAGGGCTATTGAGTTGTAGGCCTGCCAGGACTGGACTTTCGGGGACAAGTGCAGGGAGAAGAAGAAGAAAGTTCGAGAGATTCAGTGGCCCTGCAGAAGCAGTATCTCTAGCATGCATTCCCCTGGCTTCTGCTGCAGACTCTTGTCTGAATAAGCGTTGTCCCCCAGGCCCTGACCTCACCGTCTACCGGCAAATCCCCCACAGCGCACAGCTCTGCCCTGCTCCTGCACAGAGTTTCTGGAAGATCCCAGAATATTGAGGTCTTCCAAATTCACCAGCACTCAAGGGCACCTGGCTCTCACCCACGGTGATAAGTCTTGGGTTCAAGGGCTTCAAGGAGGATCACCTACTCTTTGGCCACTGAAACTGTTGTTTCCCTCACAATATAGAAGCCCCAATCTACAAGGGTGAGTGAGCAGGGCTCTAAGAGCAGAATATCACTTCTTGGCTTTCTTGGCTCTCGGTCCAGAGCCAAGATTTAATTTTTAAATTTCAAAAACATAAGTGGTCAGACCATGGCTCAAAAATTGAAACCCTCCTCTCAGCAGTTCTGAGTCTGCCACATGGACCTTCCCAGTTGCAGAGCCTGACATCACTGGGCTGGGGCTGCACTTCAGTTTCCCAGCTAACAAAAGAGCGGAGCTTTAGGTGCCCTTCTGGGGCTAAAAACAACGATACCTTCCCAGATTCTAGCTCGTGTGACCTTGGTCATGTTTCTGAGCTACTTCGAACCTCAGTTTTCTCATCCGTTAAATGGGAACATTCGTGTAATACCTCATGGAACCGTTGGGAGAAACAAATGAGATATGCATGTTAACTTGTAAGACAGTACCATCATATATTAGGTCTATAATAAGAAAAGTCTAGATTTCTCTGAGTTATAAACTGAGCCAATGCTTTTACTTTAGAGGATTAAAAATTATATCAGTGAAAACTTTGCTGAGACTCAGGTTCCCATTTCCTCCCTTCTCTGGCCAGGTCTATGAAAACTTTGAGAAGAGCGGGAAGCTGGGAAGCCACACGATCTTTAGCTAGTCTCTGAACCTCTCTGGGCCTTAACTTCATCTGTCAAATAGGAGCGATAATGCCTGCCAACTTCAGGCTGTGTGAATCCAGGAGGGAGATACCACTTACCCAGCACTCAGGGAATTTTCCCTGGTGGAGGGATAAGCTATGTGAGGCGTTCGAGGAGGTTGGCCTCAAAAGAGTAAGAGGGTTTCCCCCCTTTTCTCTTTGATGAAGGAAGTTGGGGTGGGGGCTTGTGCCCTAAAAGAATGAGGTTTCCCTTGTCCAGGCAAGAAGTAAGGGGCTTTGCTCTTTTCAAAATTGTAGGTTCAGAGACACAGAGAACTGATTCCAGGAGATGAAAGAGAGGTGAGATTTCTAAGGGTGAGCACATCGTGGAGGGTAGTGGGTTCCATATGCAGCAGATAGGGGTCTCCTACTCCCATGAAGGGCCCTGGAGGACTAGAATGGCCAAGGAGGATGGCCCATGGCTGGACCCTCAGTGTGGGACCAGCTACATAATATGCAGGGCCCGGTGCAAAAAGCAAATGCAAATACCTTGTTCAAAAATTATTCAGAATTGCCAGACAGTAACAGAGAGCATTAAACCAAGCATTAGGCTTTCTGAGCACGGGGCTCTGGGAGCCGCATAGGTTAGACATGCCTGAGGCTGGCCTTGACTTGTTTTCTCCTCCGAAGCCCAGTGAAGTTTCCACAGCCCTGATGGGCACCGAGGGAGTGGATGCCACGAGCAGAGAAGCCCTGGCCCTCCACTGGATTTTGAGACCGTGGACAAGTGAGGAAGACCAGATGGCCAGCCCTGAGCTTCAGTCTGCATAAGGTTTCCAGAATTCTTGTACAACTTTAGGAAACGCAAGCCTGTCCCCACTCCGCACCCCTAAAGAGGTGAGCCTGGATATCCTGCCAGCCAGGTGCGTACAGAGCCAAATTTAACGTGACTTAGAAAAATGGAGGAATGTGACTAGCCTTGGGTCTGCGTTCCAGGCAGCAAAAGCATCCAGGGGCTCAAGCCGAATCTCACCTCATCCTCAGAACAGTCTGCCGGCCCCCCCTCAAGGGCCATGCAAGCGTGCGTCGACTCAGTAATCATACCCTTGAAGCTGAGCCCTGCACTCCGTGCTTTAGCTCAGGTAACCCTCACAACCACGACCCTCACGGGTAGTTTCTGTGAGTGGTTTCGTTTTGCAGATGGGGACACAGAGACCTAGGGAGGTTAAGTCATTTGCCCGAAGTTCAAGAACCAGTGATGGAGCTGAGATGTGGGCCCAGGAATTCTGACTCCAAAGGCCACTGCTTAGCTGCCCCCCACACTGCCAACGAAGCCAGAAGGGCTATCTTTTCTAGGCCTCCTGATGGGACTTTTCTCCTCTTTCTCATGTTAGTTTTTGTCTTTTCCTCTGCCTTCCAGGATCTTGGTCTACACCCCGCTGGTGCGCTTACCGCCAGTGCCCCAGTCCTGTGTGGACTGATGGCAGGAAGAATAGCAGCTCCCTGTGTTGCTTGCTCACTGTCCCTGCGAGTCCCCAGGCCCTTTGCCCCTCTCACCCCCACAAATGCATGAGAGAGGGAGTGCCGGTGTCATGTCACACGTGAGGAATGCAGCGCTCCAAGGGGTTAAGTTGCTTGGCCAACATCACTCAGCTGAGACTGAATCCACGGCCGGGTGACCACAGAGTCGCACTAACAAGAGGAAGGTGTATTTTCTGCAGCAGTTAAGTGAGGCAGGAAAGGACCTGGACTTTTTCAAATCATGGGATATATGTTCTCTGCTGTTCTGCTGCATGCGACAACCCCTTCTTCCCCCCTCCGACCTCAGCATTCCCAACCATACCATGGGAAGCCTTAAGCCACTTACAAGAGCACATGTTCAATGGTCCAGCTTCCCAGTTCAAATTCCAGCACTCCTGGCTGTATGACCTTGGGCGGGTTACTTAACCTCTCTGTGCCTCAGTTTTCTCATCAGTAAACTGGAGATAGAGACAGTCACTGTCTCTGATTCTTAGAGCTGTAAAGTTAAATGAGATTAAAGTATGTACTGCATTCGGCCCTGAGCCTGGCACATAGTAGGCACTGAGTAAATGTTAGACATTCTTACCAGCATGAAAGGTTTTAGCTGGTAGCCTAGCTATGCCTTCAAACACACACACACACACACACACACACACACACACACACACGTGCCTGACTCCCAGAAGCCTGGACTGGGTCCCCTACGGCCCTGGGGCAGAAGCCTAGAAGGTGTCAAAGCACCCCCACTCTTGCTGCCCCCCGTGTGGAGGCATTGGCGGGCAGGGCAGCTGACTCCTTGCACATGAGACTGGCCAGTGACCGAGGAGCTATAGCCTGGGCATGAGGGAATGGAAGAAGGCTGGAGCTCGCAGCAAGTGTGGGGGCACACGTTATCACTGGAGCAGCCAGAAGTGGGAGTCACTAATGTGTGTCAGGGCTTCCTGCCGGGGCGGGGAACAGCTCGCCCAGTTCTGGCGGGGCATGCACCCCGTGTCTTTGTGTCCATCCTCATGCAGGAGGACCCAAGCTGGCCCCCAGCGGTCACAGAGTCACCAAACTAGGGCCCAGTTCTGGATGGCCACATCCCCGTCCCCACCCCGAGAAAGAGAAATGGGAATGGAATGAAGCGAAGCGGGGCTAAACGGGCGGAGCGAGCCTCGGCCTTCTCACCTGTCATGTTGGTGGGTGTCTGGCTCCGTGCCAGGCCCTTGAGGTTCCAGGTGTGAGAGACCTGACTCGGAACTACCAGGTGTTTGGGGCATGGAGGGGAGACAGACCTCGGAAAGTGTGACAGCGCTATTTATGATTTGGGGACCCTTGAAAAGCATGGCAAGGAGTTTGGAATTTATCCTCAGGGCCATAGGGGACTGTAGAGCGTTCAAGCAGGAGACAGAACTGGTCACATTAGCAACTAGTAGGCTCCCAAGGGGGAGAGCCGAGAACGGACGCAGAGGATGCAAAATGGAGTGAGGTCAGAAGATCCCCAGCCCGGGGATCCCCAGCCCTGATGTTGCCCCCTGACCCAAGGACCACAGCCCCAGGACCTGACCCTTGATGTTGTCTCCAGCCCCTTCCCCTCCCATCTGCTCCCACTGCACTGAACCCTTTCCCTTGCTCCAGGCTTCTCCCATCTTTCCTCACCTGTGAGTTTCCTCTGCCCAGAGCCCTCTTTCTGCCGCTCTGTGCCTGTCACCCACTCCACCTTCAGCTGCCAGCTTCCAGGTCGTTCCCTTCAGAAAACCTTCCTCAATGACTCACCTCTTCCAACTAGACCACATGGCCATGGTCTGTGTTTCCCACTAACCTTGCCCCTCTCCTTTGACCATGCTCATTGTTCTCCCCTTTAAGAAAAGCGACAGAGCTTGGCCTCCCCACCTGATGCCCCAACGCCCAGCACTCGGAGCAGGCCCTGGGCATCCAAGAGGTTGTGGCTCGGGGTTCCAAGGTAGCAACGTCTCCTTAGAAAACCCTCAGTTCCACTTAACCTCCCACACACTCACACTAGATGTCCATCCCCACGGCCATTCACCAAGTCTCTCTTAGTCTTGGAGACGTTGTCTAATGAAGTAGGTACCTGCCAACAGTTTCAAAGGGAAGTTTCTGATCATTAGGTAGGTGCAATTGTGTTGTCTTGACACCGGGAGAAAAGTGAGTCAGTTCAGGGATCTTCTACTCTGAAAAGACTGAGTTGTCCCCTCCCGCCCTGTTCAGCCCCTGCTGGGCTGGATCAGAGCTCCTCCTGGGCTCCTCCAGCACGTGAGCTGTCCCTTCTGGATCTGCTTGCCCACCTCTCCCACTAGACTGGGTCTGACTGAGCTCCATGTCTGCAGCCTGGCCCATGGCAGGTGCTCAGTGCCTTTGGAATTACTGACTGAACGAATAGCCTACTAAACATAGAACATCGTAATGAAGAGCTCAAACTGAATGATGCCCAAGGCTGGATGCTGGACAGGAAGGCTGCCTTGGCTCAGCTTGGCTGAACCAGAGGGACCCGCATATGAGCCATGTCCACCCCTGATCGGGGCCTGGGATGGGCAATGCTCGCCGATGACAGAAACATGCTGGGATAAGGTGGGGCCTCATTTCCCGAATGTCCCTTCCTCCTGGGGAGTGGTTACTTTCATCCTTGATTCCCATCTGAGTGAGACATACAGTGTCAGCCCCTTTGTCGGCCTATTATAGACACCTGCTAACCCAGGTAGCTGATCCCGATCTCAAGGGACCCACAGCCCTGCCCTCCTTCATCTTAGGAGATGGGGGAAGCAGGGGAAACCCAGTGTGACCCATTCCCAACGCTTAGAGTGGAGAGAGTGGGCCCGAGGCACAGTAGTGAGTTTTTCCAGATTAGCAAGGAGATGGGTAATTAAAATCTGTCAACACCTCCCACGCGCCGAACACTTTATACACTCTGTGACTGACCTCTACACCAGCCTTAGAGAGAGCGGTTTATCCGCCTCCCCCATTTGACAGATGAGAAAAGTGAGGCTCGCAGGGGCAAAGCGGCAGGCCAGAGGTAACACACTGAATGGGTGGAGGAGCCAGGGTTCAAACCAGGCTCTCCTGGGCCCCACTGCGCGCCCAGCGCCCCTCCCCTCCAGTGCCCTGCGCCCCTCCCCTCCAGTGCCCTGCGCCCCTCTCCTGCGGCCGGGGGACAGGGAGTTCGGCCTCCTCCCGCACTCGGCTCACGCTGCCCAGTTCTTGCCGCTGCTGCCAAGTACTGGGACCTGATTTGAATTTGGGGTTCTCTCCACTGCAGCCTAACAAAGGTTTTTATTGGAATGCCCCTCAGATTTGCAGACTTTGAAGATGTTTCAACAATGCAGTAAAAGGCAGGTCTTTGCCACAACAAAAGGCAGAAATATCACCGAGGAGTAAACAGAATTCCTTGGCCTCCTCCGAGCATGTGTCAACATCTTTTTCTTCCCCTTCCCCCCCTCTTCTTCTTCTTCTTCTTTTTTTTTTTTTTTCCTGCAGATTCAGGGCTTGTCGGGGAGGGCGCCTCCCAGGCACTGATGGGGTGGGCCGTGGGCCGCCCCGAACTCTCGGCAGCTCCGCCTCAGAACAGATGCTGGGGCTTTGGTAAACTGAGAAAGCGTAACTGCTCCGAGCCGCTCTCCTGACGGCCACAATTACCCACATGGAAAAGCCATTCGGCGCTCCCAGCCCCTTCGCCCTGCCCCTGGCACACACATGTGGCGTGCCGCGGCTCCACAAACAGGCCTTCCCAGAACGAAAATGTATGTGACATGTACAAAACGGCTTGATTTCAACTGATGGCTGGAAATTAAATGGATCTGAAATGTACATGCTTAAAAACAATTTCGGCGGAAAGCACACCCATTTAATATTGCGTCTCCAAATGAGGCCTCACTCCCCGGGCAGGCTTGTAACGTGATGAAAACCAGCAGTCAGACCCCACCTGGGACCCCCACTCACCAAGGACACGGGACCCAGGGGCAGGGTGTGTATGTAAGCGTGTGTGAACGTGTGAGTCGGCAAGTATGTGTGTGAGTGTGTACGAGTGTATAGCAGCATGAGTGCGTGTGTCAGGGTGTGTGTGTGTGTGTGTGTGTGAGAGAGAGAGAGAGTATGGGGATGGTTAATGTGTGTTTGTGTCTGTGTGTGTGTGTATGTGTGTGCAAGTACAGGGATGACGAATATGTGTGAATGTGTGTACAGTTTGTGTGAGCCCGCGTGTGCGTGTGCGTGTGCGTGTGTGAAGGGATAGAAGGAGGGGCAAGACGCTGCCCTTCCATACTTTTTCAAGTCAGCCAATGTCACCTAAGCACGTACTTTGTGCCAGCAAGGGGGAGCGGGGAGAATGTTGATCACAGGAAAGGAGAGGTCGTGGCCTTTCAGAGCTTATAGGCGATTTGAGACACTGAAACCAAGTCAAGGAAATAATCGAAGAGCAAGCCAAGACCATTTTTAAATGTTGAACTGGAGAAGGGAAAGGGAAATTAATGGATTAAACATAAACTGGGCATCGGTTTGAAATCACAAAGAACATCTGAGCTGAAACAGTCATGGGTATGGATTTGTTTCTACCATTTTCTGATGGTGAGACCTTGAGCAAGTCACTTCCCTCTGGGCCTCAGTTTTCTTGCTGGTAAAATGGGTCTAATAAAACGTATTGCATTCATGGAAAGATTAAAAAGAACGTGCAGTAACTGGGCGCCTGGTTGGCACGGTCGGTTAAGTGACTGACTCGGTTTCGGCTCAGGTCATGATCTCAGGGTCTTGGGATTGAGCCCCGCATCAGGCTCTGTGTTCAGTGGGGAATCTGCTGGTCCCTTTCCCTCCCCCTCTCTCTCTCCCCGCTCTGTCCCTCCCCCATGCAGATGCTCTCTCTCTTTCTCTCTCTAAAATAAATAAAATCTTTAAAAAAGAAAAAGAATGCGCCCTAACCAGCTCATTGTGTCCGCTGTATGCCAAGCACTCAATAAATAACAAGTCTTCTTTGTATTACAATATGAATATTATTATCGGATGTGACCTGCACAGTAAGGCGCCATGGCCTCACAGTGACACAGTGACTGAGTCAGAACCCAAACCAGAGTCATCTGGCTTCAAAGCCCACTATGTCACCTCTCCCTCTGAGGCCCTGACTGACCTCCAGAAATACTGGTTTCAAAGGTCGGAGAGCTGACACAGTGGGGTAGGAAGGAGAGGCCTAGCAGCGACAAAAGCTTTCCTTATGGGAGAGCATCGTGGACATAGACACTGGGACAGGAAGTGGCCCACTTGTGAAGGCAGGTCCACTCTTTTTCAGAGTGAGAGGGGGAAGTAGGTCTTCTCTTGCTGGGCTTGGTAGTGGCCCTGGGGTGGAGAGGTGATCAAGACACAGCCCTGGTCCCTAGTAAATATCACCTCACCCTGGCCATTTTGTCCCCCAACCAATGATCATTCAACCACAACTGCTGGCCCCTTCCCAAAAGGAGGAGCTCCAGATCATAATTAGAAGCCATTGTCCTTTCCCATGTTTGCAGTCATCCAAAACCAGAATGAGCCCCCTTGTGAGGGAGTGAGGTCCCCATCTGTGGCTAGTCTAGGATATTGTTGTAGAATTGAACAGATCAGAGGACATGCAGCAATTCAATGGCTGGTACAGTTTAGTGTGACAAGACTGTTCATTCAATCAAATACCTGGCAAGCATTCATTAAGCCCTGACTGTGGGCTAAGACCCGTGTTCGGCACCGGGGGTTCAGAATTAATGGAACATAATCCTTACCCTCAAGAAGCTCCCATTCTAGCTTAATTCCCTCTCAGCCTTACTGATTCTCAGTTTGTTTTAGTTATGGACTAAGCCTGATGGACTATGGTTTTAACTTTCTAAGCAAATATATTGAATGTTTGGTATTTACGGTTCCTTTTAAAAAGTCTTTAAAACTAGTCATTTCGATTGTTTTCACTAGCATGAGGCCATAGCTGGCCTGACTGCCTTTCCTCTACAGCAGGGTTTCTCAACATCAGCACTAGTGATATTTGGGGCTGGATAATCCTTTGTTGTAGGGGGCTGTCCTGTGTCAGTAGCATCCCCGGCCTCTCCCCACGAGATGCCAGGAACACCCCTCTGCCCAATCGTGACAACCACAATGTCTCCAGATATTGCCAAATGTCCTCTGGGGGACAGAAGTGTCACCAGTTGAGAATGACTGTCCTAAAGGATTATCTCCACTGATACAAAGCTGAAAGGGGGGAATAAGGTAAATAAAGGAATTTCAGGGTCCCTATACCTCAAGAATTTATAATCCCATAGGGCCTACACAAACTAACCACACGGAAAATAAAGCCTCACTAAGGACCCACTGTGCGCTAGGCACTGGGCCAAGTGCTGCTAGAGGAGAGAGCCCAAGTTCTAGATCAGACAGCCAGAGATCATCAAATCCCATAGGAAACCTGCAGGGTTTGAATACCAGTTTCCTCCTCAGTCAATGGTATGATTGTGACCATTTGAGTGAAATGCGATCTGAACAAAGCACAGACTAGGTTCAGTGTCCAATTGATGGGAACCTGTCTCTCTTCTCCAACTCCAGCCCCACTTCTCCAGACTCCAGCGTCAGCTGCAGCAAGTGCTGCCCCCCCGCCCCCAGACAGAGTGGCAAGGTCACGCAGCCTTACTTTGGGGATGCAGGCAAACAGGTGCTTGACCATCTCCAAGTCAGACCCTCCAGAGTCTGGAGTAAACTCACAGCTCTCTCCAGCCTGTCTGTCCATCCTTAGTCCCCTTGCGGGCACCCCAAAAACTGGTTTCCACAAGGTCACGCTTTGAAAGCATAAATCAGCTTCAGAAAAGTCCTGAACTTTAGCTAGCACGTTATTGGGCAAATTCTGAGTGCCATTTGCATTCCTGTCAAACAGCTCTTGGAGGGGTTCTGGGAAATCTGCTATGCAGTGATTTTAGATTTCATTAGGCACCAGTCACTAGACGCACGGGCATCGTAGGCCTCTGTGCGCCATGGTTCGTCAGCAGCTGAAAACCTGAGATCAAGTGCAAGGGGGACCCTGGCTGCCAAATTTCAGAGTAGGAGGGAAAAAAAAAAAAAAGAAATCTGGAATGTGTTTCTACTTACTGTCCATTCCAGTAAAATGAAACGGTCTCTCCTCCAAACATGTGTTACTGCTTAGGCCAGAAACTGTATATATTGGTCTAAATCCAGAATGGTCTATGTGACATATTACTCCATATGACAAAATTACTACAACCTGCATGCTCTGTAGGAACGCCTGTTGCAACAGTATAGGATGATAATTTGTTGTACAACAAAAGTACATAATAATTTCATGTCAGTGTGGGCCAGGCCTCGGGATTTTCAAAGGGAAATCTTGGATGCATGTGGACCAGGACTGAATACGCACCCCCCAATTCCTCCACCTCTACCCCCCACCCCACATGCTCATATGGTATGTGATCAGGATGGGAGAAAGTGAGGCTTTATTTATAACCATATTCCACTTGAAAGTGACAAGAACACACACACACACACACACACACACACACACACCCTCTAAAAAGAAAGCCAAATGGAAATCTGGTGTTCTCATGCCTGAGGCATCAGTGGCCAGAGCCGGGTCACCTACGAAAGGGTAAAGGAAGGTAATGAAGCCAAAAGACAGGAATGTTCATCTTTCAGCACTGAGCTGTTTCGAAGCCATCCAGAGCGAAGCCACGTGAATTCCTCGAGACCCCCCAAACCACAGCCTCCTCTTTGGCCCTTGTCTGGGCTAAGGTTTCATTACGCACCCCGGGCCCCGTTCCAATCCTCTCATCTGTCCCTCTAAGCGGCTCCGACAGATCACTCCGCAGTACACGGATTCTCGTGGCGATAATGTCTCGGAGAGTAACAACCTGAAATGTGATCCAGTCAGAGTGCGTTAACGGTAAAGCGTTTCTTTACGACACTTTTCACAAAGCAAGGCTGCAAACCGGGGAGAAATATATGGCTAGAAAAATTGAATGCAGGACCTAAAACTGCTCAATTGCTAATACACTTTAGCGTGACACCATTTTTCCTGATGTGGAAACTTTGATTATAGGAAAACATTAAAACATTCTTTCTTCCCCCCTCCCTTCCTCCTTCCTTCTTTCTTTTCTTTTTTCTTTTTCTCTCCTCCCTTTCTCTCTCCTTCCATTTTTCCTTCCATTTTCCCTCCCACTGGATATGGTTTCGGAGTGGAAAACAAGAGATTTGTCTGGGGAGGCTTCTCAAAGTCTCCTTTCCTGGATGTCCCCTCAGAGATTGAAAATCTCCAAATGCCACCAATTCCCCCCAGAGCACAATTCAATTTCAAACCTACTTCTCTCCCAGCAAATTAACTGGGCTCTTCTTAGACACTTTTAAAATATTCTTCTAAAGAAAAAGATCCTATAAAAGCCTTTTCTATCTCAATTACCTCAAAATCTGACTTAATTTGTCTCTGCTATCAAGGGCCATGGCTTAAGCTACTGTGGCTTAAGGGAACTGAGTTTTCTCCACAGTCTGCCTGAGTAGCCTGACCTGTCTTCTGGGTTTGGTGACCGTCGAAAATCCATCTTCTTGGAGTTTTTTGGTTCAATAAAACCTGAAACATATTTTGCCTGGCATTTTTCCTCAGGATTTTTAAACCCGTGTGCACTTTGTGGCAAATGAGATCCATATGTCCCTGATTCATTGATACTTAAGCCATTAGGATGCTGTTTTGTAAGAACACTTTGATGTCTAAGGGCCGTTGAGCTATTTGGAGGGCTTTTTTTCTTCACAAACAGGAAGTTTTCCCTTCTCAAGGAGTACACAAAGTGAGAGGCCAGCTGCCCCAGAATGCGGGACAGTGAGCAGGAAGTGGTTCCAGCCCGTCAGGATGTGTTTGTCCTGCTTGGCCACAGAACAGCCCCCAGACCCTGCCCCTGGGGGGTGGGGTGGGAAGGGGTCTTGTGTAAGGAGCCTCGGAGCCGGCACTGGGCCTGGCCTGGCGCCTGGGTCATTAATGCCCTGCCCACACTCCTGGGACTCAGACCCATCTCCCAGAGTGGACTCAACACGCCTTGGTATGTTTATTGCTTTTATGTGACATCAAAATAACATGTGACAAACAAACACAGCCAAATGCCATGGCTGGGGAAAAGGGTGGGATGTCATTTGCCTTCTTTTCTCCAGGACTGCTGCAGAGATGGTGACCTGGACTTGGGTTAGGGGATGGGTAGGGCTCAGGCAAGGAAGTTTAGAGACCAGTTCCAGGTGGGGCAGAGGCCATTCCCAGGGCATCTGAAGAGCTGGGGTATTTAGGTGCGATGACCAGGGACCAACCGGCACCTTATGAGATCCAGGTGGACCCCAAGACCAAGGAGGGGAAAGAGAAAGAACCAGGGCTTTGGACACTGGCAAGACTGAGTTTGGAATACCAGCTCTGCCACCCACCAACCTGTGTGAGTGACATCACCCATTGGAGCCTCAGTTTCCCCCTCTGTAAACAGTAATACCCAGACTAAGGATTAGGAGAAGTAACGTCCAGAGATGAGCAGCTGCACCCCCACACCCCGTGGTCACTCTCACCTACAATAGACATTGGTCGCTTGCTTGACTACCCAGCACTGTATTGCTCTTTCTGGTCTACCCACTGCTCTCTGTTGGATGTCTCTTGGTGGGAGGTGTGGGTCATCTTCCAGTCCCGGGAGGCCAGATTCTCCCTTCCTCACGCCAGTGCAGCCAGTGGGGCCAACACGTGACACTGGCCCAGCAGGTAGGATGCTTTTGTCTCGGATTTTGAACCTTGAGCCTTTGACTTCAGCACATGAGGACAGCTGGAGGTCAGGCTTGCCATAGCACCAGCGGAGCTGGGGACCGTTTGTTTCTGCTGCGTGTTCCTACCTCCCTATCCTGGGGCATCCTTGGTTCCACTCAGAGTCCAAGCCTCGCTCTCCGGGCCCCTATCAATTCTGGGAGTGCCCAAAGTCCTTCTAGTGAGGACCTTTGTGCTCAGGACAGAGGAAGTTTCTGTCTCGCAGCCAACAGCCCTGACAAATCCATACCCCTAAGCTCAGTCCTCACATGCCTCCTGATGTCTACTCCATTGATAATTCTTACTCATTGCGAGCTCCTCATCTAAACCAACTCTCTGACCACGGCCTCCCATTCTTCTTGCTCCCTCACTTCCAACACACTGTCCCACACCTTCTTCCTTTCCTACCCATGTGTAGAGAACATCTGCACCTGTCTGTGTTGTAAGTGGGACTGACTCTAGGGGTGAGCAGGTGACCCAGACCTGGTCAGTCAGGGAATTTCATTTCCCTGGAAAGTGGTCATTGGTTCAGGAATGGGCACCTACCCTGAGTTGGTCCGATATGACTAAATCTTGTATGACATTTGCTGGGATGCTGGGGAAAGTGCAGCTCCCTTCCAGCTGGGATTGCTCAACTAGCTGGTTATAGACATGGAGCTGCATGGGGAGAGGGTAGGCATTGCAAAGGGAGAAACTACCAGAAAGTAAAGCCCACGCAGGAAAGCAGAGGCCAGAGAGAAAGACAGCATGTCGATGATATTGTTTAAACCCTTGGATCCAGCCATGCCTGAAACTATCACACCTCTAGGCTTGCTAGATGTGTCAGCTAATTTACTTAACCCAGCTAAAGTTGGGGCTTTGTCGCTTACAATGGAAAGAACCCCTATTAGTACACCACCTTAAACCCCATGATTGTTCACTGAGCCAATCCTTTGTCAGTTCCCTCGGCTCCTTTGTCTTTCTACCACTCCCACCTAGCAAAACCCCAACCCCAGATCAGTCCAACTGTTGATCCTCCTGGCTCTAGTTCCCACACCAGACATACTGGAGTCCCTTTAAATCCATGGTCTCCAACCTCAACCTAGTCCTCAGCGCTGCCCTATGATACGGCTGGTGAGGTCCTGCACCCCGGCCCAACATAGCTGTTCCACACATTAAATTCCTCTTCCAAATGTCCAGTCTCACTAGTGCCCTCCTCTCTCAGCAAATGTTCTGATCTATATTCATGAGTTTAAGAGCAGTAGTCTCTGCACTTATATATACATTTAAAAAAAAATTTTGCCTCTAAAAAGTTGGGGGAAAAAGACCTCCATCATCTTTCTGCCCTTTCTGTCCAAACACCACACATAGCCCCACAAAATTGTACCTGCATGCATAATATCCTTTCCTCTGTGGCTCTGGGGACAGCAGAACAGGTGGGCTGCCTCCCGTCCAAGGCTTCATCTCCGTCCCTTCTCCTTTGGCTTTGGACCAAGACACACCTGAGTTCAACATCAGCTCGGCCGTGAAACGAGCTGCATGTGGCTATGGGCATGGGGGCTCGGCTCCCTGTGAACAGTCCCTCCTGGGCTTTCGTGGCACTGCAGAGGACAGCACCTGTCCCCAGATAGTTGTGGTTGCACCACTGTCATGGTACTGTTCACAAGTGATGTCATATCACTACTCTGTGATCTAAGGATCATGCAGCAATAAGGTCTTTCTGGTCTGGGAACCAATCATTCCTGTAAACCGATTTTTATAACTATACAAAGTATTTGTGTCAGGGTGTCTGGGGAATGGAGCTGGGTGTAGGACGGGGGACAAGGTGTCTGAAAGGCGTCCACCACCTGGCGTGACCCTACCCTGGAGAGGCAGCAAACCACCCCTGCCACGGCTGAAGGGAATCTCTTGGAAGGGAGCTGGGAGAAGCCTGAGAAGGCAGGCCCCCCGAACCTCCTGACCTTAACCTCACATGGCTCTTCACTACAACTGGCCCCCTTTGGGCTTATTGCCACAAGCAATTTTGCATCGATGCCTGTGTGCCAGAGTCCTCATGTTCACCAACCCTTACATGCAGTTTTTCCAAGGAAGGTTTCACCATCTGTCCAGGGCAAGTGACTGGCCCTTTCTGAGTTTGGTTGCCTGGTCTGCAGCACATGGCTGCTGTGAGCCTCCCCTCTGAGGGCTGCCGGGAAGACGGGGGGGGGGGGGCACAGGACAGAAGGGAGGCCTCGCAGGGCACCTGGCGAGCAGTCAGCACACAGTGAACAGTGCTGGGTGTCGCTCCCCTGGCTCCCCGCCCACCCAACTGGAATGTGCAGCCTCACCCATCCCATTAATTCCTCTTCCTCACCCTACAAACCCATTCCAATTTCTTGTCTCTTGAATTAAAATAAAACAGAAACCTCTCCTCATCCCACATCCAGTCACCGCCCCATCTCTTTCTTCCCTCTACGACCGAATGTCTGAAGTTCCTACCCTGGCAAGTTCCAGACGACTGCATTCCCCACTCACACCTTACAGCCTGCCGCTCCTCATTTCTGACTCAGCTTCCCCCCAGCAAGGGCTCTTCTCAGGTTTACCAACGACTCCGTGGCAAGGCCTTTCTCTGTAGGTACCTCAGTGGCACAAAGATCGGAGAAGCTGCCGGAAGAAGAAACCTCAGTTGGTTCGGGACCAGACTGTGCCGAGCCAAGGTGCCGAGCACACCGTTGTGGATGGTTGTGTAAGGGAGACACCCCCTTAAATTGTGTGCCCCAGGCACCCGCACTCCCCTCCCCCGAGCCCTGGCCCTGCTTTCCAAGATAATCCCCAGTGTAGTCTATTTTCAATCCGAAAGGCCTCAAGAGTCACACAGACAGTAGAAAGCTGCAGTCACTAAGAGGAACAAAATGGGGACAGTGACTTCCTCCAGCTACTCATTGCCATAGGAACGCGGGCCCCGGGTTGCCAGACTCGAACATACCAAGAAGTTGAAAAGCTGGATTTTTTGCTGTGAAAGCTTATGACTTTAAAACGTCAGCATCAAAGTCAAACTAAAACCGGAACTTTGTGTGGGTGCAAATAAAATCTGTCATTAGGCTAGGTTCAACCCTAGTGTTCTGGGGCACAGACCTCTGGCCTGAGCTGGCTGGGAGACGATGCCCGCAGTCTGGAAGGTACCGTGCTGGGGCTGATGTAAGAAGGGGAGAGTCCAAAGGGGTAAGGAGGCAGAGAGTGAGGATAGGGATTATCTCCGGGTCCAGGGAGAGCAGGGATCCACACCCCCACCTCCAGCAGGACCTAGGGGATGGCAGGACCACTGAGGTGGCTGTGTGGTGTGACCCTGCACACCAGGGTTTCTCGTCTCTGTTTGAGGAGAACACGCTAGCCGGCACAGTGGACGTCCTCCTGGCAACCAGCGTGAACTGAGGTGACTGAGGAACAAAACTCCCTCCTGTGGCATCACCCAGAGGCGGGGAAGTCCCAGGAAGACCAGAGCTGTCTCCTGGGTGGGACCTTCAGGTCACATTGAAAGCTGGTCAAAAGAAAACAGTTAATGCTCACTTCTTGCCCCCTTGGGATTCACCTTCTCCATGTTTTCGGTACACTTTTCCATTTCTGTCAACATTTAGCCTTTTAGAGAATGTTCTCAGAGCTCTGCACTAACCTAAGAACTGCCATTCCTTATGCCTGATCTCACCCCTGTATTTCAGTGCCTTCTCAGCACCATCCTATAGAAACAGAACGTGGGCCCCATCTGAAATTCTGAATTTTCTAGTATCTAAAGGATCTAAGGAAACACATAAAATTAATTCTAATAACAATTTTACTTAACCCAAACATCAAAAATAAATCACTGAAACATGTAATCAGTATAAAAGACTAATGAGATAGCTTATATTCTCTTATTGGTACTAAGTCTTCAACGTCCATGGTATGTTTTATACAGACAGGACCCACACATCCAAGCAGACTAGCCCCGTTTCGAGTGTTCGGGAGCGCTGCTCGGTGCTGGGACCACCAGCTGGGTGTTCGGAAGTGCAGGCTGACGTGGCGTGAGTGCCCAATGAACGAATAATCTGGGGGCTGTGAGAAAGTTAGTGGATCTCGCTACGCCTCGGGATTCCCAGCAGGGGTGGTGCAGAGCTTAGAGGCTGGTCTGAAGGTCCAACTTGAGGGGCAGAGACATGTCTGTGGGACCACACTACCTCCCAGGGCCTCACACAGCAGGCACAAAGTGTGCATTTGTAGAATGAAGAAATGAAAAAAAAGTGTTACTATTGCATTGCTATACTTGTCTAAAGTGGTAATTCTTAAACTAGTGGGGGTCGCGGGCTCTCTCAATTGAAAATCTGATAAATACTGTGGACACTACCACTCCCCCAAATAGATCCAAACTAAAAATATTTGGACAACATTTCTTATTTACAGAGTCACTAAAATCCATCCCCAAACTTCCCAGTGTATGGCCCCAGTAAGAAATTTGTGATCCAAAAGATTATTTCTTTTTTTTTTTTTTTTAGATTTTATTTATTTATTTGACAGAGATAGAGACAGCCAGCGAGAGAGGGAACACAAGCAGGGGGAGTGGGAGAGGAAGAAGCAGGCTCATAGCGGAGGAGCCTGATGTGGGGCTCGATCCCATAACGCCGGGATCACGCCCTGAGCCGAAGGCAGACGCTTAACCGCTGTGCCACCCAGGCGCCCCCAAAAGATTATTTCTATTTCCAGCAAGTGCTTATCGAGTTTATAATACAGGATGTAACGAGCACTGGGTGGTATATAAGACCGATGGATCACTGAACTCTGGCTTTGAAACTAATAATATACTATATGTTAATTAATTAAATTTAAATAAATTTTTAAAAGACTCTTGCCTTTAACTGGTGGTTTTGTCTTTTTGCAGAATCATTTTTAAAAATTGGGAAATTGCTAATCTCCTTAGTGATGATCGTGCCAGTGAGGGAAAGATTTTGGATAAGTCCAACGAAAATTCACTTTCTGCTATTGATCTGCATTTTTTAGCAGTATTTAAATCATGTGCCAGCACTGTACCACCAAATACGGATTGGGTGGGCACGAAGCATTTGCACGACTTGTTCAAATAAAATAGACTTATTACATGAAAAGGGAAAATGCATAAAAATAAGAAGAGGAAAAAAGACAGTAAGAGTGCTTACCACTCAGACATCTATTCATATTTTGATTTATTTATCCAACACCTTTTTTCTGTGCATAGTTTCCTGAAAATTATTATAGGTTCCCTTATATTTTGTTTATGTTTGTATGTCATATTTATATTATATGTATATTTAAGTATTATACTTATTTTTATATCTTGACATATTTATATATTTTTATTTTTACTTTATTTTTTTTTAAGATTTTTTTTATTTGTTTATTTGACAGAGATAGAGACAGCCAGCGAGAGAGGGAACACAAGCAGGGGGAGTGGGAGAGGAAGAAGCAGGCTCATAGTGGAGGAGCCTGATGTGGGGCTCGATCCCAGAATGCTGGGATCACGCCCTGAGCCGAAGGCAGATGCTTAACCGCTGTGCCACGCAGGCGCCCCATATATATTTTTATTTTATATATGTGTGTGTATGTTATATATACGTGTATATATATTTTTTCTGCTTTTTGAAATTTGTCATCCTTTCTTTCCTTTACTGAGATATAATTGCCATATAACACTGCATTAGTTCTAGGTGTACAATACGATGCCCTGAAATATATAGATATGTAGGTATCAAAATGGTCTTCGTTAACATCCATCACCACACGTAGTTACAATGTTTTTCTTGTGATGAGTTATTATTTCTTAGGCATCTCCTTGGATTTTTCTAAACTCGTCTTAAACATTATTTTAAGTGGTTGTATAATATTCGATAGAATGGAGGCCCCATGCTTTCCCTACCCACCCCCTACTGCTAGAATTTTAGTTGTTTCCAATTAATTGTTCTTATAAATAGCACTAAAATGAATATCTTTCCATATAAAGGTTGCTAAGTTGAAGGGTCTGAGCACTTATTATTTTTTTTTAAAGATTTTATTGATTTATTTGAGAAAGATGGAGCATGAGCTGGGGGTGGTGGGGGGACAGCAGAATAGCAGAGGAAGAGGGAGAAGCAGGCTCCCCGCTGAGCAGGGAGCCCGATGTGGGACTTGATCTCAGGACACTGGGATCATGACCTGAGCTGAAGGCAGATGCTTAACTGACTGAGCCACCCAGGTGTCCCAGGTCTGAGCATTTAAAAACATGTCATATGCATTGCCATACCCTTTCTTATTTCTCCCTCTTCTGAATTATACTCCCATGGAACAACACCAACAGGTGCCAGGCCCACCCCACTGCAGAGCCAGCCCAGAACAGACACAAGGGCATGAGGAGGTCGCCTGTCTCTCATGGGCTCTAGCTAACCTTCTACTTCCTGTCATCCCCGTGGTTCTGGGGCACCAGCAGGCACCTGGGCAGCCTGGGCACATCCTAAAAGTACAGGGAAGGGAAAGCAGCAGACACACAGAGCCACTTGCATCCAGAAGCACCTTCTTTCCTTTGAGCAAATGTGCACTGAAGGCCCACTGTGTGCCTGCACGCTCCAGGAGCTGGTCCTACAGTGCAGAGAAAAGCAGACACGCTCCTCTCCCTGGGAGTTTACACACGATTGGAGACACATTATGATCACACGCGTTATGACCTGTGCAATGGAAGAAAGCAATGGGAGCGTGCCCAATTTAACTTGAGGACTCACTGGCCTCTCTTTAAACAAAATCTGAAAGCATAAATGAGGATGGGAGGGCTAGATAGGCAAAGAGCTGCTGGAAAGGGGCTTTCAGGCAGAGGGAACTACGCTTGGAAACTTCCTGGGGCAAATGGAGTTTGATGTGTTCCCAGAACTCAGAGGTCAGCCTGATGGGAGCGTCCCAGAAAGGAAGCAGAGTTGGAGAGGAGACTGGAGACACTGATGGGGCTGCACCCCATGGGGCCTTGGGGAGCCTGGTCAAGGGAGTGAGCCTTGTCCCAAGGACAAGGGAAAACCAGTGACTAGCTTGGGTGATGACATGGTTTGACTCACCTTTGCTAAACTGGCTGCTACGTGGGACATGCATCGGTACAGATAAGACTGGAGGCCATGGGAATACTTAGGGAGCCACTGTTGTTACCCAGGCGAGAGACGGCAAAGGCTTGAACACGCGGATGGAGACGCAGTTGACCAAGTGGAGAGGTGGGTGTCATCACTGACTCCCAGGATCCTGCTAGATGTCAGCACCGTTCACCGAAATGGCAAAGGCTGAAGGCAGGCCCACTGGGCATGGAAGAGAAAGCATTCTTTCTGCGTCCCTGCAGGGTTCCTATCGAGTTGCCCCTGACACATACGTGGGATTTGAAGCTTTGATTCCAAGGAAGGAACTGCATTCCAGTTTTTCCAAAAACAGGTTGCATCAATGACCGGATCCTCCTGTGGTGTGTGGTTTTAAAAGTTTGGGAATGCCCTCGACCAGCTCTCTCCCAATTAGGGCTTCAACAGTGCATGTTGGCAGGTGCAGCTTTCCCTGAAGAGAGGAAACCTGTTTGACTTTGTCTAAACCTGTGCTTCATGCAGTCTTCGATCAGGGGGCTGTGTGTGCATCTGTCTCTAGTGTCTACTCATATTCCCTGGCACTGCCACGCTGTGGAGAGCCCCTTAGGAGATATTGATCGAACTACAAAATTATTGGTAAAAAAAAAATTGCAGTGGACTCCTTGCCAGTAGGAGACACAGAGCAATGCAATTTGTGAGCGCCCTTCAAACACGCTACCCAAGGACAGTGCTTCTTCCCACACTCACCAACGTAGAAATTCTGTGGGTAACCTCCTTTCGAGGCTTGATGTTCCCTTCCTGCGTTGCCCATGGAAATGAAAATACCCCTGGGAGAGCTTCAGTAACATCTATTCGCTCAACTCCCTTGCCCTGGGCTTGATCCTGAGAGCCACAGAGAGGAAGACATCCTTTTCCCTCTCAAGGAGCTCACGGTTTAATGGGAAAGACGAGCACCTTGGCCCGTGACTATGACACAGAAGGAAAAGGCATGTTGAACATACCATAGCATCACGGGGGCCGGCCTGATTAGTGCAGTCGGGAAGGCCCAGGCAGGTCGCCCTGATAAGATGCCATCTGAGTAGGCTCTGACTGCCAAATGGGTGGTTTGCAGGGAGGAGGGAGGAGGAGAGAGCAAGGCAAGGGTGTTTTGGAGACAAAGCCCATCAGACCTGGGCTTGGCACTGCCATGGCTTCCTTTCATCAAACTGTTCTCCCTCACCTACTGTGGGCTTCTCCAATCTTTTCTGCCACGGCAGCCCAGGCATCTCTCAAGGGGAATACCTGCTAAGTGTTCTTCACTGGCTTCCCAGAGCTTTTAAGGTGAAGACCCCAAAACCTTCTGGCCTGGCCCACCCCCTGCCTGCCTCCTGCTTCCAGCCATCCTTTGGCTGTGCTCGGCTCTCTGTCCCTTCCAGCGTGATCTCCATTCTCAAACCTGCGACTCTCCCCCCAGCTCAACTCCTTTGTCCACACTGCTAGCCCTGCCCAGAACACTCTTCCAAGGCCGTGTCCACACTCCTTAGTTGAGTGGGCTCCTACTTCTCCTGCAGAGTTTGGTTCTAAATGTTTCTCATCGGGGAAGCTGTCCTGACCCTTCAGATGATACAGGTCTCCTCACAGTCCCCTGAACTTTTTATGTCACAGCATTTATTGCAAGGTGACACCATATACTTGCTTGTCTAATTATCTGACTAAAGCCTGCCTCCCCCACAAGCAGAGCCTCCCTAGTTCCATGAGGTCAGGGACCATGTTTCGTTCACTGCACTGTGTTTACTATAAAGTAAGCAACCAAAAAATATTTGTTACACACATTAATGAGTACCCATGGGAGAGCAGGGCCTGTCACAGGGAGGGAAGAAAAGAGTACAGTCAGAGGGTGAATGACATTATTCAACCAGCAGAGCAGAACTGGTAGGAGATTAAGAGATATATTGCAAGGAATTGGCTTACGCAGTTGAGGGGCCTGACTAGAAAAGTCTGGAATCTATAGGGCAGGCCGTCAGGAAGGACAGGCTGGGAATCACTGGGCATACATGGGCACTGCTGTTCACAGGGGGAATTTCTCCTTCATCAGGGAATTCTCAGTTTTGTGATGATGGCCGTTCGAGGGAGGAACCAGGCCCCCCCAGATCATCTAGGCCAATCTCTCCTATTTAAAGTCAACTGATTATGGACTTTAATCACATCTGTGAAATAACTTCACAGCAACACCTACAGTAGTGCTTGAATGAACACCTGGAGACTGAGGCCCAGCCAAGTCGACCCATTAGAAGACCGACACAGACATCAAAACCAGGAGGCAGCAGAGAGACTGAAAGCCACTGAGCTTCAGAATCAGACTGACGCATCCCCCTCCTGAAGCTTCTAGCCGAGTGACCCCTGTGTGGCAGAGACGAGCTGCCTCTCCAGCAAAACATCCCTTCTACCTGGGCACACAGGTAGACTTCCTTTGTCAGCTCCCCTTGCAGTTAGACTCACCATGTGACTGAGTTCTAGCCACCGAAAGTGAGAAAGACGGGTGCCACTTCCTGGTCTGGCCCAGGAAACTCCCCTCCCGACTGGCTGGAAGGGAGGTGGCCTCTGGGGCAGCTTCGGAATTTACATGTTGAAGTCGGAAGCACCTCTGTTATCCTGGGTCTCTGGTGACTGAAAAAGAAAGGTTGCCCTGCTGACTTTTTCACCCACCCACCACTGTGACGTGAGCAGAAAATAAACATCATAGTGTTTAAGACCACCTGGGTCTGGCACTGGGTCTATTTGTCACAGTAAGTCGTGTTAACACTAACGAACACACTTCGCGCAAAGTTCTAAACCTTTCCGAGCTTTGTGTTGCTCATCACAACAAAGGATGGAAGCGTGTTCTGCTAAAGATCCATGTGGGCCTCTTGTACAACAGAACTCATATGAAGCCACAAGAGACCTGTGTGTCTCACGTAAAGCCCTTCGGGGCCGATACGGGGACTCCAGCATGCCAGGAACCTGGGTTCCCTCTCTCCTGCCGCTCTGCTAGCCTGGAGCTATTGCTCTGTGCGCGTGGTCCCAGACGGCTCACCATCGTGCTTGCACGCCAGCCAGCACACAGAGGAGAAAGGACACGCCCTTTCCTTGTACAGCCAAGACACTGAAATTGCACATCTCGCTCGATTCACATCTCGCCCTGTACACTGACTGGAGTAGGCTCCTACTTAGCTGAAAGGGAGGGGGTGGGACGTGCCTTTATTCTGGATGATGAAAATCAGGGGTCCCGATCCTATGAGCGAGAAGGCAGAATGGATACCAGGAGACACCCCGCAGTCTCGGCGTGGGCGTGAAGCATTTAACCCAAGCCCGACCCGCAGGAAGAGCTTGATAGAAGGCAGTGGTGATTATTCAACTCATCACTACCCCGACTCTTCAGTTTTCCTCGTACTTCCTCACTCTTCATCTCCCAGTCTCTGTACATCCTTCAATGTGCATTTGGACAAGATCGTTCCTGGGGCGCTCAGGCTTTTATTGAACAAGTCACCAGCCACCAGGCTGGACAGAGGCCTTCCCCGCCCTCCCCCACGCGGATGCTCCGCAGGGGCAGCCTGCTGGCCTGAGCCTCATCCAACTGTGTCCTTGTGGTCTAGGTGACAAGGACACATCCTCAACACTTGTTTCCCTGAGCCCAGATGTCAGCCACATGAAGCCTAATGATCTGCAGCTGGGCCTTGGGCCCCCATAGACTCCCAGAGGCCCAAGCCAGGGAATGATAATAATTATAATAATAATTGCTACCATTAGTGCTTGCCTGTGGCCTGGGTGGCAAATGGAGCCCTGTACATGATGGCTCGCTGGCACACAGACTGTGAGTAGGTATGTTCTCCACTTCATAACTGAGGCTCAACTAAGCAAACTTGCCTGGGTCCACCCAGCAAGCGAGTGGCCGAGCCAGGCAGGATTCGAACCCAGAGCCACTTTTTTTTTTTTTTAATCACTCATCCCCATTTTCTAAAATACCGATAGCAGAGGGCTTGCAGCGACCCCTAGGAGACATCGGCCTCAGTCGTATCCATTCCTTTTCCCCTCAAAAGAGCTCTTGGTTCCCTTGTGTGGGTGTGGGAGGGGAGGGCCACCCACCCCTACTCACAGTCCACAGGCCCTAGGTTGCAGAAGCAGAGGACATGGCCCAGGCTTAAGCTCGCTGGTGTGTTGCACCCCTAAGGCCACACTGATGGGTTCCGGCATGCGCTTGGGACCCAACTGACAGGACTTTAGCTGGGAAGGTGACGCCGAATCAGCAAGTGAGGCTTGGTCCTGAGGCTGCCACCTGGTGAGATTCAGGGAGAGAGAGGGACAAGGTGTGTTCTGGGAGTATCCTTGATTCCCTACGCCAAGTCCTGCCTGAGCTGGAATTACCTGGGCCGTTCAGTGATGTGAGCTCAAGGCTGCACACCCAGGATGCAGCTGAAGTGGGATCTGCAGCAGGCCTGGAGCCCTTGGCCATGCTCCAGAAGAAAGACGGTGGTCACGCTACAGCCTGATACGGTGGTTTCCACTCTCCCCTGCGATCCTCTCTCTACTGACCCAGCCCTTTTACCTTCCCTCAACCTCACCTGGAGCCCACAAGGTTACTCATTTATGACCAATGTGGCCTTGATCAAATGGCTAGAAATTTCTGCCCTGAATGCCTTCACTAGATTGTCCTTGGGTATTTTACCCATGAAAGGCTGGTGATGCCATCCTGAGCTGCTGGGGGTGTAGGGAGGGGTGCTGGTGGTGCCTGCTGCTACTGTGGGGTTTCCAGTGTGGCCGGGTTTGCTGTGTCAGGTGCTCTCCTGTATGCTGGAGAGCCAAGGGTGAGCAAACACAGAAACCAGTCCTCCCCTTGAGGCTCTATCCGTCTAGTGCCCCATGGAAACCACTGGGCCTCCTTCCAAGAAGGAGTTCAAGAATTACCAAAAGATGCTACGTTCAGGTCTGCATTCTTAGATCAGGGCTTTGCCATGGAAGCCTGCAGCTTTAGCCCATTCTGGGCTGATTTAATGCCTCTCAGGTGTGTGCCCGGATGTTGCACATGAGGGAGAATAATCAGGGATGTTACTTTTCATAATTGGGTATCAGCCGGGGTCTCAGGAGGAAACAGATGGCGCGTTCCAAAGGGGTGTTAGAAGAGAATTTAAAGGTGTGAAAGCCAACAAGGGGGTGTAAAGCCCCCAGCGGGAAGCTGCCACCACCCATCGGCAAAAGAGGCAAGGGGAAGCAAGGTGGGGCTGTAGAATCCAGAAAGAGCCCAACTGTGGCTTTCTCACGGATCTGCTGTTGCATGACTACAGCCATGAGCGATGAACGTCCCCATTCTGTACCTACAGCTCAGCCTTTTCCCCTGGGCTCCAGCCCACCCGTGCCTGACAGAGGGTCTCCACCTGAGTCTACCACAGACAATGCAAATACAACTTGTGGAAATCAGAACTCCGAGCTGGATGGCTACACAGGCTGGTGACGCATGTGCCCGCAAACCAGGGGGACCAAAATATGAGAACGGAAACTATTTTAATATACTGCTATTTCAAAAAAGGTGTCTAAGTGTGCAAGCTGGTCGTAGCAGTGCCAGGATGACTAGATGGTTATAAGGACCAAAGTGGACCTGCCTCTTATGTCACACCATGCATGAAACAACTTGTTGTAACAGCGAAAAGTTCTAAATTTCTAGAAGAAAACACAGGAGAAAATCTTTACAAACTTGGGCTAAGCAAAGGTTTCTTAGGTGGGACAAAAACTCTGAGCCCAAAGCAACACTATTATGAATTGACTCTCCCAAAATTTAAATCTTCTCTTCTTCAAAAGACACAACTAAGAAAATTAAAAGGCAAACTACAGACCAGAGAGGCTATTTTCAAAGCAATTACTTGACAGAGGACTTGTATACAGAATATAAGAAAACTCCTACAACTTGATAATAAAAGAAATAACCTAATTCTTTAAAATGGGCAAAAAGCTTTGTTTCTCAAAAGAAGGCATATGGATCTCTAATAAGCATATATAAAGCTGTGGTCATCAGCAAAATATGAATTTAAACCACAATGACAAACCATTTCATATCCACTGAAACGGCTGAAATCTTAAAAAAAAAAAAAAAAAGTCTGACCATTCCAAGTGCTGTTAAAAATGTGGACAACTGATGGGCTCATGCACAGGGCTGATGACGTGAGAGAATTGTACAACCACTTTGGAAAACAATCCAGCAGCTTCTTTAATAAGTTAACTATATACTGAGCATATGGTCAAGCCATTCCGCTTCCAGGTGTTTACCGGAGATAAATGAAAATGCAGGCTTGGGGGCACCTGGGGAGTGCAGTGAACTGTCTGACTCTTGGTTTTATCTCAGGGTCCCAGGTCGTGGGGGCTCTGTCTTCAGCAGGGAGTCTGCTTGTCCCCTTTACCTCCCCCCATGCCCCCACGCCTCCCCCCTGCTTGCGCTTCTTTCTTTCTCTTTCTCTCTCTCTCAAATAAATAAATACAGGTTGTTGGTTTTTTTTTAAAGAAAATACAGGCTTGTACACAAATGTATATAACAGTCTTTTCATAATAGCCAAAAACTGAAGGCAATAAAGAGTACCCAACAACACATGAGTGGAGAAACAAATTGTAGTATGTTTATGCAATGGAATACTACCTGGGATTAAAAATAAACACACTACTGATATACATAGCAGCACGATGAATCTGAGAAGCATAATTCAGAGTAAAAGAAGCCAGACACAAAAGGGCATTTTCTGAATTATTCCATTTATATGATGTTCCAAACCAGGCAAACTAGTTTAAGTGTGAAAGAAATCAGAACCGTGTTTGCCTGAGCGAGCAGGTGTAAGGACCAAGGGTGAAGGTGCACCAGGGAACTTTCTGTAATGATGGGAACATTCTTCATCTTGCCTGGGATGGTGGTTACCCGAAAGGTATACAAGGCTGATGAAACTCATTGAACTGTGCACTGAAAGTGTATGCATTTATCCTTAAAATATGTGCTTTTATTATATATAAGTTACAGCTCAATAAAATTGACTTTCAAAAATGTACCTAGTAGTTGCAGGACAAATCAGAACGCTGTTGGGCCTCACGTGAGGGAGACTGTCTGAAAGAGCACTGTCATCTTTTTAGTGCTCAGGCTCCCTCAGTCTCAACCAGGCGCTGCCGGAAGTCATGACCTACTTCCCAATCCCCAAGACTCCTTCCCCCACCCCACCCCCGGGTTGGCTCCGTGGCTGTATTCCTGATGACTTCCTCTCCCTCATCGCAATTCCAGTGCGTATGTTTTCTTCACACCACAGAGCAAGTCACCACACCAGCTCGGGGTCCTAGCGTCCAATTCAGTTCTGGCACTATCTGCCGGAGACAGCATCAGCTTCCACAGGGCAAGGGCTCAGTCCCACAAGACTGCTCCGGCCACACACACACACACACACACACACACACACACACTTCAGCCATCAGTTGCAAGTCCAGCTTGTCACTAGGGCTTCTGACTCACTGGCTATGGATTGAGATTCCCACGATCCCCTCCTTGGGTTCAATTAATTTGTCAGAGTGGCTCACAGAACCCAGAGAAACACTTATTAGACCACTGGTTTATTATCAAAGACTCTGACTTAGGAACAGTCAGATGAAAGAAATGCCCAGGGCAAGGTATGGGGGGAAAGGATGGGCATTTCCATGCCTTGTCCTAGCACCCCACTCTCCCCACATCACCATGTGTTCTCAGCCTCAACGCTCAGAACTTCATCCTTTGGGGTTTTTACGGAGGCTTCATTATACAGGCATGATTGATTAAGTCACTGACCATTGCTGATTGAATTAAATCTCCAGCACCTTCCCCCCTCCCTCCAGAAGTCAGGGGGGCAGGACAGTAAGTTCCAACCCTCCAACCTCAGGGTTGATTCTGGTAACCAGCCCCCAACCATAGGTGGGGGTCCTAAAGTCACCTCACTAACATAACAAAAGACAACTCTACTGGTCTCTTAGGAAATCCCAAGGGTTTTAGGAGCTCTGTGCCTGAAAAGGGGACGAAGACCAAATACATATTTCTTATCGTGAGTCACAACATCACACTCCATCTCTTCCGCCCTCACATCCCATTGCCACTAAGTCCTGCTGCTCCCCTCTCCTCCACGTGGACTTCTCTCCAACCCCACAGCCCCCACGCTCATTCAGCCTCCTTCACAATCTCTGTTTCCTGTTTCCCTTGCTCTTCCCCGGCTGTAACCCACAGTGCTAGCAACATGACTTGCAACATCCCTGCTTCCAATCCTCCTACCACCCCTCAGATGGAGAGGGCTCCCTGCCCACCCAATACCCATTCTCCTCTCCTCCCTTAGAGAAAGAGCCAATTTGGGTGGGATTGGCTATGGGCCCAACTGAGAAACTACATTGCCAAGCACTTTCAGATACATGTCTAAGTTTTGCACAACAGTATGGGGGTGGGAGTTACTTGACAGGGCTTCCAGGAAAGCATATTTACTCAAGAACTGACTCAGCTGGGAGACCCATTTGACCTTCTTCGCAGGCACTCTTTCTAACTGGCTGGAATGCTCACATGTTGGCCAGGGCAGCAGTGGCTGTCTGGTGACCATGAAGGGATGCTGAGGATGGATACAGGTACTAAGAATGGTACAGCTGGGAGATAAAAAAGAGTCTGGGATGTTAACAACTGTGAACTGCCAACTTCTGGATTCTTTTACAAGAGAGATGAAATACCTACCTTGCTTAGGCCATGATTATTCTGTGTCTCTCTTACAAAGAGCTGAAAGTAGTTCCTAGCTATTATAGTATCCTAACTGCTCTCCACATAAAGTCTTGGACTCCTTAACATGGTGTGCAAGGCTCTTCAAGCCCTAACCCTCTAGACTGTTATGAATGAAATTCAGTGGGTTCATTAAATTATAAGCAAAATTGTGGAAGGTTGTGTGTGTGTGTGTGTGTGTGTGTGTGTGTGTGCATTTTCCCTTGGAAATGGGACCACCAGTTTTCATCAGATTCTCAAAAGGACCTGGGACACATGCCCCCCCCCCATATATAACAAGCTTGTTTAGTATGCATAATTATCCCCTTTTCCACAGTAGGAAACAGATTCTGAATGTTTAAGCACCTTGTAAAGTGTTACACTCTGGGCAAGTGAAGGGAGAAGAAGTAATGGATGAATTTTGGAGGAAAAGATGCCAGGAAAGAAGCAGCGTGTTTCTCATGGTTGGAAGCCAGAGCAGAGTGTCTGCATTTGCACTCCGGGCCTGGGATGTGCCAGGACTTTCCCGAGGCCTGCTGGGTCTCTACACCAGTATGGCTTTCATTACTGAGGGCAATCCTTTTAATGAGTTGTCTGCCTTCAGTTCTGCTCGACTGTAATGTTCTCCAGCTGATTTCTCAGTTATTGAGAGGCTCTGGCTTTTGAAGTCATCTCATCAACCCAGTGTGTTGCTCTGTTCAATTTTTGGGCTACCCCTGGGAGGTATAAGCCCCCATATTTGCCGGGTGCATTAGAGCATGTGCTCGGAGCCTTCTTCAGTGGCCACAGGAGGGCTTAACAGGCCCAGCTGACTTCAGTAACTCCTGTCTTTGCTCAGTGCCAGGAGAGAGTTAATGCAACTTGTGAAAAATCATAAGGTTTGCTGAGCACCTGGTTTGCTAAGCCCCCTACCAAACCTCACAGATTCCCTTTGCAAGCCTTCTCATACCCTTGGAGCAACATTACAAAGGATTTTGTGTAGTGGACACTTTTCTCTTTATATTTAGGTGCCCAGCATCTGAACCTCCATCCTGTGTTTGGGGCACTCCCTACCACATGTGTCCTAGGAAAGGCAGGGTCCACCTCCCTCGCTTTCCAGCCTCCCTGTACAGGCCACTGCCAGCCATTATTCCATGTCACATGAGAGCTGGCAACACCAAGACAAGGGACAATGGAGAACACACTGGTAGAAGCAGCTGGAGTGAAAGAAACATCTCACTCCTGGCACCAAGCCCTAGTGACCAGTACGGGAGAGTAGAAGGCCATTTGTGGCATCTGGACCTCAGTGGCTCCAGTGGTAATGGAGTCCTTGCAGGACAGATTCAGTAGCTTCATGGTGGCCAACGTTCTGGCTGCCCTTTCTTCCAAACCTGGTTGTCCTCTTCATAATAGTGAAGTGTAGTGGACACTTTTCTGATTCAAAAATCATAGGTGGGCAAACCTAGAGGAAAGTGATACATAGAGCATACCAGCTGGTCTGGGACTACTGTCCACGTCTCCCAAGCTCGAGTCCAGTGCACTTCTCTCTGAGTGATAGTACCTCCTTAACCTTGGAGGTCAACCAGGAAAAATACCAAAATCACATAAAAATGTAGGTCTTCAGTTCCATGGCATGAGAGTATCTCACTCCACAAAACAGGCATTTATGTAGCACTTACTGTGCACGCAGTAACGGCGCAGGGACTGGCAGAGTGTGTTAGCTATCGTTCTGTACAGATGATCCCTAAACTTAGTAGCTTAAAACAAAAGGCGTTTATCATTGCTCACGAGTCTTTGGGTCAGCTGGGCGGCTCTACTGGTCTCAGCTGGCTTATGTATGCCTCTGCCATCAGCACAGCTCTGCTCATCTTGGCAGGGACTCTCCCATGCTCGGGGGTCAGTGGGCTGTAGGATGGCTCTCCTCCACGTGGATGTCACCCTGTGGCAGGCTAGCCTAGGACTGTTCTCAGAGCGATGGTGGGGTCCAAGAGAGCAAGCAGAGGCATTCAAGGCTTTCTGAGGCCAAGGCTTGGGACCAGCACTCCTTCACTTTTACTGAATCCTATGGACCAAAGCAAATCAACATGGCGGACCAGCTTCAAGGAGTGGAGAAATAGACTCCACTTCTTGTGGGAAGAGCTCCAAAAGTCACCTTACAAAGGACACACTATCACAGGATAATACAAGAGACAAGTTATTTTACTTCTGTGCTGTCCATGTCTCTACCTCATTGTCCAAAGGATTTAGGGGAGCTTGCAAAACAAAAAATAGAATTGAAGATGTAAGTAAGGAAACCAAAAGCTAGAGAAAAATCATAAGTTCTAGGAGGAAGTCAAGACTCTGAGGGAACAAATAATTCCCAGGACCCCTGGACTTCCAGCAGCATGCTCTCCTGCCACCTGACATGGACTCTCGGGACCATGCACGTCTCAATCAGGAAGTGTAGCTTACGCGCCCTGGACTGGTGCAGAGGTGGGTGTTCAGCTGAAGTCATTGATCTTCTCGTGGTACACTCTGCCGAGTTTCCCAGCAGCCAAGGGGAGGGAGGGGCATCACTTGTCTAACTTTTCTGTTGTTCGAGAGAAAATAATCCCCAGCGAAGCTTTCCCTTAACACCTACTGCTGGAAAAAAGTAATCCTCACATAAGGCTTCCTCCAAGTGACACTAAATCCACAAAGGGCCCGGCACCTCCCGTATCCTGACAGGAATAACATACACAGGATACACGGAGCTGGCTCCTGGGCTGTCTCTGGGTGACGGGTGAAGGGCACAGGTTGACAGACGTAAGACGGAGGGGAAACTAACATGATGTGCAAGTCACGGCAGATGCATTGGTCTGTAAGAAGGCAGAGGTGTCTGGGACGAGAAGCAAGGGGTGGTGCCCGGCAAGAGGGAGACGCGGCCATCTTGGGGAGCCTCAGTCTGCCAGGTGCTGTGCTAGGGAGCATGCATTCGGGATCCCCTTCATTCTCCGACAGCTCCTTGTTATGGCATTTCCTCCTGCACGTGAGAGAAAGCTGGGGCTCAAAGAGGTTAACATGACTTGCCCAAGGTCCCATGGCTAGGAAGCGCCAACGCCTGTCTGTTTCAGCCAATTTTCTTTCCCTAAGCCATACGCAGAAGCGATCCACTTCTTCAGGGGCCTCGCCTATTATAGCAAAAAGAGGAAGCTGTGTGGGTCAGGGGAATGAAAACGCATGGCTCCTGTAATTCACATTATTACCTGGATTTCAGAGTTTCTGCCTCATTTTTCAGGCTTCAACTTAGAGCAAACATAGAGCATAATTACAAACTCCTCTCCTATAATCACTTTTATAACTTCGGCATGTTTTGGTTGTTTATTAACGTTCTTCTTCCATTAAGGAATTTGGAGTAGCGTAAAACTAAGACACGTGCAAGGTATGATATACAGAACACAAGAACCATGGAAAAGGAAAAGGTACTGGTCACAAGGTGGTATAGAATAACCTGAGATTGAGCTTTGAATGTGGTTCTGAGCTTCCTGTCAACCAAAGCAAAAACAAAAATACAAAATACAAAATTAGTTATTCATATATTTTCAGAAAGGGAGGAGGGTATACCTTTTCCTCAGGTTTGTCCTAACACTGAATTCTAAAAGAAATTTATTTATGAAGGCATCACTGAGTGCTAAAAAGATAGGATCTTCAGTGCTATTTTTTTTTTTGTAATGAATGCATTCATGAATTTTATGTGGCTATCTATCAATTGATAGATAATGACCAGAAAATAAAATTCCAAGACAGGAATTCTGATGGGTATTATAGGAAACTGATAGCAATGGGCTCTTTACATACTGCTAGAAGTTTGCACAGAATTGTCTCTCTTTTTTTTTTATTCAGGCACAGTATTGTGGTTTTTACTAGATTATTTCACTCCATATCAACTTTTTCAGCTGCAAGTCGTAGAAAACCCAACCCCAAAGTGATTTATCAAAAAAAGAATTTTGATCCATGTTATTGAAAAGTTCTGGCTTCAGGCACAGCTAGATCCAGGGGCTCAAATAAGGTCAAATAAGGTGGGTCTCTCAATAACTCTCAGCACCAAGTTGGCTTCACTCTCACGATTCTTGTGGTGGCAAAATGGTTCCGGTAACTTTGAACCTTGTATCCAATCTACACCATGCCCAGGGGAGGGGGAAGAGTTCTCCCAGCAGAGAACTGTGCCAACGGCCTCAGGAAAAAAAATCTATTTTGTTTTCACCATCTCTGTTTTGTCATGAGAACATCCTGGAGCCAATGATGGTGGTGAGATGAACGTGACACCCACCTGGCTTAATTTGCAATCCCTTAACCTGACCACACACCTTGAGAGCTGCTGGAAGAGAGGAAGTGAGTGGTGCGGAGAGAAACAGCAATGGTTATGGTGCATGTCTTCTACAGTCATGGATCTGCTTGCAAGAAAAGGGGGCTTGGTCTATGAAATCAGATTGTTTTCAAAGGCCTGAGAGATTACTGATTCCTTCCAGAATTTCATTCTTAGACTTTTCAGGACCATTCGAATTTATGATCATTAAATATTGATAGAGAACTTCCTAATCCACTTTCTAGATGGGTAGAGAGGGTGACTTGACTGTTCTCCTTACCATGCAGCAATTACCATATCTCTTTTACCTCCTATCTTATTGGTCCTTGGAAATACATTTTCTTGCACATGTTAGCAATTCCAAAATTAGGCTGTGTGGTATCTATGAAGCCGTCCAAAAAACAGGCCAGTTCTCTTCGCTCTGGGAGCAAGGTAGCCCTGCACTTCTCCTGTTGCCCAGCCCTTTGAAGTTAGATGTGCCCATGTGAGTTGCTCAGGCCAACAGTGTGGTTTCTGAGGAGGAGCCTTGAAGAGCCAGCATGGTTTTCCATGTGCCTTTGTCCCTGCCAAATGATCATGGAGCCTCCACTAGTCTGGGTTCCTGTTATGGGATGAATTGCACCCCCCTCAAAATTCATATGTTGGAAGTCCTAAGCCCTGGTGCCTCCAAATGGAGCTGTATTTAGAAATAGGGCCTTTAAAGAGATAATGAAGGGAAAATGAGATCATTAAGGTGGATCCTAATCCATCATGACTGGTGTCCTCACAAGAAGAAGACGTTAGGACACACACACACCCCCAGGGAACGCCATGTGAAGACACGGGGGAAGACGGCCATCTACAAGCCAAAACGCAAGGCCTCAGAAGAAACGAGCCCTGCTGACACCTTGATCTTGGACTTCCAGCCTCCAGGACTGCGAGACAATACACTTCTGTTGTAGAAGCCCCCCGGTCATTGCTATGACAGCCCGAACAAACAAATGAGTCCCCAGATGACCACAGAGACATGTTACATCCCTGCATTTGACAAGTAACTTATGCGAGAAATAAGCACTGGTTGGATAAGCCACTAGAACTTCCTGGCCATCTGTTACTGCAGCATAAACTCTTGCATCCTGAGAAGGATGTGCCTTGCAGCTGATGCAAGAAAAGCAACGTACCACAGTTAAGTGGCCAGCCTTTCTTAGAAGCAATACAACAATCATCTTGCAACCAGTATCATTTTCTATTAGCTGAAACATGGTAGGTGCAGCATGTAATTGTTGATAAAACCCAGAAACATCCATGACTACTTTGCCTTGCCACAGTAACACAGTTGTAGCAGAAATAATAATAGTAATAGCAATTATAGCAGCTACCGTATTCAAGCACTTACCTTGTGAGAGCTACAATGCTAAGCACTTTCCATACTTAGAGTTTTAATCCTCTCTTAAAAACCCATGAGGCTTTTCATCCCCATTTGAAGATGCGGAAATTTAAAGAAGTAAAATGAACCCAGGGCCCCCACCCCCTAGTAAATTATAGAACCCAAACCAAGGTCTCTAAGCCTGGGGACTCTGCTACATTCCCTGAAGCTGCCTGTGGACAAAACCTTTCCTTTCATTCTGTACATATCATGTATCTTTCATTTCAGAATCTGCATTATACTTAATAGTAATACAACTTTTATGTTTTAGTTTAGTAATTTAAGCTTTCCCATGAAATCTAGGAAGCTTTCCTCACACAGACTTCAAATATCTAAACATACATAGTCAACCGCTGCATATAAATACGGTGGAATTTTTTATGCGTACTATCCATAGCATGTGACGAGCCATCTTTTTTTGTTGTTGTTCTGGTTGGAAAAACAACCCTTCTCTACAACACTGTGGGATGATTTATTCGGTTGTTGTTATTCATGGCGAGGAAAAGCTCAGAATGCTCAAAATAAGCAAAACATTTCTACAGCTGGTGCAGAAGTTCTGCACCACGATACAAAGTTGGCCCTGAACACCGTTGATCGCGCAGAAGTGCCAGCTTCATACTGAAGTCATTAGCACTTTAAAGGAGCCTGTGCTAATGGGGATGTCCTCGTGAAAACTCTGATTACTGGTAGACTGCCCAAGCTAATCTTTGACCCTGAAGTCAGTCCCCATCTCCAGGCCCCCTTGCATGCAACAGCACCCTTTCTCACGCAACTGGAGCTGTATGGAGCAGGGAAGGATGAGGTGTTAAGAGAGTCCTAATGAGCCACGTTACAGATGTGTAAAACAGCTGGGGGGATGATGTCACTATGCTCACCCTGCCGCCTCTGCTACTTGCTGCTGTTATTAGAAACAGACACTGGAGGAGGGCACCTAGAATACATGCCCGTCCCTTCGCGACCACTCTCTGGTCCTAATTAGGTAGGCTGGGCCCCAGCTGCTGCACAGAGACCCCACCAGGTGACTCCAAACTGCCTCAGTTTATAATCCAGATGAGCTCTGTTCCAGCTTTGCACTAGAACGAGGCCATCTTCGGTGAGGGATTTATTGTACTTGTTACACTGTGGGCCTGACCCTTGGCTGGGTGGAGAGAAAAATGAAATTCTCAGGGAAAAGATCTGAAAAGGACTACAATTAATCACAAACTTTGAACATGTTCAATTAAGAGTGTGATTCTTAAAGCGCCTTATGTCTGATGATGTCAGACTCTGTCACGGCTGTGAGTTTAAGACTTGTTTTCCAAAACAAACATGAGGAATCATCCTGTCTTGTTGCTAACTCCAAACATACATTTTTTCCCTCATTAAACTGGAAAAGGAATCCCTTAAGTGCCTACTATGTGCCAAGTGGTTACATAGAGTGGCTTATTTAATACTTGAACAACCCTGGGGAAAATTATTGCAGATGAAACTGGGCTCAGAGAGGTGTAGTGATCTATCCAAAATCACACAGCTAGGAGGTGGAGTGGAACTGGAATTCAGGCCAGCCATCCCTTAGACCATGTTTCTGGCTCCCCCCTGCCCACTGTCACCACCACCCCTCATCCTAGGTCAGTTTCCTCATTAGAGGTTATACGACTGTTTTTTTCTTTCCTCTGTTATAATTACATGTTTATCAGAGTGATTAGATAAATCTTCCCCACCAAACTGTAAGCTCCATGAAGACAGAACCCACATTTTGGCAACCATTTACTTAAGTCACTATTGGTTGCCACCTATTGTTCATGTCACCCCCTTTCTCCTTGCTAGCTGAGTCGAGATTTTGTTCTGGTATTTACTGCTCTTACAAGTGACTCGAGGATAAATCCCAGTTAATCTAAGCCAGTGATGGTGACCCCATTCCCCTTACCAGTAAATGCCTGGGGAGATGGTCCTGAGGGCCAGTTCTGGCCAATGAGATATGAAGGGAAGCCAGCTGGAGGAATTCTGGGAAATTTTTCTCTGCTCTGAAAAGCAAAGGCATAGGAAGAAACAGTCTCTTCTCTTCCTCTTGGCATTGTCATCTGTGCATGAGATGCTTGGAACTGTAGCAGCTGTCGTGTGACTGTGGGAAGAGCCAGCCAAAGGGCAAAGCTGAGAACAGAGGGGGGAAAATGGAAAGAACAGAATGTGGGAATTGTGAGAATTCAATAACACATTCATTTATTCATCCTGCTATTATTTATTGAGTGACTACTAAATACCAAGCAATGAAAATGTAATAGTAAACAAAGTGAAAATGGTCTTCTCTTACAGAGTTCCCTCTAGTGAGACATTAAATAACTTGTAAATACCATATACAAGTGCCGGGAGTTACACTTCCAGGAATGGTAGAGTAACTTGCTCTCTAATAACCCTCCTGCAAATTAACAATGTACAATCTGGACAAAACAACTATTTGAAGGCAATGGAGAGTTACCAAAAGCAGATAGAAACTGGAGGAAAATTGACTAAGTTCTAAGCAAAAATATGTGCCAATCAATGTAGCCCAGAGTGTCTACAACTCAAGCAAAAACTCCCAGCTTTACTGGCTTAAAGAGCCAGAGAATGGAGTGAGGCTGCCAGAAGATTAGAAAGCAAGGGGGAAATACTGGAAAAGAGAGAGCCACAAAATATGAAATCTCAAAAATCTGTATAAAAACTCTACCTCAAATTCTCATGGACTCCTGAACTGTGTGTGGGTAGGGAAGATTCCAAGGCTCTCAGAAAAAAGCAACAGCCTGGAAGTTGAAGAAATTGAGCAGTTTCAGCTGCTGTCCATAGCAGAGGAGACTGAGTTTGGAGTTTAAACTCAAATGAGTCAGCTGCTTGATGGAACAAAACCCAACATTCTTCAAAGAAAGATAACTGAATCCAGAAGTCATACAAGGTATTGTTCAAAATCTTCAGTATACAATAAAAAAAAAAAAATTACCAGACATGCAAAGAAACAAAAAAGTGTGACTCACAGTCAAGAGAAAATAACTCTGACTAGAAATCAACTCTGAGACAATTCAAATGTTTGAATTTGCAGAAAAGCACTTCACAGCAGGTATTATAAATATGTTCAAGGATTTTTAAAGGAAAACATTGTCATAATTATAAAACAGATGAGAAATCTCAGCCAAGAAACTAAAACTACTTAAAAATAATAATAACACAATACACACAAAGAAACAAATATACAAATGATGGCTAACTTCTCATCAAAAACAATAAAGTTCAGAAGACAATCAAAGGGAATCTTTAAAATGCTGAAAGAGGGTGCCTGGGTGGTTCAGTAGGTTAAGTGACTGACTCCTGGTTTTGGCTCAGGTCATGATCTCAAGGTTGTGCGATCCAGTAGGGCTCCGTGTTCAGCAGGGAATCTGCTGGAGATTCTTTCTCTTCCTCTCCCTCTGCCCCTCCCCTTGCTCACACTTTCTCTTCCCCTCCCACAATAAATAAGTAAAATCTTAAAAATACTGTTCTAAAATGCTGAAAGAAAAGAATACCAGCCTAGGAGTCTAAGTTATGTAAAAATAGCCTTTAAAAATGAAGGTAAAATTAAGATTTTTTTTTCAGGTAAATAAAAATATGGAGATTTTAAAGCTTTAATTTACAGAATAGTACATAAAGAACTCCTGCAACTCAAAAAACAATATATTTAAATTATTTTATTGCCAAAAGATTTGCACAAACATTTCACAAAGGAAGACATACCAATGACTTCTGAGCACATGAAAAAGCCCTCACCATCATTAGTCATCAAAGAGATGTAAAGTAAAACTACAATGAGACATCTACATAGCCCCTAGGATGGCTAAATTTTAAAACCCTGACAGCTTAAATATTGGCTAGGATGTGTAACAGTAGAAATTCTCATATGTTATTGCTGGAAGTACAAAATGGTACAACCAGTTTAGAAAACTATCTGGCTGTTTCTTATAAAGTTAAATATATATGAGTTGTAGTTGACAGACTTGTTACCCACCCCCCACCAAACTAAACCAAACAAAAAAAAGAAAGAAAAAAGAAAAAATATACACTTACTCTATAATCTTGTAATTCTATGCTTAGGTATTTATCCAGGAGAAATGAAAATTTAAGTTCATAAAAGCACATTTACATGAATCCTCATAGCAGCTTTATTCATTATAGCCCCAAACTGGTAATAACCCAAATGTCCCTCAATGGGAGAATGAGTAAAGAAATTGTGGTATATTCATAAAATGGACTACTGCTTAACAAAAAGAAGGAACAAACTCATGACACATGCAATAACATAAATCCCTTACACACACATTATGTTAGTTAAAAGAAGCCAGATACAAAAACAACACTGTATAATTGCATTTCTATGAAGTTCTAGGATGGGCAAAATGTAAATGACGAACCCTACACAAACAAAAATAGAAGTTGTTACAGAAGTAAGTATACATGTAATTCCCGATTTTGTCAACTAGAAGGTTCTGGAAGCAATGACACATAGGTAGCAAGGCACACACCCTGCACTCACATCTTGCTTTCTAAATACCATTCCCCACTAAAAGGAACTAACAGATGCTTCTAGGGAAAACGCTGATTTCAGGGCTGGGACAGATGAGGCAGGAACTCTGCGCCCAAAAGCCAGAATGGAGGTACGTCCAAAGGACACAGGAACCAACCTAGAGGGGCTTCCACTGTCAAGTCTGAGTCAACATAAATATCAAATTAAATATCTTGCATCGAGTAAAATAAGAATCCGGGAGCCCATAATGACATAACGTATTTTTGAAAAGAGTAAGTTCACAAATGGAGAAGAAGAAAAAGTTCTTTCTTATCAGAGAATGCCAGTTAATTAACATAAAAGGAATGACAGAATTAGGAAATTATTAATGGATGATAAAATTAGTGAATGTTTGGTGAAGAAAAAGATATTTACATAGTCACAAACTATCTCCCCACAGATGATTTATTGAGTCTGAAGGGGAAGAGTAACATTCTAACGAAGGAACTTCGTTGAGAGCACTTTAACCAAATGAGCGAAACTAAGATCACCAAAACTCAGACAAAGCAACCCCCTGTGCCTCCTGACACGATGCCTTGAAAAATAACAGTATCACGTTGCTGGTATTCCTGCCCCGAAATGCATAATATGAACGTAATCGTGAGAAAATACCAGCCAAACTCAAATTCAAAGACATTCTGCAAAATAACTACCCTTTAGTCTTCAAAAGAGTCACAGCCATGAAAGACAAAGAAAGGCTGAGGGCCTATTCTGTATTAAAGGGGGCTGAAAAACAGGACAATGAACAATGTAATCCTGGTCTTGAATTGGCTCCTGGACTGGGGAAATGGCTGGTAAAGACAGGCTTATTGGGTCAACTGATAATACGTAAATGTGGTCTGTGGATTACATAATAGGATTGCATTAATGTTCATTTTCCCGATTTTGATCCTTGTTATAAAAGAGAATGTTTTTGTTCTTAGGCAAGACCCACTGAAATATTTAGGGTTAAGGGGCGTCCATAAACATGATCATATATACATGCAGAGAGAAAGGAGACCAAATGAATGAATAAATGAATGAATGAATGATAAAGCAACTGAAGTAGGAGGTAAATAACTGACAAATCATGGTAAGGGATAGTCCAGAATTCTTTATCCGTCCTTGAAACCTTTCTGAAAGTTTGAAATGGGATAAAAAGTTTAAAAACATTCAATTATACATTTTGGAGAGTGCAATGAAGAGAGAATGCACACCAAGCACTCAGCCCAGGGTAAGACAGAACCTATTGTTCTCGTTCTCAAAGGCATACGAAAACTGGAAGAGAGGGGGGCACCTGGGTGGCACAGCGGTTAAGCGTCTGCCTTCGGCTCAGGGCGTGATCCCGGCGTTATGGGATCGAGCCCCACATCAGGCTCCTCCGCTATGAGCCTGCTTCTTCCTCTCCCACTCCCCCTGCTTGTGTTCCCTCTCTCGCTGGCTGTCTCTATCTCTGTCGAATAAATAAATAAAATCTTTAAAAAAATTAAAAAATTAAAAAAAAAACAAACTGGAAGAAAGGAGCTGAGTATCCCAACAGTAGATACTTACCCAGGTTTTGCCCAGCTCTCTCCTTACAGATGAGGCGGATGGGCCCAATGGTAGGGGACTCCTGAGGAGTGCGGAGTTCAGGTATTTTTTCGGGTTTTACCCTATATTAGGAATATCCTACAGTATCCAGGGAAATGGGGGCTGCATGATATCTGCATTGACAATAACAGATATTTGAAAATAGGGTGTGGCAGTTATTTAACGCAATCCAAAAATCCAAATTCATCCACTTCATCCTGCAGTATGAGCCCTAGAACGAGTGACTGCTCAGTCCTCAAAATGTGGCTGAGTCTACACTTGTGTGGTCCACATGTCTGTCACTTTCTCTGCTGTATTGGTCAGGACACTGGTCAAGACCTAGGAGGTAGAAAGTAACAGAAAACCCAACCTGGAAAGGGCTAAGCTAGAAAGCAAAATATGTAAATAAATAGTCCGGGATCAAATGGGGTTCAGGCCTGGCTTGATTCAGCACCTTAGGTACTAGAGTCCAGTCTCTCTCTGTCTCTGCTTCCGTGGCTCTGCGGGCTCCACAAGCTGGCAGAATGGCTGCTGTAGCTCCAGGCTCCTCTCTTCTCTGGTCCAAACTCAGCAGGAGAGAGTGGATGCCTTTCCATGGTGCTTAAGACACAGCCTTAGGGTTGTTTTTGATCGCCCCAGTTTGGTTTGGTTTGAAACGCATGCACATTGCTAAACCAATGACTCCCTCCGGTTAGGAGGAGAATAACCTACACTGACTGGCTTAAGCCAAAGTTAAGCAGCCTCTTCCTGGGGCTGTTGAAGGACTCACATCCGGTCTATGTAGTAACCAGTGTCCAAACTAAAATGGAGAGCTGTCTTAAGAGTAAACAGATGTTGAACATTTCTGTTACCCTTACCCAACAATAGCTACTGAAAGGAGTACCCCTATACCTCATGTGACCGTCCCCCTCTTTCCACATACACACACAACCAAGCCACAGAGAACTGAGCATGTGAGCCTAAGGGAACCAATCCCCAGGTCTGGCTAAGCGCCAATCAGATGCTCTCTCTGTGACAGAGTAATTGCCAAAGGGGCCCCAATTCTTCAGCCCTTTGCAATGTGACATTGCAGCCTTTCCCATCAAGAGGTAGAGCCTATTTCCCCTTTCCTTGAATCTAGGCTGGCCTGTGACTTACCGTGGACAACAGAATGCAGTAGAAGGGATGGTGGACAAGTTCGCAGACTAGGGCTTAAGAGAGCTGGAGTACTTCCACTCTCTCTTGCCTGAATCTCTGCTTCTCCATGAGGACATGACTGAGCTAGCCTGTAGGAGAATAAGACACAAAGAGCAGAGCCAAGGCAGTCTACGTGCCCCTGGTGAGGGCCGGACATGTGAGAAAGCCTATCCAAGATTCACAGAGCCACTCAACTAACCCAAAGCTAACCACAAATGCACATCACAGTCCTGCCAAGCTCTGCTCAGCCCAGCAACCCACAGGCTGGTATGCAAAAATACATGTTTATTGTTGCTTGCCTCTGAGATGTTCATGATTGTTACGCAGCATGACTGTGGCAATAGATAACTGATACACTCTCCCGAAAACCATCCGAGAATCTCAGAGATGGCAGCCACGGATGGATGGTGCTGAACTCGTAGAGTCACGTGCAGATGGGGTTGGAGGTGGTGCCAAAATCTTGGTGCAAGCCAAAGTAGTGGAGAGACAGAAACCACAAGGAAGCAGAGAGGCTGGTCCGCTGCCTCTCAGAAACAGATGCCAGGCGGCACCACAAAGGGAGAAACGGGAAGACGAGTTGCCAGACCACTTTCTAGTTCCCACAAGGCTGGGCTTCGCTCTGCGCTCTCTTGTCACGAGAATCCCTTTTATTATTCTCCAATTAATCACCCTTTTATCTGAGCTATTTTAAAGGGCTTTCTATTCCTTACAGCTATCCTTTACTACCATGGAGGAGACAGATCTCCCTATTTGCGATCCTATTAAAAAATAATGTGATTTCACATATATATGTGGGTCAGAACATTGCCCAGAGCTTGGCCACATAGCCACAAGTATCAGGATACAGTTCGAGGATCTATACCCACCTCTGCGACACAAAGTCAGCGGGGCTTCTGGGCAAGCGTCATTGGCATCCTGACCTAGTATGCCTGCTTAAAACAGAGCCACGTGGGCCATTCAGATGTCTCTTCCCCCAGACCCATCCCCAGCTGTGTGCAGCAAAGGCAGACACTTAAACCTTAACCGAGGCTCTTGACCCCTCCCCAAGAAAACTGAGCTCCTGTCCAGAAAATGCACCCATGTCCACAAATGGTGTAGGCCCTTCCAAATCTGTGACCACAGAGTGGTCCGGGCAGTGTGGCCCCGAAATATGAACTCTGCTACCAGTTTCGGAACATGTGTGTCCAGTGTGAGTCTGGATTTCTGCATTGCCACTGACACAAAAGCACGTGACATAGTCTCTGTTCCCCGCACTCTCAACCACAGCTTGACTCAGACATCTCTTTGCAGCTTGACGAGCACTGGGCGTGGTCAACAGGTCAGGTCTCTCCGAGGCCTTCAAGTCCCCGAATTCTCAGGTCTCAGGAATCCCCAGGGTTGCCTAGGAAGCTGCATGAAATTCAATGGTTCTTCATACACAACCCAAACTTCTTTCAAACATCCCCCAAACTGACGAGAGAAAAGCGAAAATGCACAACTGCATGAATTTCCTCCTCCCCCACAGCCTCCAATGAATTTCAGCTGCTGAGTTCCCACCGCAGACCTTCCTGATGGTTGAGGGATGCAAGGAGGGTGGGGTAGTCTCCCTTTCTGACTCAAGGAGAGGGTTAAAACCATTTTCCCTTTCCCTGCAGGTGCCCCTCTGGGGTAAGTGAACTCAGCTTTTCCATGTTTAGACCAAACGCCTCAAATTCCTTCCTGGCAGGTGTTCATGGATGTGAGCAAATTAGATTTTGAAAGTATTTTTGCCACAAGTCTCCGGCCTGTAAAGTAGGTTGCTGCTGGAAGTTCCAGGCTAGCCAGCACTGCCTCTCTGAGGCCCTGGAAGCCGGGACAGATGAAGACGAGAAGTAATAAGGTGTGGAATTCAGAATCAGGAAAACCCGGGTTCGAATTCTCACGTGGCCACTCACTGGCTGTGCAGCTTTGCACACGTCACTGCAGCTCCCTGAGCAGTGGAGTCCTCATTTGGAAAGCAGGTATACTCACGCTTTCCTCACCAGGGCATTTGGGAATCCGACAAGACGTCACATGCAAAGCGCCTGGCTCATACTTAGCATTTAATAAATGGCTGTGCATTAGTCAGGGCTCTTGACTGCGAGTTGTGTGGTAACCAAATGGAATTTATTGGAAGGCTATCAGGGGCTCACAGAATTGGCAGAGAGTAGGGCTAAAGCCTGGAAGATAGCCAGAAACCAAGAGATTGCTGGAGGGTTAAGCAACAGGGCCTTAGTGAGGTCATGGGCCATGGCCAACACGCCACCGCTGACCCCGAATCGCTCACTCAGGGTTCCAGGTCCTGGATTATATGCTCACCCCCTGCTTGCAGCTTGAGCAGAGAGAGAGAACTGGCTGTCTGGGCATCTGTGGAGGAGGAAGGCGCACCCCCTGCCCACCCATGACTACACACAATGGCAGAGAGTGGGTCTCCATGGAGAAATCGAGGTGTTGTTACAAGGTAGGCTGGAGGCCGAATAGCCCCAAAGCCCCAAATGCACACTGTAGACGCTGCTATTTAAATCCGGGACAGAAGGCAGACACTTCGCCATGAAACCAGGGGTGGAGGTATGTAGCATGAAGGGAAAGGGTGGGCTTGCTCCATTCCTTCCGGCGAAGAAAGCTAAGAGGGTCAGTGCCAAGCCTCTGTCTGTGTAACCTTGGGCAAGCAGCTTCACCTGCCTGTGTGAGCTTCTGCTCTGAGCAGGAAAATGACAGCAGTGAGGGTCCAGCAAGATGATCCACCTAGAACACACCCAGAACAAGAGCAGGCACATGGCAGACACAGTGAGAGTTAGCTACGGGGATCGCAGGGCCTCCTGCACAGAGAACCAGGCTGAGGGCCCCCAAGCCGAGGAGCAGGGGGGTGAGCGTGCTCCCCTTGTGGGACAGGCTATCTTGCACACGTGGGCCGGAATACACGGCTTTCTCAAACAGGGCACAGACACCCGCTACAGTTGCTGAGTCTGGGCTTTTCTGGGGCTTCCAGCAATAACACACCGTCATTAGCAACTTGGAGCGCTGGGGGTATGTGTTTCCCTCCTAATATAAAATGCCTCCCCACTTACAACACTCCCCCAAATCACACTCAGTTCTGTCCTCGGAGGTTTTCCAGGGACATTGAGCAACTTACCTATTTCGCAGCCCAGAGCCTCCCATCCCACCCACTCGTGACTCCGCCGAAATGTCAGAGGAACCCCGGCCCAGCTTCGCGTAACCCGAGAGTTGCCACGGGCAGCCACCCCACAGAAAGAGCATGTGGTTCAGTGAAAACATTTGAGACAGAGCAGACATACACATCCCTCTTTTTCTTTTTTCTGGAAGATGATTTTCCACAGTTAGCCACAAAGATCCATTTCCTAATGAGAAAATAATGGCTTGTATGTAGCAATTTGGAGGCAAAGCATTTATCATTGATTAACTGCGCAGCCTTTCTGAAGTACCTATTCAACACGGAGCGCTCCATCCAGGCCCTTAAAGGATGACAGGGGGAAAGCAAAATAAACCTAAGATTTGCTTCGCCGCTTAGTTTCTCCTGGTTTCCAGGTTTCGCACCCTCATTGTGTGCTCCCGGGGTGATACGGTTCTGACTTTGTCGCATCCTTGCTTCAAATTCTTTATTGACTTTCCATTACCTTCAGGAGTCTCAACACGGTTTACCAAGTCTTTCAGGACCTGGCTCCCCGCCCCCTTCTCCAGCCTTTGTTCCTTCCCTGTCCCTCCTGCCTTCTGCCTCCAGCCATTTACTCATTCATTTTCCATTCATTCATTCCCTAATACTTAACTGGGCAGTCACTCCAAATCGGACACTCTGTCAGCTGCTAGGGATACAGCAGGGGGGACAAGAAAAATGAGATCCCTTCTCTTAAGAAGCTTACATTCTAGCGGGACGTAAATTACGACGAAAGAAAAGAAAGAAAGAAAGAAAGAAAGAAAGAAAGAAAGAAAGAAAGAAAGAAAGAAAAAGAAAGAAAGAAAGAAAAAGCAAGCAAGCAGGAGTCTTTCAGACTGTGAAAAGTGCCACAAGGAAAATGCAACAGGGGGATATGGTAGTGACAGGGGAAGGGGCCAGACATCTTTAGAGGGGGTGGTCAAAGGAAGGCAGTGATAGGAGAACTGAGGACCAGCCCTTCCCAGCGACTAGCAATCCTGTGACGGTCCAATACGTGGTCTAGCCTCTGTGCACGCGCACACCACCACCCCTCCCCCAGCTCCTCCTCTGCCTGTGAGGCTGGCTCCGTATCATCTCCACAGGGAAGCCGGTCCCAATCTGCCAAGGGCCAGCTGGGGTGCCGCTCCACCGTGCCCCCCAGACGCCCTGCGCCTTTCCCCGGCTTAACCCCCACCGCACTGCCGCACACCTATTCCACCCCACGCGGGCCAGCATCGCGACAGCAGAGCCCAGAAGTCACCTCTGCCTCGTGCGCAGAACCAGGGAGGGAGGAAAAAGCAGGAGGGGGACAGGGGGCACCCAGATGGGGTCTGAGCTTGGTGAACATTCGCAGTTTTTCCAGCATTTTTTGTTTGATTAAATCCCAGAGGACATGTTTTCCTCCAGCTCCTTTTTCCTTTAACTTTTAAGCCATATGGTTCTGATTCATTTATACTTAACTAATTACAACATTGGTTTTGTAAGAGCTATTTGATGTCCGTGAGTCTTCTGAGCCCTTTCATACAATTTTCTAACCCTTTTTACTGTGAAACCCGAAGTGGTCTTTCGCCAGCAGTAAACAGCGTCCAGCGCCAGAAGGTTACGGTTTGGTCTTGGTTTGGTCACAGGGACCAAGCCTTGTGGTTACAAGGCCTTGGAATTTGGCAGAATGTGTTTTCTGACTCCCAGTGAAATTCTAAAAAGGTCCTCAGAAAAATAATGAGAAGAGGACACGTAAATAAGACAAGCAGCTCTTAAAAAGCCAGGCCCTTCCCTCCAGAGAAGCCCTCCTGTGGTCACGGCTTCCTCCAGCCTGCCCCCAGGAAGAGCAGCCAGGAGCTGGATTGCTCCATAAAGTGCAAAGGTGTTTTCACTTCGCGATCCTGCTGTGCCCCTGAGGATCTTAGAAAGTGGCATTCGTGTAAACAGATAGCATTTTATAAGGATGCCAGAGTTCCAGCCGACTTGGCAGCAAAGAAATTCTATTTTTGTTATAGGAGACGAAAGGAACTAAAACCCGCTGAGGGCCCACTGTGTGCCAGGCGCTCTGTAAAACCAAGGGCATACCGAAACGAAAAAGGCACTCCTCACTCTTCAGGAATTTAAAGTCTAGTGTGAGAATAATGTCCGACAGCAACTACCATTGACTGACCCCAATGGACCAGGCATGCTGTTGAATGCTTCCAGAATGCGACTTCAATTACTATTCATGATAACTTTGGAGGTCAGCGTCCTTCCTATCTCCCACTAGCAGGTGAGGTGACACAGTTGGTAAGCGGGAGAATTAGGACTGGAATTCACGTCACTCTAACCCCAAAGACCACAGTCCGTGAAAAGAAGCTTATAGGAAGGCCCACCTTCTGAAAGTGCCAGGAATCAGGCCAAAGATCTTCATCATAAAGGTCAGATAATGAGGCATGGGTGGAGGAGACGTGGACTCATACTGTTGAACACCTACTATGTGCCGGGTTCAACCACCCAGGAGCTCAGCCCTCATCATGCTCTCATTCTGTGGATAAGGGTTCAAAGGCTCAGGCTGGTGAGGTCACTTGCCCGAGGCCACAAGGTCAGAATAAAGGACCGCTAGCGTTTGGACCCCATTCTGTTTGACCCCAAGGTTCTCTGAACACAACCTTACACACGTGATGACCTCTCTTTCCCACCAGGTCAGTGATAAAATCGGCATCTCCTGCGTTCAGCTAAAAATGATGTGAAGTGGGACAGATGAAGTCAAGGTGAGGCCTCCGTAAGCCGACTTCAAAGACGAGGGGCTCGGCCAGGAGGGAGGGCTGCGGAAATGGAAATGGGGTTTGGAATGATGGACAATGGGAACGGTGTATGAAATGCAATCGCGCGAACAGTGAGTGTGCAAAGTTCTCGACACAATGAGAAGGGAGCAGACCAGAGCCACATTTGGGCAGAAGCCGAACTAACAGAAAAAGGAAACCATCACACCAAAATGCGTCTAGGTTGGTCAAGAAAGAAGGGGATTTGCAGGCAGATGACAATTTGCAGTTCCCTTTAAAAAGAAAAAGAAAAGAGGAAAACCGGTGCAGAGAAATCTGCCAAGGCCCAGCCATGTTCAAACAGGTTTATCTCGCTTAGCACGTTTTCTCATTTCATCTTTACAGGGTCCTTCAAAAATTGGCCTGATTCTCATCTGCATCGTACAGAGGAGAAAAAGAAAAGCTCAGAGACTTAACGTGACTTTCCCAAGGTCTTAGACCTTGGAGGCATAGAGGGCATCGTGTCACGTGTCTTGCATAAAAGCCTCTGATGGCTTTCCATTGTTCTTAAAATCAAACATGAATGTTGCACCCGGACCTGTAAGGCGCTATGTGATCTGGCTTCTGCGGCCGGCTCCAACCACATCCTCAGCTCCCCCCCCCACCCCGAATATTCCAGTCCCAAGTTCATTTTTAGCTCCTTGAATCCACTGTTTTCTTTCCAGTTTGGGGCCTTCGTATATGCTGTTTCTCCACCCACAAGAGCGTCTTTCCTCTGGCTCTTGATCTATCTGGATCCTTTGATTATTCAAGCTTTAGTTCAAATGACTTCTCCAAGGAGCCTTTCTTGACTGCACAATCCACCGTGGGCCCTCCCACTGCTCTCTCAGACTGCACCCCACCTTTTATCACAGGCTGTGGTTAGTTTTATTTTGCAGCGTTTTCTTGTCTATTGTCCATCTCCCCACCTGGGCTGTAAGCTCCACGACAGCTGACTTTGTTCAAAACCTCACACGAAACATCCCTTACTATGACTCAATGCCCATTCAGGATATGTTCAAATAGAGCCTTTCTAGCAGAGATGTCCCCCCCAGCACTGCCCCACTCACAGCTCCTTGCAGGGGGAGAGCCACAAGTAGGCCCCATCACACCACGGCGGATGGACAGCAGATGGATGGAGAGCAGACCCTCATGTGACCCCCGGCATGGCAATTTCGAGCGAGGATGGACATCTGACCTGAGAAGCCACAAGCTGACCAGCAACCCGAGATGTGTCATGAAACAATGGGCTGACCTACTCTTCCTTCTAGACTTTTGGTGAGAACTGAAGTTGGAAGGATGTCATGTGGTGGAGTTGAGGCCTTGATGGGCCACCTGCTCGAGGAGACTTGAGGGAGCAAAACCCATGAGAAGGCAGGGGACTCTAGTGAATGAAGTCAGATCAGAGCTGCCACAAGAGAAGAGAGACAGGAGCCTCCTGTTGCCAGGGCTGGGTTCTGCCTGGACCACGATGCCAGGTCCAACCAAGGGGGATCCTTCAGCGAACCTCCTTTTCCAGAAGGCAACTAGCAGTTGCTTGCACCAAAAACTAATCTCCGAACTGAAGCAATCTCTAAGCCAAAGTCATATACCAAAAATGTGTTTGAGCATGTGGTGAGAGGGTAGGGGTTGTCAATATCCTACATACATGAAAAATCACAGAATTTTTTTCAGGAAAGATGTGCCGAAAATTGTGCTAGAGGGATTGCTTCCCTGACCTCTTCCGTAAGTATATGCCAGGCCAGCAGGTGTATCAGCCGTGACTCTTCCCATTACAAGAGACAGAAACCCAACTCATACTGGCTTCAGGAACTGATGGATCCAGGTGCTCAAATGTGCCTTCTGTCATCTCTCAGCTCTGCTTCCCTCGGTTCAACTTCTTTCTCAAATATGCTCCAAGTCTCTCAGAGCCCAGCATCCTGACTTACATCCCTGCCAGCAGAAGAGAAACTTGTCTTTCCTAACAGTTTCACAGTAGTCCCAGGATTGCAGACACTAGATGATTTGAGCACTTGGTCTTAAACTTGGGTCAGATGGAAGGGATGCTCTGACAGGTCAGAGCCAGATCATGAGACCATCCTGCTCCATGGGAGGGGAATGAGGGACTCCCTAACACATGGACTCCGAGTGGAGTTGAGGTGGTTCTCCCAAAGAAAAAATGGAATGTGTCACCAAAAGAAGAGGGGCTGGATACCAAGGAGTCAAAAACTCCAGACGCTCCTCTAGGAGAGTACAATATACTCTGGGCAAAGGCCATTTGTTCTCCTCCTCCAAGGTCATCTGATTATTACAGGAAACTGGTAGCAACTGAAGCTGCATGGAAACTTCCCCTAGGCCTAGTCCTTGGGGCCACAGCCTTAGCCTAGAGCACATTGATTTGAGGAACAAGGGCTCCTCTTGAGAAGCATCTGAAACGATCAAAGGGCCAAAGTGGTTTCTAAGTAAGACAAATCGTAGGCCGGAGGTTCTGATCTCCACTCTGCCACCTACCTGCTGGGGGAACTTGAGCAAATCCTCTCCCTTCTCTGAGCCTCAGCCTCCTGACCTATGAGATGTCAGTAAAAGCACCCACCTTGCAGATTTGCTATGAGAATTCAGTGAGTTTATGCAGGTGGAGGACTCGGAACAGTGCCGACAACACTCAAGAGATGGTGATGATGGTGATGATGGGACAAAAGACAGAGGAAGAAGAGATAATGATGGTGCTGGGGCTGGACTTCAGCCTTCAGATACAGAGGTTCCGAGCTGGAAAGGACCTTGGAAGGTCACCTGGGCCATCCAGCTCTTATGAACGACACAAAGACCATAAGAGAGAGGATTTCACTTTGTTCAAGCTGGGGAAACTGAGGCTCAGAAGGAAGACATTTACCTAAGGTCTCTGAACCAAAAAAGTTGCAGAAACCCAGGTTGGTCAGTTCTGAAGCCTGGGCTCTCTACCGGAGCCTGCAGCTGACTGAGCGCATTAATGAACGCTTTCAGTCGCACGGAATGGACACGGTGCCTCCAAATGAGCACAGCTGTGATCCTGTGGCCTTGCACCCATGCACTGGAGGAGGGGTCACCGCATTCTAGGACCCTCACCTCTTTTTCTTGGGGCTTTCTTTCTACCCTCTGTGAACACCAGACCAAAAAATCAAGTAAAAGAAAAGAAAAGAAAAAAGAAAGAAAGGGAAGGAAAGAAAACCCTTCCATTTAAAAATTTTAAAAGAACACGAATTATAAGAGCCACCCATATTTCAAAAGCAATTTCACATCTGCACTGAAATTCCTCCACTTACAAACACTCACAGATAAGAACAAAGCTGTGCACTAAAGAAAAAGTAGGCCAGCTCTGCCTACTCCCCACAGATGGTGCGAGGCAGTCATGCGCATCCATTTCAATCTTGGCCATCACGTTATTCATTAGTGTTGGCCCATGAGCTGTTTAAAGAAGTGTCTTCTTACCATGAAAAGAAGAAAGTCAAAGTAAAAACATCTTTGGATACATTTTTGAAGAGCTGAAAAGAACCAAGTCGGGCCAGAATTGATGCCAGCACATCCCTGGTCCTTTTGTGAAACTCAACTTTACACAGACACGTACACTGAAGCAGCATGTATAGGACGTCTCTTCGGGCTCAGAAAGAAAGAGACTTACGTGCAGCCTCCCGGACACATGTTTGTACATGGATACTTTCTGAATCTCTCTCAGCAGCAACAGCCCTGAGCACCACCTTATTTGAAGCAGACAATTAATGGTATTGTCTAGCGATGACCTAACCTTCCATCTCACCACGGCAGACACTGTTGGCTGCCTATGCGACAGCCACTCCCCTCCTCTTTCTTCCTTCCTGATGAAATCTCTCTCCGATCACAGAAACTGAAAATGGCAGACACTTTCTCAGATTCCCTTGGATCTATATTACTGACCAATGAAACGTAAGAAGGAATCTCTAAGGATTTAAAAAAAAAATAGATGCAGGGGGAGAGCTCTGCTGCTTCCTGCTCTGGATAGGACCCTGTGAAGGTGTGATGCCTGGAGCTGCCACGGCCCTTTTGCAATCATGAAGGGACAAGCTTAAACACAAAAACAACAAGGATGGAAAGATGCGGCTTCTGGATGACCAGGCTGAACCACAAGCCAAGCCCAGCACACCTGCTCTGAAGACTACTTGAGGTGTAAGAAAATCAAAGGATTTGATAGTTAAACCCCTGTTAGTTGAGTATTCTGTTACCTGCAACTGAAAACATTCCAAGTGATATACGCGTGAGACCATGCTATATAGATCAGGAACTGAGACAGAGAGAGGGCAGCTCTGCCCCACTCCAGGGACTACGCCTGATGGACAGTCCAACCCACCTGTGTGGAGCGCTGGCAGCCATGTTTGTACCACACGGCCCACCTCCCGGCCACAGCTGACTGGACCTGGGATGGACACTTCACCCACGCTGAATCCATCTGAGTCCCCCTGCTGGGACTTGAGAATTGGGGTTCAGAGGCAACTAGATAGTTTCTGCATATAAGTTTGGGGGAAATGTACACAGAGAGATGTAGGAAGGCTGTGTGTGGACAAGTAAACAGAACCAGAGAAGACAGACTTAATGGCTCCAGAAAAGGAGAGCAAGGTGGGGTAAATGGTTGACTGGTGGCTTTGACCTTCCATTTCTTGGTTCCAGGTTCATTGTGATTTTCCACTTTTGGGTTCTATGAAAGACCCCTATTTCCTTTGTTTAAGCTAGTTTGAAGTAGGAGTTTCTTTCTTTCTTTCTTTCTTTCTTTCTTTCTTTCTTTCTTTCTTTCTTTCTTTCTTTCTTTCCTTTCTTTTTTTTCTGAAGGAGAGGAAGGGGAGGGGCAAAGGGAAGAGAGAATCTCAAGCGAATTCCATACCCAGCACAGAGCCCAACATGGGGCTCGATCTCATGACCCTGAGATCATGACCTGAGCTGAAATCCAGAGACAGACCCTTAACTGACTGAGCCACCCAGGCGCCCCAGTAGGAGTTTACTTCTAATGGCCTTGCCAAGATCCCAAGCTGTTCGTGGCAAAGCTGGGGTAGAAGTCCCATCTCCCGACTCTTTGCTGTGTCCTGCCACCTCCAAAAGCTGTAACTAATATTTACTGATCATTTCCTAAATGCCAGGCACTCTTCTAAAGCACTTCACATGTGTTATATTTAAACCTCACAACAATCCTATGAGATAGGTCCTATTATCAACCCCATTTTCCAGAAGAGGAAACTGAGGCTCTGAGATTTTAAGTAACTTGCCTACAACCACACAGTCAGCCTGTGACTGAGCCAGGATTTGAACTCCAAAGCTCAAGCTCATAACCATTTGCTTTATGATCTCACCTTTCTAGTCCTTTGTCCCTTCCTACCACCTAGTAGACAAATTACCTAAATGTTTTCAGTGGGTACATCCAAACTGTCTCCTGTCTTGCTACAGTCCTCATAATACCTTGTACATACCTGGGAGCCCAGATGTTTGAGCTTCTGTACTTGCAACTGAAAGGTATCCAAGAAGGAATCCAAGAAGGCTTCCTGGAAGAGGCATTATTTCCATAGAGTGTTTAAGGATGAGTTGAAATTTGCCAAACAAATGGAATGGAGAGGGAGAGTGTACTAATCAGAGTTCACGGTTGCCAGTAAAGATGCTGATTTTGGCTCTTTGAAACAGGAAAACGAATTCATTAAAGGGATACTGGGAGCCCACAGTACTGCTGGGAGGAATGGAGTACCACATTCTGGGCAACACAGCCAGGAGCACTCCCCTCAATTATGTTACACAACTGGTCCAATGAGGACCTCACAACCACCGCCCCCTGGCACCACAGCTCCCCCCACCAGCCCCAGAGCAGGTCCCCTCACTCTTTTCCACTCTGCTTCAACAGCTCCTGATCTCAAGGCCAGGCCAAGTACCCCTGATGGGCAGAGCATGGGTCACTGGCCATGCCCTAGCTACAAAGGAGGATGGGAAAGTAGATGCTGGCATTCCCGTACCCAATGCTGAGGGACGAACTCTGTGCCCACCAAGACTCATGGGAAGGGCACTCAGATGCTGGATGGCCAAAGACAATGTCAAGTGTCCACTGCAGGGGGCCCTTGAGGCAAAGGGAACAAATCGTGCAAAGGCACAGAAAGTGCTTGTCTTGGCTCAGAGCAGCGAGATGGTCACTGCACTCCTTAGAGTTCACAGTTAGTGCTGAAGTACATGTCTCCTGAATTGCTGTTTGGACAGCTTGCCTTTGCATTTCAATGTCTTCTGTCTGCAAGGGCAGACTGTTCTTGTCGGCCCTCAGAAGGCCTGGAGCGGTGCCAAGTGTTCCAGAAAGTTTCAAGTGCTGTTGAGAAGGAGGAGGAGGTAGCGGTGAGGGAAGGATGGAGCCGCGACGCAGCATCCTTTTGTCCAAGGCCCATCTCCCCAGGGGAGCAAGCTCACAGAGGATCCCAGCCTTTGTGGAAGGTCATCCTTGCGCACAAAAACTCCCTTTCAGAAAACACCAGAGCCCTGCACGAGTACAGTTCTTCTTAGAAGCTCAGCTGCCACCCGTCCTGTCCTTCTTCCCAAGGTCTTCTCTGCTCACACAAAGCTCAGAGGGGCCCCGGCTTCTCTAGCTCTTTCTCCTTCTTCCAGCCATTAACGACCTAGGACTTCCTTTGCCCTTCAGATACTGGCTAGAAACCCCGCTCCAGGCTCTGGTCCCAATAAAGCCAAATTGAACTAATGTCAGACAGTAGCAAGAACACAGCCAGAGCCCGAGTTTTCCGTTGGAAAGACGGGAAGCTTCTCTGGCCAGGGCGGTGACCCGTCCTGTCTCCACTCAATCTCCTTGCCTTAGAGAGCAGCAGCTAGGGTAGCCTGTCCCCGGAGATGCAGAGGCGACAATGTTTAGACAGGGCCAGAGAAGGCGGGAGGGACAGGAGAAGAGGGACTGAATTGAGGGGATTTGCCTTCACTCCCACTCCCACTCCCCCAAAGCGACTCCTTTCCTGGCTCCCGGAACAGCGGTCTGCACAGTGACCCAAGCCAGAGCCCTGGAAGGCACCCTGAACTCCTCCCTCCCAGGCTGCACCTGCAAACAGCAGCTCCAGCAGCTCTCAGAACCTCCCCCCTTCCCAGAATAACCCTAAAGCTTCCCTTAAGGAGACCCTGGCCTCTAGTTTTGCCCTCCCTTGAATTATTGCCCTTGGGGCACCAAGTGGTGGGCAATGTTTCTTGTGGTCCACTCGTGTAGAAGAGAGGTCCAACACGCCTCTTTGTTCACCTTAAGGCCATGGTTCTCAACAGGAGGCAATTTTACCTCCTCAGCGAGACCTTTCTGGTTGTCACAACTGGGGTGGGGCACTGCTACTGGCCTCTAGTGGGTAGAGGTCAGGGATGCTGCTAAACATCCCACAATGCACAGGGGCAGCCCCCACAGTGGAGGACTGTCCCACCCAAACTGCCAGGAGTGCCCAGGTTGAGAGACTTTGCATTAAGATGAAGCTGTCTAACCCATGGGCTGGTGGCCCCTCCAAGGCCTCCCTGCAACCGCCACAGAGACTTGTCCACCACCCCAGCTCCACTGTCTTTGACCTCTGTCCCTGAGTGTCCTGCCTGTGCTGTTGCCCATGACTTTCAGGCCTGGACTCCATTAGAGCAGGACCGCGGATGCCCCTGCCCCCAGAGCCCCTGCCTCTGCTCCGTTCTAGAGATCTCCTTGGCAGTTCTTACATCACCTTGGCAGCCCTCCGAGCAGATCCAGGGAGACCCAGTGACACTCTGATTGGTCAGAGACTGGTCTTTCTCCAGAGAGACCAAGGAGGCATCCTCACTGGTGCCAAGAGGGAGAGACAGGTAGGGGCTTCGCCCTGGGAGTCACGCGTTTGGGGAAAAAAATAGCTAACCAGCAAGCAGCAAGGCCCAAGTCATTCCTTCTGTCCCCCAAGGCTCAGTGTCACACTCCATGCCTGGAAGTTTGGCCAAGCCCGGGGCCACAGAGGTCTGTGGTTCAGTGGAGGGAGCTGGGACAAAGACGGCCTGATCCACCGCCGGGCCCCAACAGCCTCCCAGCTTTGACTCCTGTGGCCCCCCCTTAGGTCACGTACAGCCCCTGGCTCTGCTGTCCTGCCTCCACGCCTTTGCTCAAATGGGCCCTCCCCCTGGAAGGTGTTTCCCCTGCGAGCTCTAGCGCGGAGGCCCTGCCTATTAGGTGCTGTCCAAGGAGCCCCCTTCATCCCTATTGTTAGAAGGGATCGTGGCATTTTTTTCTTTTCTTTTTTTCTTTTCTTTTTTTTAAGATTTTATTTATCCATTTGAGAGAGAGAGGGAGCATGAGTGGGGAGAGGGGCAGAGGGAGCGGGAGAAGCAGGCTCTCTCTGCTGAGCAGGGAACCCAATGAGGGGTTCGATCTCAAGACGCTGGGATCATGATCCTGGCGGAAGACAGATGCTTAACCAACTGAGCCACCCAGGCGCCCCGGATTGTAGCATTTCGAAGATATATTTCACCCTGGTTTCTTGTCGTGAATGTTTATACTTCATCCTTCCTCGTGGACAGTGACTTTTCCAAGGGCAAAAGGTCTCCATTCCTCAAAACCCTTAGAGCCTAGCACAGGACGGGCCCACAGCAGGTGAACAGCCATTAGAATAAATGTGCTACCTAGGCCATGATCTCTCCTTCCTATTAGCCCTCTCACAGCCTCTTCCCTCCGCCTGGAACACCCTTCCCACCCCACCCCACCACCACCAAGGCCCATCTGCCCACAGTGGGGTACTGCTCCAACCTGGCTTCACAGGGAGGCCTCCCCAACCCCCGCACCCAGGTAAGTGCCCCGCCACGGGAACCAACATCTCCTGTGCATCTTTTTCCATAACATTTGCCACACTCCAGGAGACACTCTCCTAACCAGCCTCCACTGACCCAACTCCCTAGATTGAGAGACACTCTCCAGGCCCGCCTTCTGTAAGATTCACAACTGAGGCCCACAGCAAGCCAGAGGCTCATGCCTGCCAGGCCACAATGCCCTTCACTCTGGAATCCCTTCCCAACACTCTTTCCCCTTCCTTTGGTCCTTCCTGGCAGAGCCCACATCTTACAGCAGCTGAAGATGCCAGTCACCTGATCCCCAGCCTCCTTTGCAGCCAGAATACAGGCATGTGACCAATTCCGGCCAATAGGAGTGGAGGCAAAATCAGCGGGGGGGGGGTTGGGGGGGAGGCTTGGGAAAGCCTCCCTCTCGCTCTTCTCTGTGGGATGCAGTTGTGTCTGCATTGGAAGTCATGCTGGATGTGGAAGCCATTCTGCACCATGAGGAGAGACATTCCGAGTCCTCTGAGGATGGTCGAAGGAAACGGATGGAACATGCCTGTGACCTGAGGGTCCTGCTGTACCCACTCTAGCAGCTAGCGACTCACTCCCCTGTCGCCAGACTGCTTCCTAGTGAAATAATCTGTGTCTTTGTCATGTAAGCCAGTGGTTTTCAAGCCGTGGGTCATGACCTTAATAGGGCATGAGCTTATGTTCTTCGTGGCCATGACCAGCATTTCCTTTTAATAAAACAGGAAAGAGTAGACTGGAATAGGAAACATTAGATAGGATCCCACAAAATAAAGGTAGAATGTTTGTGAAAACGCGTCTCAGTTCAGACTCTATGCATGTGTAGGCGCGTGCGTACTGAATGAAAATGTAGACTATATTTTTTACTATGCACTGAAGGTTTGGTGAAAGCAAAACTGAAAAGCTAGTTTTAGGTAAAGATTCTGTTACTTGCACCCAGATGCATGATACCCCATACGGCCATTCTTCAGCGAGCCCTTGAGCTTAGTTCCTACGAGACCATTCTGTCTGTGTCTAAACTGTTTATGGCAGACATACGCAGTTCTATAATTACATAATTCAATCAAATTTCATGCGAATTAATGAAATATGAGCATTGAAAAAAAAATTGCTGTTTTTAAGGTGACTACTTTGAAAAGAATCAATAAAGGGAAGTCCCAGAAAACATAACTGCTGGATGGGGGTGAGGAGAAAACTCCAAACAATTGGAGGCAATAAGCATAACATTCTAAGATTATGCTTCCTGGCAGAGCCCACATCTTACAGCATTAATTATTGTATTAATTCACAAATTTGTTGCCTCACTTTAAAGAAAGGGGTATATGAAGAAAAAATACAGAACTCCACTCTCCAAAGTGGAGTCTTTCTCCATGAAAAGAGTCTTTCTTACATCAACATATTGGTGAATAAGTATATATGTTTTCAGTGAAAACAAAATGTTTAAGGCATATAAGGTATCATTTTCTTCATTTCTTATGGTAACCAGGGTTTTTTTAAAATTGACACGGGCTGCCATTTTAATTGGCTATTCTTCCTTGTCATATCGCACAAGGAACTTGTAGTATAATTGTTTAATCTCCTTGTTCTACAGTTGATTGTAAACTCCGCAAGAGCAGGAAACACCACCATCGTGTTCTCCACTTTATGCCCTAGCACCACGGCAGGTAGAGGAGAGGCTTAATACAGATGCTTTGAATGGGTACCTAACTAAAGAAACCAACCAACAAACCAATCAAACATTAGCTCATTTGATCCTCACGAGAGCCTTGTGGGAAAGAAGGGCTTATATATTTTTATTCCAATATTGACCGGGAATTAATTAAGGTTCAGAAAAGCAAACTGACTGAAGTCACACCATTAGAACGAGAGCCAAGCCAAGCACCCAGAATTTTTAGCTCATGGGATTATTCAGCTGCAGGAAGGTTATGACGTGAGGCCATCCCATTACGAGTGATTCTTCATTACATTTCCTCTTCCAGTGCTTTGATTCTGTGATTTATTTGGAATGAATGCCACAGGGAATTCTGAGTTCTGTGAGTCCCGTTAACATTCTGAGGGTATTGGTAAGGTGTTATCAGAGGACTGGTTTTTTTTTAAGTGTGAGCCTACAGCCGGAGGTCAACATTTGCTCCCCTAAAGAGAGTGTTTCCAGTGTTACTGTAGGAGTTGATGAGAAAAGATTATTTCTGATAGAAATTCACTTTACAGTGGATTGTGTTGGGTCGCATCTATTCAGTTGAGTAAAAGATCCCTCATCCTGAATAGTCAGCCAATTAGTATTAAAGGTTGTTACGTCCTTAGTTCAGCTCTGTGTTTCACCTTTCTTGTGCATCTACTTCTTTTTTTATTCTAGAACATTCATGGTTGCTTATAAAAGAAAACATATAATATAAATTGAAAGTTGTTTTTATCCATGTGTATATGTTCAAAAATGTGTCAGGGAGTGGGGGATGAAGGAACCCTCTAGGGGAAGTTCTGTATCTTGCTCTGGGTAGTGGTTTCCCAGAGCATACGTGTAAAAGGTCAATGAGTCATTTAAGACCTGTGCACTTTACTGTGTATAAGATATTCCTAAATAAAAACTGTTTTAAGTGTGTCTGGCTTTAATTTTACAGAGAGCTAGAATGTGAGAAATGAAACCAGCACATCCTAAAGTAAATCGGTTCAAGTTTATAAACATTTATGAAGCCCTTACTATGTACAAGGCACTGTGCTAGACCCTGAATGAAAGAGATTATAGTGATTGTACTAATTATAAATGGTCCTTGACACGAGTTGGGCCCCAGAAATATTTGTGGAATAAATGAATGAGTTCATTAATTAATAGCTACTATAGACTAATGGGTTAAATTTAAATAGGAACAGAGATGTACCGTCCCCTGAAACTGAATGAAGGAAAATAAAGATGTGTGAGTATACTGGTTATTCCCTGTGGTCCAAGACGGTAAACCCCCAGATAGTTGGTCTTATTTCTAGAATATTTCTAGAAGATTGGCTTGGCACACCTACGTCCCATGCATTGAGCTTGACAACAGAGACAGCATTAAGCTAGCTGCTCACTGCAGGAGTTGAGAAGAGAGAAACAGGAGCGGGATCCTACAGGGCAGTGAGGAAGTCATTGGCCACTGAACTGTGGAATGCTGGGAAAGCGCAGAAATAAGAACACAGAGAACTAAGCATGGAATGGAAAGAGCAGACATCAGACAACAGTTGTAGATTTCTTTAGAAAATTTTGTATGAGAAGCAGAAGGAGATTGGCTAGTACCTGGAAAGGGACAGTGAAACAAAGATTATTTTATAATACAGGAGACTTGATTATGTATATATCAAGGGGAGAAAGAGAAAAGAAAGGGATTGGAAATATTGGGGAGAGAGAGGAGATGGCTGTTTAAGGAAGGTATTGGATAAAATGGAGGGAGGGAGGCAGACACTTCGGCCCAGGCTTGCGTCACCTCTCCCTTGGCCATTGCAGTAGACCATCCTTGGCCCCCCTGCTCCCACTCTTACCCTTCCAATCCATGCTTCCCAAGCACCCGTGCCAATCTTCCTGAAATGTAAATCCAATCATGGAACACTCCTGACTATTTCAATCCAAACCCGTCTCAACCCACGTTGTGTAAAATCCAAACTTCTTGCCATGAACTTCAGAGCCTGATGCTGGATGGCCCCAGCCTCCTTCCCCAGCCTCATCTCTCTGCATTCTCTCTTTCCTTCACTGTGCTCTCCCCATGGCCCTACTCTGAGTGCTGGACATGGGCCCATCCCTTTCCTGCCACATGACCTTTAGACAAGCCAGTCTCTGTTTCATAAATGCTTTTCTCTCCCACCCATCATATGGCTGGCTCATTCTTATCTTTTGAGCCTTAGGATTCGGATCACCAATTCTGATGTGTAAGGATTTTTCCCCTCACTACCGAGCAAATCTCCAACACCAGCGGGGTGTTGCACAGCGCAATTCTGATATGATCTACCCAGAGATCGGGTCAGATCCTCAGTCCTACAAGACTGCCCCTCCTCCCAGCTTTAGGCACCAATCACAAGCCCAGGTTGTCTGCTGGGCTTCTGACCAATGGGCTATAGATAGGAGGTTCCAATGACAGAGGGTTCTATTAATTTGCCAGTGTGGCTTGAAGAACTCAGAGAAGCATATTACTTAAACTAGATTACCAGTTTATTATAGAAGGATATCACTCAGGAACAGCCAAATGGAAGAGATGCATGGGGCAAGGTATGGGGAAGGGGCCCGGAGATTTGATGCCCTTTGGGAGTGTACCACTCTCTAGGAACCTCCACGTGTTCACCAACCCAGAAATTCCTGAACCCTGTCCCTTTGGGCTTTTATGGAGGATACATTACAATAGGCATGATTGATTAAATCACTAGTGATTGAACTCAATCTCTGGCCCTGCTACCCTCCCTTGAGGTTGTGGGATGGGATTAAAAGTTCCAACCCTCTAATCACATGGTTGGCTCCTCTGGTGACCAGCCTCTTACCTTTCAGTAACTTAGGGGCATTCCAAAAGTCACCTCATTAACATAACAAAAACATTTTTCTCCCTCTCAAGACTTTGCAAATTCCAAGGGTTTTAGGAGCTCTGTGCCAGGAGTGGGGTCAAAGACCAAATATGTATTTCTTATTATAAATCACAGTATCATAGGCCTCAGCTAAAATGCTATCTTCCCAGCAAAGACTTCCATGTCTATCCATTATAAAATAAGGCTCCTAAGTTCTGTTCCTTGTTGGGATGTGATAAGTAGAGACAAGTTATAGCTTCCATTGCCACAACAAAAATGGACAAATATTTAAAATCATTTCAAAGACATTGTAGTACTGTGAAAGCAGAGAGGACAAGGTGAACTAAGTTCTCAGTCAGGAAGAGCCCTTCCCACATTACTGAAGTGGCCAGTCAGTTCTCACTGATCATGCACACTGGTTATGGAGCAGGCTTGCCACAGGCAACTAGAAATGCAGAAACAGTGAAATGATAAACTTGAATCCCGTACTAAAACAATTATTACACTAAATGTAAACAGACTAGAGGAAGCACTTCTGGAATGGTGGAGTAAGAACCTCCAAAAGTCTGCTACACCATAAAAGCAACAAGAACCCTGGCAAAGACTGTCAAAACTAACATCTTCGGAACTCTGGAAATTACCTAAAAGCCTGCAACAATCTAGGAAGAAAATGAAGTACTTAAGGTAAATAATAGTTTCTCCATTCACGGATGAGTAAACATGAGTATGGTGTTGTCTCTGCTGTAAATGAAAAAGCTGAAGACTAGACAGGTTGAATGACTTGCCCAAGGTCACACAGAAGTGGCTAAGAGGTGTTTTGAAACCAGGCCTCCTGACTCCACTGGACCAATGGTCCAATAGCCCTGGGTTCTAGTCCTAGCTCTGGTGTTCATTGACTCTGTAACCTTGAGACAGTCACTCCATCTCTCTGAGCCTCAGCACATCCATCTGCCCTCCAAGGCTGTACTTATTGTCACTGACCTTTCCTGACATTCTTCCAAACGTGTCTATAGTCCCAACTTTTAAAACAGAAGGGTCTTAACATGAGATCCCTGGATTCCCATTTCAGCAGATCCATCAACACCATGAAATTATAAACAAATTGTGTACGTATGTAAGAATGTATACATTGTGAGGGCACATCAGAGTTCTATGACCCCCAGAATTTAAGGATGCTGCCTCGAAGCTATGCTGGACGAGCAGCTACACATGATGAGCCTTCACATGTTTGCTTTTCTCTGGTTGGATCTGCATATGAACGTGAACTTTCAATGCCTAACCCAAAGCACTGATAAATGTCAGAAATTTCAGGCATTAGGGAAGGGCCAATTCAGATGATGGCTTGGGATGGAAGGTTTTGCTTCCCTTCAATAAAAATAACACTCATAATGATAATGTGTCTAGCACTTAGAACTGATACCTCAATTTTGTGTTTGATCTTCAGTAATAGTTCTCTCTCTCTCTCTTTTTTAAAGATATTATTTATTTAATTGAGAGAAAGGGGGAGGGAGAAGGAGCAGGGGGAGGGGCAGAAGGAGAAGGAGAAGCAGACTCCTCACTGAGCAGGGAGCCCAATGCCAGGGCTCAATCCCAGGACCCTGAGGTCATGACCGGAGCTGAAGGCAGACGCTTAACCATCTGAGCCACCCAGGTGCCCTTTTGAGAAAGGACCAGAAGTGATGATTCTGCATTGTGTGGTTAGACGTTAAAAGAACGGATCGGGTTCAACAGTCAGTGTTTGGTCCCTTCTTTCACTCTCTTCAGAGGCACAACGATGACTTGAAATTGGGAGTTTCTGAAATTGGGACTGTTGGTCATGTGGGTTCTTTATTCCTCCCTGGAGTGTGATCAGTGCAGTGAGGAAGGGGGAGGCGTCCTAAGCACATTTCTTCCCCCACACTCCTTTCCTATTCCCTAAGGCCCAGACTCAACAGGCAGCCCACGCAACCCCCCTGCCAAGACACCATCCCCAAGGCCCAGAGGGATGGCAAAAGTAGTCGGGATCTCCAGCATGGTGTTAACAAATCACGTTTTTTAATAGCACACTATCCCCTCAGTCACATGCGTGTTTGTGGGCGTGCTGGAGATTACTAACCAAGTGCAGCTGGCCTCACGCTGACGGCCAACACACACGTGTGTACGCACACGCACACACACACACACACACACACACACTCTCACTCACTCATGTTTAGAGGATGCTTGCTGCCAATTTCTTGCCTGGCAAACCAGAAATATTTTAGTGGTTTATAAATATGATCCCGATCCTTCTTGGGACACTTCTCAGGTTCAAGCCCATCTGTGTCAGGTGCTCATAAGATTCTGGGTCCCTTTCCATCCACACCCACAGGAGCCTTCCATGTCCCAAGATGCACAAGGAACTCCTCAGCACCAAAGAAACGCCTGAAACAGACAGTTTCACACGCTGCCTCCAGTCACGTCTTCATTTGTTCTTTTTTTTCTCTCCTGTTATTGAAATGTTATTTTTTCCACTCATCTACCACCACCTCTCACCCCTCCCACATCAGCCTGCTGGAAAAGACGTTTATTTTGCTTTTCCTTGGCATAATTTAGTATCAGGCAAGTGCATCTCTGATGCAGACAGTATATTCTTGGGGCATACATTTGAAATTCTGGTTGATTAGAATTACAAATTTGTCACGCAATCCTGACCAATTTGGAATTGGCTCTCTGACACCATGTTTATGGCCTTTTGGCCTTGCCAGCGGTTGCTAGGATTGTCGGGGGGGGGGGGCTTTTCTCGGCAATAAGTTAGAATTTCATAAGTAGTTGGCCGTGCCTTAAAAGAAGCCTGCTCTTTAACATGAGATAATGTATGTTTTCTTTCTACTAACTTGGAGTAGGTCGTATTGGGAGCCACCCAAGTTCACTTTTTAAATCATTTCTCTACACGCCAGACGCGGCTTTTGAAGTCATCTGCCCCAGCTCGCTGGGAAGCCAGAGCCCAGGCTTCTACCAGTGGCCCCACTGTGTGCCCCGCCACCCGTCACAGGAAGTGTGTCAGAGCCGGGTGGGCACAGGGTGGGTGGAGCAGGCCCGCAGGGCTCTGTTCCACCAAATGGAAAATCCTCTGACGTGTCCTCGGTGTATGTGTTTGCAGCTCGAGCAGGTCAGATGTCACCCTTGCCTCCAAGTCTCAACACCCCTTTCCGTCTGCCCCGTTGGCCTTCAGTTTCAGCACATGGCGTAACAGCAGGCTTTTTCAAAGCGCAGGCCACAGGAAATCACATCTGAAGGGCCTGGCGTGGAGGGTATTTTTACACCGTTCACTTTTTCCCTTTTCTTTTCATCTGTTTTCTGCATTTTTTCAGTTTGCTTTTTCTTCTTGATTTATTGTTGTATTATTCTATTTTTAAACCAAGACATACTTTCCCATCAGACTCTTTAATGTAACTCATATGAAAATCAGGGATGGGTGGACCTCAGACAGTGCGGGAGCTGGGTCCAGTAGGCGCTCACTTCCCAGAGCGCAGATGCTTATCTGAATCCGCACCAGCTGCTGTCGTCTCGGGGAGCAGAGCAAGCAAGAGAAGTGATCCCTATCCTTTCCTCCCTCGCTGACCGATCTGGGGGTCGATAGTGTGGGCTCCTGGACCTTTCCCTGGAATGTGTAACGGATGGTTTCCTCATTCCACTCAGTGCGCCTCCCCCTCCATGTGGAAGCATGGGCTTTCCAATAAGAATCGTGAAATCCCCAACACAGGAAGGAAGAAAAACCAGTCTGGTCCCACCCAATCTGCCCACCTTGGGGACGGGTCCCCGGCAGCTGGATCCCAGAGCAGGACGGGGGCATGGGTTAAGGACACACACAACCCTCTTCCAAGCTCTTCCACATCTCTAGAAGAACACCTCAGCTCCAGGCCAGGGACACATGGGCTGAGCCCCTGTTGGCCTTGGGACCCGGGGCGAGCCTTTTTAACGACTTGTGCCTCTGTGAAAATCAGAATGAGATGCTTTTCTTCTGGACTTGCAAAAATTAGAGAACTTGTCTGTCAAACAAATGATTGGTGCTCAGTAAAGTGGTAGCCGGTCTTACAACTCCAAGATTTGTCGCTAGATCCCCATCCGGCCTGAACTCATCTCCTTTCCCCACCCCCAACTTCCAGCTGAGAACTGGTTGGTCTCCCCGTCATTTTTTCACATGACTGATGTGTCCCTATCCCCCTTCTGCCCAGATTGGAGACTTTCTGAAAGGTAAGGACCACATAGCATGTGGCTTGGCGGTTGACGACACCAACAGCCTGTCTTCACCGCTTCTCATGACGTCATCCATCTATTCAGCACACATTCCTGAGTTCTCGTAGGTGAAATGTGTTCAGGAGAGGGCAGGACGAGGGTGCTTCCTGCAGCGGGCACTCGGGTCCCCCCTCAGCCTTGCCATCAGCGTGTTTTACCAGCACAGGTGAGCGCCTTGCTTATTCCCACGGCGCTTCCCCATTCAGAATCCCCAGGCTTTCTGTCCTCGGGATTTTAACTGTGCCACTGACACAAACTGCCTTCCTTCCTTTTCTCCAAATCCACCCACCTCACTTTCTCTGGAAGCTCTCTGACAAGGCCAGTGCACATGGAGCTATCTCCCTGCAGAACCCCGAATTCCGGCCTTATTGACTGCTTGTCTTTCAGAGGGTACCAAACCACCCTTACAGCCTTCGTGCAAACAGCTCGCGCCGCCTAACCTGACATCCAAGGCCCAGCATGACCCGACCCCTGCTACCTTCCCCACTTTGCCTTCCACCCCCACCCCTCCTGCACCCAGTTCCTCAAAGGCACCTTGCTCCTGCCCAGTAGCCTGCCTGCTGTAGCTCCTGCCGTCCCTCTGCCTGCTCCACCCTCCCTACTCCTTCCTCTGCTAGAGAATTCCTTCAAGATTTCCCTCTGCTAGGGGTACCTGGGTGGCTCGGTGGGTTAAGCCTCTGACTCTTGATATCAGCTCAGGCCATGATCTCAGGGGTCGTGAGACTGAGTCGCACTTAGGGCTACACTGGGCAGGGAGCCTGCTTAAGGCTCTCTCTCCCTCTCCCTCTGCTCCTCTTCCCCTCCCCCCCATCCCGGCCAAAGAGACTTAACTCCTCTGGAGGCCTTCTTCGGAGACCCTCTCCATACACCTCAGACCGAGGTGCTCCTCCATATTCCCTGATATCTCTCATCAAAATTTATACTATAGTGTGATGGTCTGCCTAATGGCTGTCTCCCTCGGCAGACTCAGAGCTCCTTGAAATCAAACCGGATCCTTTGTCTCTGTGTCCCCAGTAACCAACAGAGCACCCTCAAACTTTCATCCCCCATGCCCCCTTAAGTATGCTTCTCTAATGTCCCCATTTGAGACACTCTGAGACTCTGTCAGGGTGGTAGAAGAGAGGAAGGGCTGATAAAAGCAGATTGAGTATGTGGATCAATAATCAATGATGGGTAAAAAGATGGGATTTTATTATTCTTAACAATTTTTCAAAAGGGCACAGAGAAGGGTAGTTTGGGTTGACAAATACACATTGACTTGACTTCGCCTTAAAGACGGCCGACAGCTCCCAGCCTGACCTGTCACTTCAGAGGCAGAAAAACTAACTTGCTTATCCTGAAAAGTAGTGAAAAATCACCCCCACAGTACCATTCTTTTATTCATCCACTCACACACACACACACACACACACACAGACACACACACTCACGTACACACACCTCCCTCCTCCCCTTGGTAGCGTATAGTCTCTGACTTCTAAAAAATGGTTGTTCCTTTCTGCTTGAAAGACTGTATTAGCTATTCAGGGAATACTAGCCCTTTCCTTGGACTCAAAAAAGTATTTTATCCATTAAAATCTAACCAGGGTGTAGTAACCATAAAATCCAGCCGCTCTGTTAGGAAGACGGATATCCTCAAAGATTTATGTCTGGCCGTCTCAAAGAAAATGTGTAAGATGGAGTTTTCTCAGAGACTTTCTGGCTGGGCTCCACCCCACACATAATTTCTGTGTGTATAAACCTCAGATCAAAACTCAGGAAGGGTTAAGGGAAACCTTTACGAACCACAGGTTATGTCGGCTCCCCATCCTCACTTGACCGTTTGGAATGAATCAACCAGTCCCTAACCAGCCCACAACTGGTTCTTGGACAGAATTAACCAACCTCTTCAGTCCACATGGTCAAAGTATTTGGGGGTCTCATATTCCATCCAGATTTGGGGCGAGGACATACTCAAAGTCATTTGCATGTCCCTATGCTTGTGGCAAAAGATAATGAAAACACACCACATTATTAGTCTCCAGGATATGGAGGAGACCATTGGAAACATCAGAATTCGGGAAGGGGTGGAGAAGGGGGTGTGACTATTTTGAATGAACCTGAAAGAAAATACTTCCCGAACCTTCCTTCAGAAGAGGATTTCAGTTCCAATTTTTCATAAGGTTGGAAAAAGTTAAGCAAACGAGAACTATAGACACTTGTTTATAGAAGGTTTTTCTCTTTAATTGCTGTTTTTGTTTCATGAAAGAAAAGTCCCATAAAATAAAAGCTTGTTTCTGGTTCAGCGAGGCAGCGAGACCCCTGAGAATGCCACAAAAGGGCTGACTTGACTCTAGCCAGCCGAGGAGTCCCGAAGACTTGAACGTCTGTATATTTCCGTAGCAAGGTATGCGCCTTTCCCACCCTCCACCCTAAAGGTCTCTCCATACATTTGAGACAGTTTTTAAAATCTGAACTGTGGGACCGTCTGGTCCCTGGCAAGCATTCCAGACGAGTGGTTTTCTAAGAAGCCAAGTTCTGGTTTGACTCTTTGATTGGAAAAGTATCTATTTCACTGAGGGTGATAGGCCCCTGGATGCATTCTCACCAAAAAACCCATAAACCAATACTTGAAATGCCAGCAGCGAGTTGTAGGGAATTCTTTTGGTTTGCCTTCAAGGACACAAAACATCGCAAAGGTCTTCTCTTTGGCAGAGAGGGGGCCTGGTGTGGAGAGTTGGCCCAGGGTGTGTGTGGAAAGAGTCAGACGTGGGAGTCAACAGACCTGGGTTCGAATCCCGACTCTGCCACCAGCAAGCTGTTCTGCCCTTAGGCGAGCCTCTTCACTTCGGAGGCTTCTGATTTTCCTCATCCTGTAAAATGGGGGTATTAACCCCCCGTCTCAGGGAAGTGTAGGGCTCAGGGAGATGATGTTTGCATGAATCCTTCCACTGTGCCTGGTACCCAACAGGGGCTTAATATGAAGTGGGTTCATCTCCACCACCCCACCACTGTAGTAGACGGACGGAGACTTCTCTGACGTCACTGAATCCCTTCCCAGACCTCTGTCTGGGGACTTCCAAGAAAACAGTGTTTGTCACCTGCTTTCATTAATCCAATCAACAGGGAATTACAGGTCATGAACCCTGGGGCTGGCACAAGGCCCCAGACAGGAGGGACTCTAAAAACATAGAGAGCATCCCCCCCCCACACACAGGAGCTAGTGTCAGCACAGTGGGCAGCAAAGAGTGATAGGAAGTATTTGCTAATAATCCAAGGTGTTGTGATTGAACAACTAGATAGGGAGTAAGATGCATGAAGCCACATGCCTTCAGACCAGACAGGGAGCAGAGCAGTGGCTCGTGGATGACAGGAGAGCCCAGGCCCCATCTAAAGGCAGTTGCCAGCACCAGGCAAGTGTCGTCATGTGGGAGCCGAAGGCAGTGTGGCCAGATTTCTCATTCTTCAAGAAAAGCCAGAAGTCTGGATGTGTATATAAAGGCTCTTAATTTTTAAATATTGACAGCTTTTTAAAAAATTTAAACATCTGTCTGTGGGCCAGATGGGTAGGGAGAGATCACTGTGGGTGAAGGGCTCTACCAAGGAGGTGGGCTCCCGCCAGGCCTCGAATGGGGAGTAGAATTTAGATTTGCCTGTCGGGGTGTTTACCAGGAGGACGCTTCTTAGGAGCTGGTGTGGCTTGGTGGTTATGGACTTGGGGTCTGATTCCTCATGTGCAACATAAGAAAAATGACATGTATCCAGAGAGTGGTTGTGAGGGTCATGGGAAATCGGGCTCGTCAGACGCCACATGATCACGAGCTTAGTCATATTAGCCGCTGTTATCCCAACCATCCTGACTGCTGTAATTGCTATTGTCATCGGAGCAGGGACTGATAGCATATACAGCTCTGCCACCTTCCACCCCAACCCACCCCATTTGGAGAGCCCATGCTTGCCCCAACTTTGACACGATGGCCCAGTGAAACAGATGATAGCATTGTTGTCCCCCTTTTACAGATAAGGAAACTAAGGCAGCACAGAGAAGCGAAGAGCCCATGCAGTTACACAGAGTCAGCGCACTGATCTCCTGCCTCTATGGTTCGCCTTGCATCGGCCCTAGCCACGCCCACAGGACCTGCTCCTAGGATGGCCACCGGAGCCCCTGTGTCGGCTGGATTCCAGGACCCCGCGCCCCCTGAAGTTTCTTGTGGGCTCATCTTACGTAGGCCCATGACACACCCTCCTCGTCCTGCCCTGCCCCCCCATCCAATCCCATCAAAGGTTCCTTTGAACTGGGTTGCAAGGCTCATCCACAAAGCCCAGGAGGCGTCTTGGGACACAGAAAAGGGTTTCATGGTGTTCCTTATAAAAGCACAACCTGACATGCAGCTATTGTGTCAGTGATCCCTCTTTTCCCGATCGCCAGAAACCCAAAACAGCTTAAAACAAAAAGAAACTGGCTCAAGGTCTGCGGGAGCCTCATTTCAGGCCGCGTCTACACCCTCACTCTGTTTTTATGACCTTGGCCTGAGGCTCCCAAGCCACAGGTCTAGGGCAGGTCTCCCAAGCGCAGACCCAGCCCTTCTCAGGAGCCCCCTGGGGCAGGACACAGGGCCTGTCTGGGAGCATGGGCAGTCCGAAATGGGCAGCATTCTGCTGACAAACGTCCCAGACACAGATGTTTTGGTCTCATCTTGAAGCCATTTCAACGCAAGGCGGGGCTCGGAGGGCTGTTTGCCAAGCCCGGACACTCACCCTCGGCCACGTCCATCTGGCAGACACTGAGCCCTCACTGCGTGCCAGGAATGCCACGCATCGGCAGCACCTTCAAGGGGCTCCCCATCCATGGCCCTGCCATCGACCTTACTCAGTGCAAACGTACACAATCAGAGAGGGAATGAAACTTCCAGAACATACCAAAACAGTGCTGCCCTCCCAACCCAGCACCAGGGACCAAGCCTGCCCCCCTTCCCTGGGGCTCCGCTGCCATACGTCCCTCCTAGAGTGGGCGTCCTGCCCCTCTGAGGGTAACTGTACTGTTTAAAAGGATCTTTCGGTTCAGCGTGCTCCTGCAATGACTTTGACTTGTGCTCAGATGGGGACACGGTGGCCTTTCCCATCACTGCAGGAACTGAGACTATGTGGCGCCTTTCAAGGGGCTCTGTCCCTTCTTACCTCACCGCATATGCTTCTGGCTGCACGCGCTTCCCTTTAAGGTCTCGTCTTCATGTAAGACAGTGGCTGTTGAGAGCCCAGGTTCTGAGCACGCACAGGCCTTAGTTCATAGCCTATTTGCGTGATCCTGAGTCTCCCTTAGCCTCAGTTTTCCCGTCTGTAAGACATAGATGGTGGCAGTTTCTGCCTCACAGAGTCAGAGTCGCTGTGAGGGCTCCACGAGAGAAGGAAAGCCAAGCGCTCAATGTGACACCTGACCGTAAGTGTGCCATCAGAGGGAGCGGCTATTATCCCTACAGGCCAAGAGTTCTACACGCATTAACTTGTTTCCCTTACAAGCATCCTGCGAGAAACAGCTATCTTTACGCCCACCGTACAGATGAGGAGACTGAGGCCCGGCAAGCTAGAGGGCGCAGTCCAGGGTCTCACAGCGAATGAATGAGGAGGGTGCGATTTGTCCTCAGGACTGCCTGGCTCTACGGCCTGGGACCCTAACCACTGCTGCATCACGGTTTCTTTAAAGAAAGCCCAAAGCGGGTAAAGACCCCCCTTCACGTGCTCGCATGTCACCCCACTGTGCAGCTTTTGCTGGCTAGCACTGAGCCAACGCCGTGCCCCTCTTCCCTGTCTCCGCAGAAGCCCCTCTGTCTGCCAGGAGCCCAGCATCCCACCAGGACTTCTAGGAACGGCGAAGCCACGGAGTTCACACTGACACGCACCGGCGTCTCCCGTGGCGAAGGAGACATCGGCCCCTCCAGCCCCAGCAAGGCCACTGCCAGGAGCACCGGGGTGCCTCTTGATCGTCTGTACAGATCCCTCCTCATGCTTTAGCTCCTGAAATCAAGGGGCCCAGCTGTCACGTCTCAGAATTCTCTTCCTCGGCTTATTTTCCACGAAGAGTCTTGGATTTAGGAGCAAGTGGCCTTAGGAATTCAACAGCCCCACCAGGGTTTCTCGCTCACCGCCACCTGAGGCCCGATTTAACACACTCAACTCATGGAGGTGAGCGCTCCCCGCTACCGCCTTTCCTACCCCTGCTCCTGCAGGTGGAGGCTGAAGTCATGTGCGGAAGGACCCAGGTGTCTGAGGAATTCAGAGCCCTGCCGTTGATTCATTTGTCTGCAGACATTCTAGACTCCATGTCTCCGAGACAAGCCACGACAGAGTGCATTACGAGGTGAGCCCGCCTTATTTTTCCCTCCAGCTTTCCCCCCGTTTTTTTTTTTTCTTCTTGGCCTCAGGGCCCAAAGTATTCTGGACATATTTTTCATTTTTCCAAATATCAATTGCTCTTTTATTCCCTCTTCGAAGCAGTGAGTAATAAGAGTTGTGTCTGGTCCTGAAATTCCGACTGAAATAAATTAGCCCAATGACCAACAGGAGGTGCCTAGAACAATAACGGCGGAATATTTGGCATATTACAAAAGAGCCCCTGGATGTCGAAGTACAGTAAGTCTAGAAGCACATTACGGGGCGACGTTGCCAAAACGGGTATGCAATGAGCCATCCAGGCAGCAGAACGCCTCATAAATTAATCCCGCTTTTTTTTTTTTTTTTTTTTTTGGTCCACTGATCACAGTTCTTTTAGCCCTCTGGTTAATGGGGCATGCAGAAGGGTATTTTTGGTGTGGCCCTTGTCCCCAGCAGACAGGCAGATGCCAAGGCTGCATATTAATGTATATATTTACCCCTCCCTCATCTGCCATCCCGGGTGCCATGTGCAGCAGTGAACAGGGTGAGAGTACAAATGTTGGAGGCAGCAAGCCGTTAACGGATACCAAGCACCTACTAAGTGCCAGGTATTATACTAAGTTCTGGGGATGCCACGGAGGATGACAGGGGTATGGTCTCTGTCCTCATGATGCTGGTCGCTCAATCCGCATCCCAAATCCCTCCTTCCCTGAAAGGAATCGCCCATCATGTGAGTTTCGGAGGGATGGTTCAGCCCTGCCTTCCACGGCAAAAGAAACAGAAGTGCCGACCCCCTCCCTGCCTCCTAGCAGCCAGGAACCCAGCCTAGAGATTGCCTCTGCTCAGAGCATAGAATGTCAAGGGAATGTCCCAAAGTCACCATGGTAGGAAAAAGTCCCCCAAAGATAGCCTTGCCTCCCTGGGACCTGCGAATGCTATGTTATATTGTAGAAAAAGACTTTGCTGTTGTCATTACATTCTGGATTTTGAGATGAGGAGATTACCCTGGCTTGTCCAGGTGGGCCCCAGTGTAATCTATGGATCCTTATAAGAGGAAAATGGCACACACACTTCCTATTGTAAGAGGAGAACACCATGTGACCACAGAGGCAGGGGTTGGAGTGACGTGGCCACAAGCCAAGGAGTGCTGGCAGCCACCAGAAGCTGGAAGAGGCCAGGAACAGATTCTCCTGGAGGGAGAGTCTCTGGAGGGAGCACGGCCAGGCTGATGCCCTGATCTCAGCTCTGTGATACAGATGTGGGATTTCTGGTCTCTAGAACCATGAGAACATGAATTTCTCCTGTTTTAAGCCACCCACTTTGCTGCAATTTGTTACAGAACCCAGAGGTAACTGATGCAGACACCCCAAAATTTTAGAGTTCTTTCTTGGTGTTGGAATCCAACTGCTGAGAGCCTACACTTGCCCCCATATATAGTCCTGGGCTCAGACTGTTTCTCTGATCTGCCCTGGTCTGTGGTTCTAACAGCTATTCCTCTCCCTGGATCTTCAGTCTCCTCCTCGATCCCAGGACCACCCCTTGGACATTCCTCCAAAATTTCCTTTTCTGATTTTAGTTAGCCTTTGGGGCTTCTGTTGCTTTTGCCATCATAGATAAGAAGCCCCATGTGGCGGGGCTGTTGTAAGGATTATGGACAAGCCATATCTGGGCCCAGTACAGTGCCTGTCACACAGCCGACGCATAATAAATCAGAGTTCACAAACCAATGGCCTGCATTTTACCCAAGTGGTGTATTTTTTCCCAAAGTTGAATTTGTTGCCAACATTTATAAGTCAGGAGACTTCACATAAAAGCCTGACTTTCTAACTTCTCTTGTAAACAATCAGATCTTGCGACACTGGACCCCACAGATTCATGGCAATGATTAGTTGGCCCTCCTAGACATGCGTGTTATAACCTGCCAGGCCTCGCCAGGCCTGTTGGTTGTACACCCAGCCCACTCCCCTAATTTTATTAATGGTTCAGTACCTCGATGCATCTGAGTTTGCAATTCTTATTACAAATACAAGTCTTTCTTCCATCAGACTAAAGGTAGGCCCCAGACCCAGAGGAGGACTGGGTTCCTGTGTAAGGCCCAGGCTGGGAGGTCTTTGCCCATGATGCTCAGTCTCTCCAGACAGCCTTTCTTTTCCCCTGCAGCTAGTCAAAAGTGCCTGCCCCTTTTATGAAGCCATTTCATCCCCTTCTTCCACTGCCCCCCTCCGTTAGTCCCCACCCACTCCTCTCCAGGCTTGCCCATTCTACCATTTGCATCCGTTTTCTGAGTACACTTCTCATAGAAGGTCTTTGCGTTCTTAAATCACTGGGACAGACGTCTGCATTGAGTTGCCGTAGGAGAAGCCAGTCAATAAATCTTTGGAGAAGTGAGGAAGAGAGAGAGGGAAAATGGGAAAGGAGAGAGGGAGGGAGAGAAGCAGGAGGCGAGGTTCCTACTGTGAGCCTGGCACTGCCCCATCAGTGCATCCCACTGAACCCTCCCAATAACCCCACAAGACACAGGAGCACTGGCTTCAGTTTCCAGATGTCTGAGACTCAGAGACAGGATGTCACCTTCCCTAGGGAGATGTTACAGTGACATCAGGATTTGAACCCAGATGTGTCTGAGTGACCAGACTTTAAGCATACAGCACTGCTTGGCCTACGCTTGTTAGGTATGGGGCAGACCTCTCCCTTGGCAGGATGTGATCTTTCAATTAGTTATTTGCCTGGAACACTATTCATTCACACATTTTCCATTCATTCCCTCCCTCCCCCGTTTATTCCCACATTCACTCAGGAAGCCTAATTCCCTTGTCCACAGCACCCCTCTTCCTTTCTTATCCCTGCCTTCTTCCTTTACTGGGAAATGGGAGGCCTGGGTAGGCTGGGAGGCACAGGGCCCAGCATGGATGCTTCCCAGCCCCCAACCCTGGCCAGCTCCTGGGCATGCACTCTGAGGGCCAGGCAGGGCTGTTCTTTCCCCCTCTTCCCTGCCCTGAGGCCGAATCCCCAGGAAATGAACCTACCAACTAATCCCAGAAGCTTCCCCACTCATTGCTGTTCTTCAGAGCAGTTTCCTGGAAGAATTCATTGGGTTTCCCAGAAAAAGTTTCTGGTCACCTTCTCTTTCCATGACTGTAATTCATTACTTTCCATGCATCATAATTAGTTTAATGCCCAGTCTTGGAGAAGCTGCATTTGGCATCTGAAATGTCTGTGTGAAGTAAAACCCAAGAAGCCAATAGCTGCCATGGTACTTGCAAGACCACCAAGATGATGCAAATGATCTTTTAAAGAAACCCTGGGTGGGAGCAAGACGGTTGAGATCTGATCCCTTAGCTCCAACTGGCTTGGGCAGGTCTCTCTTTTTCTGGTATCTTGTGTTTTCCCAAGGAAAAGGCATTATCTCATGGCAATCAAGAGCCTGGTGGGTTGAATAGACCCACAGGGTTCAGATCTCAGCCCTGGCTCTCACTAGCTGCGTAACTTTGAGAAAGTAACTTAACCACTGTGAGCCTCAGTCCCCTCATCTGTAAAATGGGGATAATGATATTATTCACTACCTAGACTTGTAATGATAATACAGTGAGCCAATATATGTGAAGCACAGTGCCTGGTACTTAGTCATTTCTCGAAAGGTCTTAGCTGTGCATAATAAGAAAAGGGAAGCTGTGGATGTGGAAGAAGGGGGAAAGAGAAGGAATGGAGATTGTATGAAATCCCTAAGTGCTAAGCTAAGGTAGTCATGGAGTTGGACAGAGAGGAGAAAATAAAGCTACTTTCGATATTTCAAAAAGTTTAATGGGAATCCCACATCTACTTATCCACAATAAAGCCACAAAGGATAACAAGAAAGGCAACTTTCTTTGCTTTTGGCTGAAATCACATTAACTCATAGTGGTCAGCTAAAAGACTTTGGAATTAAATAGAACTGCACGCAGCCCCCAGGTACAGTATGTGATCTTGAATAAAGACAGTAACGTCCCCCACAGAGAGACTGACGACACTGACCTTGCAGGGCAGTTGCAAGGATTAAATGAGATAATGTATGGAAAGCACTTAACATAGGGTCTGGCACTGAGTCAGTACTCAGTACGTAAGAGCCACTATGGCTAATATCCTTCCTTAGCCTCTCTGGGGCTCAGCTTCTTCGTTGGCAAAATTAAAATCATACCACCTGCTTTACTCATTCAACAAATATTTACTGAGCCAAGTACGATGAATACAAAAATGTATTCACCAGACGCAGTTCATGGCCTCTCAGAGCCCACAGTCTGAAGTTGCTCATTATTCATCCATTCAACAAATATCTTTACTGAACATTTAGTATATAGCAGGCTGCATAATGGGACTTAGGGACACAATGGCTAGTAAAACAGACTTAATCCCCAAGTATTTACAGAATTATAGCCTAGAGAAGATGTAATAAAATCAGCTGGTGAAATGACTAACATAGTAGGTGCTCAATGAATTAAAGTTATCTAGGTGCTAATCAGAAGGTGCATATGTGTAACTTTGGGAAAGTTAGCTCATAAAAATGTTGAAAATTAATGATTTCTTAACACAGGAAATTTGTTTGGTAGATAGGGACTTTCTATGAAAGTGCTGAATCACTATATTGTACATCTGAAACTAATATTACACTATATATTAACTGGAATTTAAATAAAAACTTTTTAAAAAAATAATTGATAGTAAAGGAAAAAGTTTAAAAATTTTAAATGAATAAAATATGAGAGAAGTCAAAAAAAGGAAATATTTATTTTTAAAGATTTATGTATTTATTTTAGAGAGAAAGAGAACACAAGCAGGGGCGAAGCAGACTCCACGCTGAGCACAGAGCCTTGACATGGGGCTCGATCTCTCTACCCCGAGATCACCACCTGAGCCGAAACCAAGAGTTAGCTGCTTAACCGACTGAGCTACTCAGGCACCCTCAAAAAATGTAATATTTAAATATACATTTGACAAAACACATATAGGATCCTTATGCTGAAAACTACAAAATGCTGATCAAAGAAAACCTAAGTAAATGGAGAGGCATACTATGTTCATGGATTGGGAAACACACCATAGTGAAGATGTCAGTTCTCCCCAAAGTGATCTGTAGGTTTAATGCATTTGCTATCAAAATTCCAGCCAGCGGGGCACTTGGGTGACTTACCTAAGCTTCTGCCTTCAGCTCAGGTCATGATCTCAGGGTCCTAGGATCAAGCCCCACGTGGGGCTCCCTGCTCAGCCGGGAGTCAGCTTCTCCCTCTCCCTCTGCCCCTCCCCCCACTCATGTTTGCCCTCTCTCTCTCCCTCTCAAATAAATAAATAAAATCTTTAAAAAAAGAAAAATCCCAGTCAGCAAGGGTGTTTTGGTTTTTTGCTGTTGTTGTTTTTTTATTTCTAGCTGTAAACAAACTTGTTCTGTAGTTGATATAGAAAAACATAGGGCCTAGAAGTGCTGAGGCAATCTTGACAAAGAAGAACAAAGTGGGAGAAATCACTCCACTTAATACTAAGGCTTGCTGTATGGCCACGGTAACCAAGACAATGTGATACCGGTAGCAGGCTAGATACATGGATCAATGAAACAGAACAGAACCCAAAAATAGACCCACAGGAATATGAGCAAATGGTTTTTTTAAAGGGTGCAAAAGGAATTCAAAGAAGGAAGGAGGATAGCATTTTCAACAAATGGTGCTGGAGCAATTAGACATCCATAGGCAAAAAAAGGGGGGGGGGGAAAGAACCTCGATCATATATAAAAATCAACTCCAAACAAATTATGGACTGGGCTGTAAGACATAAAACTGTAAACATTTTAAAATAGGAGAAAATCGTCGGTTTCTAGGGCTAGGCAAAGAGTTCTTAGACTTGACACAAAATAAAACATGTTCATAAAAGAGAAATTGATAAGTTGGACCTTTTTAAAGTTAAAAACTTTGTCTTTGCAAAAGTCCATATGAAGAGGATGAAGAGACAAAATACAGACTGGAAGAAAATATTTACAAACATATATTCAAAAAGGACTAGTATCTAGAAGGTACAAAAAACTCTCAAAACTGAAGTGTAAAAAAACGAAGCCAGTTAGAAAATGGGCAGGAGGGGTGCCTGGATGGCTCAGTTGAATAAGCCTTCAACTCTTGGTTTCGGCTCAGGTCATGATCTCAGGGTCGTGGGATCGAGCCCAGAGTCGGGCTCCATGGTCAGCAGGAGTCTGCTTGGATATTCTCTCGCTGCCCCTTTCCCCATGTGTTCTCTCTCCCTCTCTTTCTCTCTCTCAAATAAATAAATAAATCTTAAAATAAAAATAAAAGAAAATGAGCAGAAGACATGAACACATATTTCACTGAAGAGGAGATAGAGATGGCAAATAAGCACATGAAAGAAGTTTGACATCATTAACTAGCAGGAAAATGAAAACTAAAACCACAATGAGATATCTCCATATACCTACCAAAATGTCTAAAATAAAAACTAATGAAAACACCAAGTGCTGGCAAGGACGAGGAGAAACGGTATTGCTCATACACTGCTGATGGGAATGTGAACGGTACAGCCATTCAAGAAAACAGTTTGATAGTTTCTTAACAAAACTATTATGCAATTACCATAAAACATGGCAATTTCCATCTAAGGCATCGCAGAGAAATGAAAACATAGGTTCACACAAAAACTGTGCAAGAATATCCACACCAGCTTTATTCATGAGGGCCAGTAACCGGGAATAGCCCAGACGTCCTTCAGTGGATGAATGGTTCAACAACTGTGTGCGTACATGCCATGGGGTACAATGTGGCGATAAAAAGAAACGAACTACTGATACACTCAACAATCTGGATGAATCTCTGGAGATTTATGCTAAGTACAGAAAAGCCAACATCCAAAGTTTGCATATTTGATTTAGCATTTTTGAAAAGATAAAATTTTAGAAATGGGCAACAGATTCGTCATTGCCAGTGGGGGAGAGGGGACAGAGGGAGGGCGGGGGGCATCCAAGGGCAACACAAAAACCGTCTGGCTTGGGAATTCTGTATCTTGACTGTAGCAATGGATACCCAAACCTACACACACGACAAATATTTAGAATTAAATACACATCCACAAATGAGTACAAGTAAAACAGGAGAGATGTGAATAAGATGGATAGATCGCATCGGTGGCAAACCCCAGCTGTAATACTGTATCACAGCGGGTGCAAGATGTTACCGCCGGGGGAAGCCAGGTGCAAGGTACACCGGATCTCCTGTATTACTTCTTACTATTGCATGTGTGGTTACAACTATCTCAGTAAAGAGTTCAGCTAAAAGTTTTATTGTTTTGTACTTAAAAACTCGCATTTTACTAAACATTTGAAGATACAGAAGAAAAATATCAGAAAAATCATCATCCTGAAATATAATATTTTGATGCACTTTTTTCTGGTTTTTGTTTTTTACACTTATGTGAAAAAAAATGTGAGGGACTGGAATAAAAATCAGGGTGATGACAAGGTGGGGGCCTTGCTGTCTCCCATCTTCTATGACATCAGAATTCAGTGTTTGAGGGATGCCTGGTGACCAGGGGCCAGGAAGGAGGAGGGTACCCATCTGCCTGTCAGGTGGGGGTACCTTGTTCTACCCAGACAGCCTGACCCGAGGCCATGGTGATCCAACAGGTGGGCAGCAGGGGGCGAGTGGCAGCGGAGCTGTTTGAAAGGAGAAGGGGCAGTCGCTGTGAGGACAAGAAACAGGTGAGGCCAGACCAGATGTATGCTGCCTTCCTCCCATCGGGGCTCCCTTTGCCACTGCAGACCGTAAGGCCCTCAAAGTCAGAGGAGGCCTTCAGCCCGACTCTCCCTGGAGCCCGACCTGGTGGGACACAGCACGCATGTTTCAGGGTTTCTTCCCCAAGGCCATTACTGATTGACTCTCTTATTTCATTCCCAGCAGAATGTATGGATTGTTTTAGTTTCCTCCTAGATCCCTAGTGCCTACAGTGGTGCTTGGTGCGTAATAGTGGCTGAATGAACGAAAGAACGAATGAATGAACGAACTGAAATAAATAGGATACGGCTGAATTGTAGAGCTCTTGGAGTATTTGTTCTTAGGGCTAAAATTCAAACCTCATGCAGAGTTTTGTCAAAATGGGAAATGTCATCACCTACAATGCACAGCCCAGGGCTCCCACCCCCTCTCTGTTTCATGTCTTACAACAGGCCCGAGAGGCAGCTATTAACAACCTCATTCACGGATGGATAAACCAAAGCTCAGAAAAGCAAAATGGCCATAGAGCCAGGACCTGCCAGCCTTTGAAACCAGGCCCATCGGATTCCAGGACTCTTAACAAGCTTACCCTGCACTTCATGGCCTCCCAGGTGGAGAAGTGAGGCAGGCGTGTAAAGAGGGCTGGGAATGTCACATAGGCCTTGCACCCCATGGGAAGAGACAGGACTTTGGTCTGAGATTAACAAGAGGACATTGAGGGGTTTTAAGCAGAGCAATGGATGACTGATCTCTATACGTTTCCAAAACCTGTGTTCACTCGTTCATTTAATACACATGCTCCAACTCCTCCCTTGTGCTGGACCTCACAGCACGATGGGGGCCTCGGGGGGCACCTCATCGTGCTGCAGTTTTTCCTAAAAAGAATTCCATAAATACCGAACCCCAGCAAGGCGCTTTTGAGAAAAATCCCCAAAAAAGTTCTGTGGTTCAAGAAATGCCGATGCTCTTGTCCGCCACCCCCCTTGGAGATTTACACTGCTCATTCCCATAATGAAGGCACTGAGAAGTTCTGCAGCAAGGAATTCACTTCTCTTTGTTAACCACAGCATTTCCCAGACCGATCGAATACAAAGTCCCAGCTTTTCTTTTTGAAAGACCTTTCAGCATATTTCAAAATCCATTTTACAGATGAAGCAATTGAGGCTCAGAGAGAAGAAATGATTTGGCTCAGGCCCCAAGACAGCACAAGGAGGAGAACTAAAACTTACTCCTGCCCCTGTTTCCCCCTTTGCCTTCCACACAGCACAAAATACAAACCCAGCAGCACGTGTGCTGGGGAAGACATCATCCTGTAAAGTACATGGACAGAGGGGTTGTTAAAGAAATAGCAGAGCATCAGGTCATGATCCCAGGGTCCTGGGATCGAGTCCCACATCAGGCTCCTTGCTCAGTGAGGAGCCTGCTTCTCCCTCTGCCTGCCTTTCTCTCTCTCTGACAAATAAATAAATAGAATCTTTAAAAAAGAAAAAGAAATAGAGCATTCAGCATGGAATGCTTAACAACCATTCTAAAGAATGAAACAGTTCTGTGTGTCTTATGTGAAAAGATTCCCAGGGAATATTGTTAAGGAAAAAAAAGTGCCCTAAAATTAAGTGTACAATGCGATAATCTACACTGGGCGTACACGCCCAGGCAGTCACCGCCACACACACCCCCCCACCACCAGGTCAAGCTAGGGAACATTCCCGGTGCCCCAGAAGCCTCCTTCGGGCCCCTCCCAGCTCGTCCCCCGCTCCCCAACATAACCATGATTTCTGACCTCTATCATCATAGATGAGCTTTGTACTTTCTTGAATTTCATGTGAATGGAATCAGTGCGTAGCTTTATGCCTGGCTTCTTTCACTCGCCCGTGTATCTGTAAGACTCTGCCGGATTGTTGCTTTGTAATTTATTTTTAGTTTTGAAGTTAATCATGATAATAATATAGTTGCTAGTATATATAAAGAAAACTATCTGGGGGAGAGGCAAATCATGCGAATCTTTTCTCTTCTTTGTGATGGTAGCAGGTCTAAATCCTGCTTCACAAACGCGGGTAAGAAATGTGTTATTTCAAGTCAAATTAAATCTGACTCAGCCCGCATCTAGTGAGTTGGGGAAAATTCAGGGTTAGTCAATACTGTGTGTGCCTTAACCTTTTGTCCACTTTTGCTTGTCCCTGACACTGTCACTCTCCCAACTCACATTGCCTGTTGAAAACAGGTGTCTCTGAATTCGCTGTGCTAAGACCTGCCCAGACACACCACAAAGCCAGTGAGAGTGGGGGCCAGGCCCCTCCCAGGGTCAGGCTGCCCCTCTCTCTTCTCCCACCTGTCCAAAAGACCCCTTTCTCCTGTCCTAATCCTGGGACATCCACCAGAGTCTCCTAAATGATCCTGGACTGACCCAGGTACCAGCGAACGATGTCTCCAGGCAGCTCCTTCACTCCATCCTGCCTCAAAATGCCATGACGAGACTTGCCAGTAACAGGGGCCAGGCTAGCCCTCCCATTGCAGCAACCACAAAACTGATGACGCGTATGAGGCAGCTGCTCCCAGGTGAGGGCCAGCAGGCAGCACAAGAGTGCAGTCCGGAGGGAAGGAAGACTCATGAGCAGGAGACTCGACTCTTTCCCAGTGGCTGCTGCACGGAGGGGTACGGTCCAAGCTGGCATCGCAGTCCTGCTGAGCTGCAGAGTGGGGATGGGGAGGGGGGCAGCTAACGCACTGGACTCTGTAGGACAGATCACTGGAGAAGAGAGAGCTTCGTACTCAGGGGTTCCCCAAGACTCCTTGCTGGAGGGGCTGGGACGTGCATGCAAAGGGCTGGATTAGCCGCTCTCACCAGAGTGGTTGCTCTGCGGTTGAGAGCAGAGCGGAGATCCTGGAGGTTGTCGGAATTCCAGCGCAGCTAGAGCAGAGGAACTCCTGAACACTCAGGCATCTATTTGAGAGCGCACATATACAGACATGTACGTGCATCAATGCACACACATATACAGACACGTATGTGTATATATACACATGCACACACACATACATACATATATTTGGAAAGAAAGAAAACTTTAGAAGCAATGGCCAGGGGCATCTGGGTGGCTCAGGTGGTTAAGCGTCTGCCTTCAGCTCAGGTCATGATCCCAGGGGCCTGGGATCAAGCCCCGCATCAGGCTCCCTGTTNAGCAGGGAATCTGCTTCTCCCTCTCCCTCTGCTCCTCCCCTCTGCTTGTGTTCTCTCTTCTTCTCAAATACATGAATTTTTTTAACAACCTAAAAAAAAATGAAGCAGCAGCAGCAGCAGCAGCAATGGCCAAAGTTTCCACATTAAGAAGGAAATAAAGAAGACTTAAACTCAATGATAGAAAGAAGAAACAGGGGCGCCTGGGTGGCACAGCGGTTAAGCATCTGCCTTCGGCTCAGGGTGTGATCCCGGTGTTATGGGATCGAGCCCCACATCAGGCTCTTCCGCTATGAGCCTGCTTCTTCCTCTCCCACTCCCCCTGCTTGTGTTCCCTCTCTCGCTGGCTGTCTCTATCTCTGTTGAATAAATAAATAAAATCTTAAAAAGAAAAAAGAAAGAAAGAAGAAACAATGATAAAATCAGAAATTAATGAAATAGAAAATGAAAATAATAAATAAAATTAATAAACCTTTTCTTTGAAAATTGGTAAAATTGGTAAATTTTTCATAGTCTAATTTTTTAAAAAAAGAGAAAACACAGATTACCAATATCAAGAATAAAAGGGAACTATCACAATACCTCCTATAGACATTAAAAAGATATGAAGGTAGGGGCGCCTGGGTGGCGCAGTCGTTAAGCGTCTGCCTTCAGCTCAGGGCGTGACCCCGGCGATCTGGGATCGAGCCCCACATCGGGCTCCTCCGCTGGGAGCCTGCTTCTTCCTCTCCCACTCCCCCTGCTTGTGTTCTCTCTCTCGCTGGCTGTCTCTATCTGTCAAATAAATAAATAAAATCTTTAAAAAAAAAGATATGAAGGTAATACGAGGAGGGACTGGACGCCAATGCATTTGCTCACTTAGCTGAAATGTAGAAACTTCTTGGACAACACAGTTTACAAAAGTGACTCAAGGAGAAACAGAAAGTCCAAATGACTACAAGCCCAAAAGATTTCACCAATAAATTCTACCGATCATGTGACAGAAAAAGAAATAATGCCAATCTCACACAAATTCCTTCATAAAATAGAGGCGGAAGAAATGCTCCCTGACTCATTTTAAAGGGGCAACATAACCTTGATTCTAAAACTCCACAAACAGATAGAAAAAAAAAAATCCAATCTCTCTATGAATATAGTTGAAAAGAACAATCTCCACACACAGAAGTAAATCAGCCCAGCAACACAGAAAAAGGCGAATGCATCATGAACACAGGGCTTCCTGCAGGAAGGTCAGGTATTCGAGTCAATCCACGCAACGTGCCGCAGGATCAGACAGGAAGGGCAGCACTTGGTCTCCCAGTGGATACGGGAAGTGCATTTCACTGATCCAGCGCTCATTCTTGGTAAAACTCTCAGAACAGTAGGATCACAAGGAAAGTGGAGAAAGGACAACAAGGGAAAAGCTACAACTCCCTCTACTTCGTGGTGAGCACTCCCACCCCGTCCCCCTAAGACACAGCGCAAGAGGAAGATGTTCGCTTTCGCCACTGCCACTGGCATTTTACTAGTGATTGCAGTCAATTTACAAGACAAGAAAAAAACTAAAGACTTTTTGAAAGATAAAGAGTAGAAAGCGTGAAGTAAAACTTCTTCCCAGACAGCATGATTTTTTATATACAAAATCCTAAACTCTACCAGAAAAAAAGGGAAGAATTAAGCCATAAGACACATAAGACACAAAATCAATTGTGTTTCTATAGACTAGCAACAAACAATTGGAAAATGAAAATTTGAAAACGATACTATTTTTAATAGCATCAAAACCCATAAAATACTTCAGAAAAATGAGGCTGGCCTCTACACTTGAAAATGATGAAACATTGCTAAAAATAACCGAAGACAATGTGATGGAGAGATCCACCATGATCACGGATTATAAAGTATGATATTTTAGAAACATTCTTTTTCACCAAATTGAACCACAGTTTTAATGCAATACTAATAAAAATCCCAGCAGGGTTTTTTTTTTTTAATAGAAACTGCAAAGGTTGATATATACATATATATGTGAAAATGCAAAGGATCTAAGGTAGTCAGAAAAAATTTGAAAGGAGCAAAGTTAAAAAAAAAACTCACACTATGATTTTAAGTGTTACGATAAAGCTGTATGGTCATCTAGACAGTGTGGCATTGACATAAGATAGAGAAAGGGATGGAAAAGCATAGTGACAGTGGAGAGAGCTATTAGGGATTGAACTGTGTCCTCCAAAATCCACATGTGGAAGTCTCAACTGTATTTGGGAATAATTAAGGTTAAATGAGGTCATAAAAGGTGGGTCTCTACTCCAATAGCACTGATGAGCTGATAAGAAGAGAGATACCAGGGATGCACAGAGAAAAGGCCATGTGAGGACACAAGGAGAAGGCAGCCAACCAGAAGCCAAGGAAAGAAGTTTCACCAGAAACCAACCCTGCCTCACACCTTGATCTTGGACTTCCAGTCTCCATAACTGTGAACGAATCAATTTCTGTTGTTAAGTCTGTGGTATTCTGTTATAACGGTTCCAACAAACTAATACAGATTTAGCACTGACATAAAGATTGATATATAGATCAATGAAACAGGATAAAATCCAGAAGCAGACCCACATAAATATGGTGGGCATATTTTTGACAGAAAGCAATGCAATCCAATGAATAATTAGGCTTTTTAAACAAATGATTCTAGAATTGGACATTCATATGAGGAAAAGAATCTTGACCCTTCCTTCCCATCATATACAAAAGTTAATTCAAAATGGACCATATAACTAAATGGAAAGTTATAAGATGCCGAGAAGAAAACAGAGGAAAAAATCTTCACAACCTTGAGTTAGACAAAATTTTTTAGACTGCATATAAAAGGCATAACCATAAAGGGAATATATTTGATCTGAACTTCATAAAAGTTGAAACCTCTTAACTTTCAAACACCCTGGTAAGAAAATGAAGCAGCAAGCCACAGACCTGGAGAAAATAGTCACAACACAAGCATCTGACAAAGAATGTATATCCGAAATAAATAAAGAACTACTAAAACTTAATAAGAAGACAAATTGCCCAATAAAAAAATGAACTGAGTTTTTAATAGACACACCCAAAAAGTAAGATACGTGAATTATGGTCAGTAAGTACATGAAAAGATGCTCAACATCTGCTTTGGACTGAATGCTTATGTCCCCCCTAAATTCATATGTTGAAATCCTAGCTCCCAAAGTGATGGTATTAGGAGTTGGGGGTCTTTGGGAGATGATTCATGAGAGTGGAAGCTTCATGAATTGGAGTAGTGCCCTGCTAAAAAAAAAAAGAACAAAAACAAATAACAACAACAACAACAACAAAAACCAAAGAGCTCTCTCTGCCCTCCACCATGTAAAGATATAATGGAAATGGACGGAACCCAGAAGAGTACCCTCACCAGAACCTGACCATGCTGCCCTCCTGCATCCCGAATTTCCAGCCCCCAGAATTCTAAGAAATAAATTTCTGTTATATAAGCCATCAGGTCTGTGGTACTTTGTTACAGCAGTGCAAATTGACTAAGACAACATCATTAATTGTTGGGGAAGTACATAGAAAAACTAGATCAAGGTACCACTACGCAACTAATAGAATGCCCAAAATCAAGAAGATTCCCGATGGGGACGTGGAGCAACTAGCATTCTCGTGTTGCTGGCAGAAATGTAAACTGGTTCAAACCCCTGGGAAACAAGTTGGTGGTTTCTTATCCAATTAAATGTACACCTGCCAGCATTTTCATTTCTGGGTACTAACCCAAGCAGAATGAGAACGTACGTCCACACACAGAGTTGTACCCAGTGTTCATCAGCAGTTTTATTCATGATCGTCAGAAACTGGAAACAGCCCAAAGTCTATCAATAGGTAAAGAGATAAACTGTACCATATTCATACAATATGTTACTCATCAATAACACTGAACACACAAACACGGCGACATCCCACAATCATTATGTTGAGCAAAAGACTATGAAGTCATTCATGAAGTTATAGGCCAGGCAAAACTACTCCATAGTGACGGAGCAGATTAGTGGATCCCTCTGGCAGGGTGAGGGTAAGGAGGGAACAGACTGTAAAAGGGCACACGGGAACTTTCTGGGATGATGGAAATGTTCTTTCTCTTGCCTGGGATGGTAGTCCGCAGGTGTGGACATGTCAAAACTCATCAAACTGTACATTTAAAATGTGTGCATTTTATTGTCTGTGAATTATACCACAATAAAGTTGATTCCTCTTAAAGATCATTTAGAGCAAAAAATGGAAAGGCAAGGCAAGGAATGAGAACAGAGGGGGGTCTTCTCAGCAGGGAGAAGGGAGGGAAAACACCAGTGGAATGTCACTAGGCTGCCATGTTACCTACTTCTGCAAAGTTTGGGGGTTTTGTAGTAAGCATGCATGACGTAGATAACTGGAAAAAAGTTAAGCTCTAAAAATGACTTTACAGCACCCCTCTGTGAGGGCAGCAGGGATGCCTGCCTGGCCCCCAGTGAGTCACCTCCTTCCTCCTCTTCTTGCCACCAGACACTGTTGGCGTTGCTGATCTTGGTGCTGTACGTGGGCACAGGAATATCAGGTGAGCATTCTGGAAGCTGAGAAAGGAGGAGCCGAGCCCACCCGGAGTCAGGAGGGGTATTCTGGAGATGGCTGCATGCCAACAGGCCCTCCAAAGCTTGCCTTCTCCTCCCCTCTTCACCCACTGGGATGACCAACCATGTTTATTTCAATGACTGCTCATTTGCCCTTGTTAAGAGGTGATGTTTGTGCCTGTTTCAGGAAGAAGTTGGGAGGTGTCAGAAAGGATCAGAGAATGTAACTATCCCCAGAATCCTGTGGCTTCCCAGGTAACATATTCAAAAAAGATGCTGAGGGGATGCCAAGTTTGGCTGAGGAAATCTGGGAAGGCTTCCCAGAGGTGTTGTGGGTGACTGGATCTTGAAGGCTAAGTAGGAGCTGGCCAAGGGGAGAAGGTGGGGATGGCACTCCAGACAGAAGGAATAGCTTTTGCAAAGTCTCAGGAAGCTTTTCGAAAAAAGGGGTCCTATGTGAAAAAGCTCAAGATGTAGTTTTGATGTCTGCCTTTCAGGGATTTGAATACCAGACCAATGAACCCACAGAAGAGCCAATAAATGTCATCAGAACCTGGTTGAAGGAAAACTTGCATGTTTTCTTGGAGAAGCTAGAGAAAGAGGTGCGAGAGCTGGAGCAGCTGGTCCGGGACCTGGAGGAGTGGTTAGATGCTCTTCTGGGAGAGGGGGACCCAGAGGATCCCTGCTCCAACTTCAAAAATCACCTGTGAGGGCCCAGGGCTGGAACCTGGGGAGGACGCCAAGCAGAAGTGGAGAGTTGGGGAGGGGGGAAGAGCTGCCAGGGGCTCGTCTAATAAGGGCTGAGCTGTGACACGTGGATGTCAAAGCAGGCAAGAAAATAAAATAGTTGGGACACTAAGAACCTTGCTGGCACCACTGCTGGTTCATGAACGCTGTCAGGACGACCCCAGGGCTCTGCTGAGATATCCTCCAGCCCACCAGAACTCTGGGGCACTGAAACCAAGCCGGCCTTGGCATCAGGGATCTCGCCCACTTACCTGAGATGTGGTACAAATCCCCTAACCTGTCAGAGACAAAACTGCCTCATTAGTGAAAAATCAGGGACGCCAATTCGCCCCACAGCTTTACAGTGAGGACCAGACGTGTATATGCAGAGTGCGTCCGGCATCGAGTAGGTACCTGATAAACAGCTCTTCCTTTCTTCCATTCCTTTTTCTCCCTCCCTGGAACTTAGCAAGAGGACACTGGTTCTGGAGTATATAGACGTTATGTGGCAATTCAACCCTCAGACACTGCTGCTAGCAGCAGAAATTGCCAGAACCCTTGCGGAGGGCAATTGGTGATAGCCGTCAAATCCACAAACGCATTTACCATTCCACCCAGCAATCTGCTTCAGGGATTGAGCTCATACATATATGAGGTCTCATCTATATATCTATATGCATATATAGATATGTTTATCATATATATAACATGTATATAACCTAATGGAATTATATATACATATATTTATATATAATATACTAAAATTATATTATATATAATTCATCATATATATGAAATGTATACTTATATCATATATATACACACACGTGTGAATTACGTGTCTGTAGTGTTACTCTCCTGGCTTCATATATAATAGCAAAACAAAGGAAACAACCCAAATGATATCAGTAGGGCCTGTTCAGTTAGTAGAGGTGCAGCCAAACAGTAGATACCGGGTAGCTATGAAAGCGAATGAGGATGCTTTCCTACTGATAAGAGAAGAGTCTACAGGAAAGGTTGTTAAATGAGAGAAATCCAGGCATAAGAAGAGCACGGGACAAGAAGCTCTATGTTGTTGATGATGACGACAATGTTACGGAATGTGCAAGAAAACTCTAGAAGGATATAAAACGGGTGGGAGGCGGGTTGGGGGAGTTAAAAGTGGGCAAATGTATGACCAGGATGAAAGGGAAACTTTTCACATTCTTTTATTTTTAGACTACATGATTGTTTTGCTTATTCAAATACTTTTTAAAAGAAAATTACCTATTCTTTTGCTTGCAGAGAAGGACTGGAATCCAGTGTATACAAGCAAAATAAGAATATCACTATGATGAAATTAGGAGTGACTTAATGTTTTTAAACAGCGCTAAGAGAAAACCCTCTCTTTTGATTAACTTATTTTGATTAAACGATGATAATTCTTATCTAGGATTTTCCCTTTTCCCCTTGACTTCCAGGAAGCTCACCGTTTAGCTGTCCATGGTGGGAATTACATCAGCCTCCCTTTTTTGGCCTACTCGCCCCTTTCTAAGATTTTTTGTTGTCTGCTTTAGTGGAGTTATTATATATGTGCCAATCATTAGATCCACCTCAAATCTTTGGAAAGTCAGGAGGGGTCCAATTCAAATCATCGCATAGAAAATCTGACTGATGGGGAATGGCTCAGCAATTCTGCTTGCCGGGAGGAATTATTCAGTTGCCACTTGGGAAGGAAAAAATCTTTGCAAGTTATGGTCATAGTTTTGCCACTTTGCCTATGTGTCAGACGCTGGGGACCAGAATCGGTTTTTCTCGTTTGCAGCTATGTCAGCCAGCGTTCTGCAGGAAGGTCTGATAATGATATTTCTTCACATTAATTTTTACAGTTACTATAAAGGCTGTAGTAACATACCCAAAATCATGTCGATGTGCTCTACTGGTATTCAGAGCTTCCCAGGCAGAATTTTGACGATACACAGGTTTAGCCGAACACACACTTCAGACTCTAGCCCCCATCTAAGTTGCAACTGTATTGTACCTGTAATATATGTCTCTGTGTATATTCATATTTACATATATTATATATGTTCTCTTTTCTATATATTATATAGTTGTAAATATTTTTATAAAACATGTGTGTATATAAAATTGGGGGATACACAAATAAAAGAAAATGGAGCCTAGATACTTGAGGATTGAAACCAGCCCTGTGGTTATTAGCAGAGCCTCTGAGCAGAGGGGTCACACTCTGAAAGCTCTCAGGCATCACCCCCATGAACCCACACACCTGATAGAAACAGCCCCTGAGGGTGTGGGGCTGCAGCCCACTGACGGTGGTCACTTTGGTATGTTGGCTTGTGTGCCCATAAGAACAGCAAGCCACTCAGGGCGGCTCAGGCAATGAGGGTTTGTTATGGCACAACACGGGAGCCAGAATCTCATGGAAATCAGGAGCGTACCATAACCTGGGATCCTGGAGACTGGAACAGGAAGGTCTTTGAGAACCCAAGGTATCCACTGAGATGCTCCAGGAGCCCTGCCACAAGAATCTGAGAGCTTACCTCTAGCTTTTGACCTTTACCTTGACTTGGCCACTCTCTGGGTCTCTGCTTCCTTTTTTTTTTTTTTTAAAGATTTTATTTATTTATTTGACAGAGATAGAGACAGCCAGCGAGAGAGGGAACACAAGCAGGGGGAGTGGGAGAGGAAGAAGCAGGCTCATAGTGGAGGAGCCTGATGTGGGGCTCGATCCCACAACGCCGGGATCACGCCCTGAGCTGAAGGCAGACGCTTAACCGCTGTGCCACCCAGGCGCCCCTAGGTCTCTGCTTCCCTTTGTGTGTCTGCCCCCTCTCTTCCGGCTTCCGAGGGCTTACTTGCCCCTTACTCTAGCTAGCCCTTCTTCAGCTCAGCACTTCTGCCTGTGAATCCTCCTAACTCTGATTTCCTCCTGGTCCCACAAGGCCTCTCCCTTTCTCATGACCTCCCAAACTTCCAATGCCCATATAATTCTGTCTGCATTTCCCAGATCAAGCTCCAGGCGAGTGGGTGGGATGTGATTGACTCATTTCATCGGCTGGAGCTTCCTGTCCTGAGCCAGACTCTGTACCAACCAGCCTTTGGACTGGATGAACTTGGGGTGACCACTCCTCCCCTCGCTCCAATCAGCTGTGACAGGATGGAGAGGGGAGGGTCAAGTACTCCAGAATGGAGCTACCCCATACAAGAAACAGCCTGGGCCCCTTCCTGATGGGAGGCTCTGGACCACGCGTAATGAGCTCACATTTCCCAAGGTGGTCAGAAATGTGGCAGAGTGATGGCAACCCTGTACCGTGGAGCCCCAAGAGTCAGTATCAGGGAAGCAGAACATTCAAAGGCTGAATATACTTGCTGAGAACGAGGTGGGAGGGGCTTGGCCACCAGAGTCACCAGAGTCAACATAGGTGAGTGTGTCAGCCTAATCTGGGAATATTTCATTCATTCTCCAGTTCCTGGGTATGAAAAAGACAAATGAAGAAGAATGGGAGCGCCTGGGTGGCTCAGGCAGTTAAACATCCGACTCTTGATTTTGGCTCAGGTCATGATCTCAGGGTCCTGGGATTGAGCCTAGGATTGGGCTCCACGCTCAGCACTGAGTCTGCTCCAGATTCTCTGTCTCCCTCTCCCTCTGTCCTTCCTGCTGCTCGTGCGTGCTTTCTCTCAAGTAAATAAGAAAGAAAGAAAGAAAGAAAGAAAGAAAGAAAGAAAGAAAGAAAAGAAAGAAAGAAAGAAAGAAAGAAAGAAAGAAAGAAAGGGAAAGAAAGAGTAGTGTCACTACCTTTAATGACTTTAAAGTCTTATAATCTGCATGGGTGAGGCAAAGTGTTGACCCATCGATCTATTAAGGGGTTCACTTTCATATCTACAGAGTGGACTTTCCTTTAGGAAAGAGATTTTCTTTTACTTGAGAAGACAACTATTTCCAGTTCCTTCCACTCAATCGAGAAATAATGCCGCCAGCAGAGCAGGGTCTCCCTGCCCCCATCCCAGTCCCCAACCTAACCTCCTTCCAATAACAACCAGCTCCAACTGATTCTGATCTTGCAAGGCCAGGCTTCCAGGCCACAGAAGCCTACTTGAAATAGAAAAGAGAGCAACGCCTGGGTGGCTCAGTCAGTTAAGCATCTGCCTTCGGCTCAAGTCATGATCTCAGGGTCCTAGGATTGAGCCACGCATTGGGCTCTGTGCTGAGCCCAGGAGTCTGCCTCTCCCTCTGCCTCTATCCCCCACCCTGGCTCGTACTCACTCTCTCTCTGTCTCAAATAAATACACAAATTCTTTTTTAAAAAAATAGAAAAGAGAAATTGAATAATAAAATCAGGAGTCAACATTTTTTAAAAAAAAGAAAAAGATTGGGCTATGTATGTGCCAGCCACTGGTGAATGAGAAGTTTACAGGCTAATGGGGAAAAAAAGCAGAAAAGTCAAGACAAGGCAATTTTGGAGAATGATAAATGTATGAGCAGAAACAAGGAAACCACTTACCAAGCCACTGTGGTTTTCCAGGTGGAAATGGAGGCTTGGAGTGGGAAAGAGGTGCAGAGAAGCAGAATTCAGTTTGAAAGTATCATCAGCAGGATGTGCTGATGAAGAAGAAGGAGGAAGAAGGGTCCAGACAGCTGTCTGCCCGGCCTCAGGACACCCTCTCTCTTCAGTGCAGGGCAACCTGAGCCATGATTTCAGGTCCTGACCTAAGATGCTCGCGAGGACTACGTGGAAGAGACAGGCGTGGTCTTGTTAAGGGAAAAGTGGCCAGTTGGAAAAATGTCCTGACCACTCAATTATCCCAATTTCTTCCTTTGTTTCAGGCACCTGGAGTATGAGGTCAGCATCGTAAACAATTAAAAATTTTAATTAATTTTAATTGATGTTTTCTCCCCATCTCTCTTTTACTCAATAGATCTATTTGGCAGCCTTCCTGATGCTCCCTCAGGCTCTTCTCTTTTGCTAACACTGATTCATTCTACGTTTTTCTTTGTCTGTTTTATTGCTTTTGGTTATCTTCTTTTCTGTGCCTCCAACTTATATAATGGAAAACACCCACAGTCATCCAGATAATTCATGTTTTAAGATAAGAATCTGATAATCTAGAGAAGAGTTGGATAAGATAAAGTCTACCTATGTATTAGCTATCTGTATTTCCTAAGAATATAAGGATTATTGGGGAGAAATAGTAAAATTGTGGCAACAGACATTTAGAGAATGTGTTCCTGTTTTAGGGGCTTGGTCAAGTGCTATTGCTAGTTCCAGTTTATGGACAGGGACACTGAGGCATAGAGTGATCGTATCATTGATCAAATCATATCATCAGTAAATGGGGAGCCAGAATTCAAACCCAGGCTATCTGGCACCGAAGCCCTCACACCAATTCAATGAGCTTCACAGCCTTGCCTCCACGAAGCCTAGCCAAGATCATGTCTTCTCTCATTTTATTGTTAAGTAATCATATGCCAATTAAATTTACAAGGCAATAAATTCCCATCTCATGCTACTACAAGTTGGGTACATATAGAGAGAGGTAGAAGTCACATTCCCTGCCCACATATAGCTTGTCCTTCTACCATGAAACCAAGAAACAAACACGAGAAAAATGAAGTATCGACATTCTTGTAGCAGCTATTGGGTAAAGTGCCAAAGGCACCTAATTGCCAAATGAGCTATATACTTACTGGCCTAACTAAGAATTCAGAGAAGGGATAGGGAACTTGAGTTGTCACTAACATGAAAATCTGTTAGTCCCATTAGAGAAAAATGCAGAAACTCAAATTCTGGCTGTAGCCAAGGGGAAATCATGGGGAAACCGGAAGAGAGATGAATGATGGGTGGGGGCAGAGAGGGGCCCTTCCTACTAGAATCACATCTCAGGCTTGGGTGCTGGTGTGGCCCAGCCTCACCCTGACCGTCAGATCCCAGGTCTCAGGTAAGATTTGGGGCCAGGCTCCCCACAGGTCTTCGTGAGAATCAGGTGTATTTTTTTTTTTAAACAGATACTCTTGAGAAGTAGGGATCTGGGCTTCACTGAAATTATTCCCAGACCAGGAAAGTCCATTTCCAGTCTGCATGTCATATTTTTGATGATGTCAAGTGAAAATGTGGATTTAATTTGCTCCCTTAATCCACAAATTTGTTCGAAAAAATTGTGAAATGCACTAAATCCAATTTGGTTCAAATCTGGCTGTCAGAAGGATAATTGAGGGTGGTGAGGGATGGAGCCAAAGAAGACGCCTTTCTGGGGCATCCAAATCCCTTCTGTTGTGACATTTCCAAGAGGACACGCATCCCTGCCGGAGGGCAAAGAAAGAAGGCAGGAACTTGATTCGGGCACCGTGGCTGGCGTTCTCAGTGAGGTGGCTGAGCCCTGAGCAGGAGAACCTGACTCACCTGTGTGCTTTGGCCAAATCACTCCACCACTCAGAGTCTCAGTTTCCCCCTCTGTCATATGGGGCTACCACCACCTCCTCCGACGGCTGTTGGGATAGTACAAGGATGGAAGAGTCCAGCACAGTGCTAGAAAGCCAGGAGGTGCTTACCAAAGGTAGCGTAACAGAAAAGTCCAGGTAAATCTAGACTCGGGCCCGGTTAGATCCAGAGGACACTGGCCCTTGTCTCACTCTCGATCTATCTCCGGGCTGGCTCCACTCTCAGGCAGGCTGTCCCCACTGTGGTGGCAGGATGGCTTCAGGAGCTCTTGCTCTATCGTACCGTCCCGCTCTCCCTGGAGGGAAGGAGAGCTCTCTTGCCTGAGAGCTACGGTCCAAGTCCTGCCACGGAACCTGGTGGTTCTCAGATTGGATCAAAAACGCGTTCCAGAGCTAATCCTGGTGGCTGCCGTGACACAAGGCTCACATTAGCCACCCCTGTTTTACACACGCATCCCTCTAGCCAGGGATAATCCTAAGCACAGACTGAGTGGGGAGAGTGGTGGCTCCCCAAGGGAAATCAGGGTGCTGTTACCAGAATGCAGGAGACTGGGTGCTAAGAAAAAAATTTAAATACTTTCTTAAAATATGAATAACAATTCTTTGCATTTCCATCACACTCTGGTGGGGTACAGAGGGTTTTCTCAGCTGTCTTCCTTCATCTGGATGGTCGCTCCATCTAGACAAGACAGGCGATCCTTTCTGACACCCGGTACATGGGTGAACTATAGCAGAATTTCTGTCTCCTGGGGCGCCTGGGTGGCACAGTGGTTAAGCGTCTGCCTTCGGCTCAGGGCGTGATCCTGGCGTTATGGGATCGAGCCCCACATCAGGCTCTTCCGCTATGAGCCTGCTTCTTCCTCTCCCATTCCCCCTGCTTGTGTTCCCTCTCTCGCTGGCTGTCTCTATCTCTGTCGAATAAATAAATAAAATCTTTAAAAAAAAAAAAAAAGAATTTCTGTCTCCTGCCCGTGAGCGCAGGCAAGGTGCATGTCAGAGGAGGTGGCATAAAGGAGCTGAAAGGACAGGGCTTGACTCCATTCTTCTGAGCCCCAGTCTGCTGCCCATAAAATGGGGTATGTCTATATATCTCCAGGGCCCATTAAGAGAATAAAGTCATAACGGCCAACTTTTATTTAGTGTTTACTATGCTCCAGGCACGATTCTAAGCACCTTATGAGCACCCCCTACGTTATTTAATCATCACAGCAAATCTATGTGTACTATCAGTATCTTCACTGCGTATGTAAGGAACTTGGGTCAGGGGGTGCACACATGTCCCAGGGTCACACAGTTAAGTGGTGGAGCCAGGATGCAAACTCAGACAAGCCAACTCCGGGGCCACGTGCTAAAGCCCCACCCTACGCTCCTTCCGGATTAAATGAGGTAATGCGTATGCTGAGCTATGTAAACTGTAACACATTATATAAATGTCACTTGCTCTCACTTCTCTCCTCCCGCCCTGGTCATTAAAGCCATGAGGGACCTCATGAATCTACCATTCAGATATGTTCTCTCAGGGCTAGACTCGGCCCCTTCGCCGCACTTCCTCCCAACCTGCCTTTGGCTCTGAGGCTACACCTCCAGACCCGTCTGATCCTGTTCTCTCTAGAGTCCGGGCAAAGTCATTTCTTGCACGTAGCAAGTGGATACTTGCTCCACAACTCTCAATGACCGAGAGGAGAAGCTGGGGTCATACTGGACAGCGGAACGATTTTGGAGAACCAAACCAGCATGGTGTCTACTCCCAGCGCGGTGGAGACTCCGAGAAAACGGCACCTGGGGAGGATACCCAGCTCAGCATTGTGGGTAACTTGGGCATGATATCAGAACCCAGCTGCCGGGGTGGGCGGGGTGAGAGCCACAGGACAGGGATCGTGCAGGTGGAGCGGCTAGCAGTCAGAGCTGAGCACATTTAGCTACTGTCACAAAAGGACTCCCTGTGGCATTGAGCTTAGCATCAATTCTGTATAACTTACTTGTTCCCCTCTATAGGACATCCTTCCTTGTTCTTGGTTTCAGCTTTATTTCTCATATCAAAGCACCTACTCGTTAGCAGAAGTTCAGAAAAAAATACAGCAAAGGTACATATTTCTAAAATAGCAGGCGTATAGAGACAGAAAGCAAATTAGTGGTTGCCAGGGACTGTGGGAGGAGGGATAGGGAATGACTGCTTATTAGGTCCAGGGTTTCCATTTGGGGTGATGACAAAGTTCTGGAGTGAGATAGTGGTGATGGTTGTACAGCATCATAAACGTACCTAGTGCCACTGAGTTGTACACTTCAAAATGATGAAAACGGTAAATTTCATGTTATGTGTATTTGCCACAATAAAAAAGAATTGCAGGAGAACATAATCTCTCTACCCGGAGTCAGTCAAAGCAATGTTTTGTGTATTTGTCTCCACCTTTTTAAACGCATATTTTTAAATAATTAGGGTCATAATGCAAAATACAATTTTGCATCCTCCTTTTTAGTCCACCAATATGTATAAGCATTTTCCCCATATCCTACATAACATTATTGGGCTCTTGGGAGGTTTTTTTCTTCAAAGAACTATTCACTATTATTAACAAATGCATTGAGAAAATGGAAGGCAGGCCATATATTAGGACAAATCCTTCACAATACATATATCTGACAAAAAAAAAAAAAGACATATCCAGGACATATAAAGAGCTCCTATAAATCAATAAGAAAAATACAGACCACCCAATGTTTTTAAAGTGTGCCATAGGTTTGAAAAGACACTTCAAAAAGAAGATATATAAATGGACCATAAGCACGAGGAAAATGTTCAACATCATTGTTCATCAGGGATATGTATATTAAAAACACAATGTGGCAATACCACATACGGGGGAGGAAAGCAGAGCACTGCAAATGTCATACATTGCTAATAGGGTATAAAATAATGCAAGCCAGTTTGGAAATCAGTTTGGTAGTTCATTATAAATACAGACCTACAGAATGTCCTACTGATTGTAGTCTAAGTATACAGTAAGAGAATGAAAAGAAAGGAGGACACAAAAAAATAAAAGTGCATAAAAACTGCAACAACTGGAAGTAACTCAAATGTCCATAAATAAATTGTGGTTATAGTCACACTGTAGGTTACTGCGCATAAATGAAAGAATGAAATACTCACACATACAACAGCCTGGATGTGTCTCAAAAGCATTACCTTGCATGACATAAGAAGACACAAGTATAGCTATTGTCTGATTCCATAAAAACCTAAGCTATGGTGGTAGAAATCAGATCAGCATCTCAGGGAGTTATATAAGGAAAGTTTTTGGAGTGCTGGAGAAAATCTATATCTTAATTTGGGAGGGTTACATGGGTGTTTGTATTTGTTGAGATTTATCAAATGGTACACTTTAAATCTCTTCATTTCATTGTATATAAATTATGTTTAAATACTATTAATTAGAAAAAAATAAAATTAAACACCAACTCTATGACCCAACAATTTCACTCCTAGATATTAACCCAAGCAGAAAGCATATATCAACAAAAAGTCTTGTATAAAAATAGTCACTGTTTTATTTATTCATAAGAGCCAAAAACTATAAATGGACTAAATATTCCAATTAAAAAAGAATGATGATTAATCTGGATTTTTAAAAGTGCATGTTGCTTATAAAAGACACAAATATAAGAACCCAGAAAAGTTAAAAGTAAATGGGAAAACATATCCATAAGAAATAAAAAAATGAATAGATATTTTTTAAAGGAGGTATAGATCTACTAATATCGGACGAAATAGACATTAAGACCAAAAGTATTAGTAGACATTAAAAGTAACAGTTCAGCATTATAGAGGGGCCAGCTCAACAGGAATATATAACAATCCTAAATTCAAATGAGTTTAGTAATGGAGATTCAAATATTGTAGGAACTATAAGGAAAAATAACCAATTCCATAGTCATAGTGGAATGTTCCGAAACATGTCTGTCAGTAACTGATAATACAGACACAAAAATTAATAAGGATATATAACGATTTAAAGGGCATGACTAACAAACTTGAGATAGACCCAATTTTGTACAGTTACCTGATTTATGGCAAAGGTACCACTACAGTGCAGTGGGGAAAAAATTGTCTTGTCAATAAATGGTACTAGATGAATTGCATAAACTTCTGGAAACTTATGGCTGTTGACTCTCACCTCATATCATACACAAAATTCTAGTTCAGGTGAATCGTAAGTCCCTAGAATAAAACACAGGAGTGTATATTTCTCTTTTTTATTATAATAATATTTTTTTATTATATTATGTTAGTCACCGTACAGTACATCCCTGGTTTTTGATGTAAGGTTCGATGATTCATTAGTTGCGTATAACACCCAGTGCACCATGCAATACGTGCCCTCCTTACTACCCATCACCAGCCTATCCCATTCCCCCACCCCCATCCCCTCTGAAGCCATCAGTGTATATTTCTAACCATGGATAGACACAAATTTCTTAAACAACACACACACAGAAAAAACCCACTAAACACAAAGGAAAAGATTAGTACATTAGACTATTTTAAAATTAAGAATTACTGTTCATGGAAAGACACCATTAAGAGGGTAAAAAGGTAAACAGAATTCGAGAAGTCATTTGCAATACAAGGAAGCTGTACATTGAATATAGAAAGAACTCCTACAAATAATAAGAAAAAGACACCCTTTAAAATGAGAAAAACCTTGAACAGGCACTTCACAAAAGGGCAATACCCACAGGGTCAATTTGTTACTCACAAATGCCTAATTAAAACCACAATGAGCTATCATCCCCTACAATCAGAATGTCTACATTTTTTAAACCAAAACCAAGTGTTGCTAGGATATAGATCTATTATCCCTCTCCTATATTTCTATGGAAGTATAAATTGGTACAACTGCTTTCAAGAACTGTTAGTAGTACCGGCTAAAGCTGAACATACACATGTTTTATGACTAGAATTCTACTACAAATATGTACTCTCAGAACCGGGTGTGTACGTGTGTGTGTGTGTGTGTGTGTGTGTGTGTGTGTGTGTGTGTGTTGAAAGTCATGTCCAAAAATATCATACAGCATTATTTTTAACACTCAGGAACTAGAAACCTTTCGACAGTCCATCAACAGAAGAATGGATAAATAAATTCAACAATAGAGTACTAGTTGGCAGTGAAAAAGAGCAAACCAACATATGTAAGACCATGGATAAGCCTCAAAGATATAATGTGACTGGAAGTCAGACAAGAAGGAGTATAATTGTCTATAATCCCATTCATATGAAATTCAGAATTGGGCAAAATTAACCTGTAAGTGATACAAGTCAGGATATTGGTTACTTTTGGAAAGTAATGACCAGGAGACGGTACAAATAAGACTTTCGAGGTGCTGGTCATATTCTATCTCTTGATCTGAATGGTGGGTACCTACATGTATTCACCTTTAAAAATTCGTCTAGCCCTTCACTTAAGACTCATGCATGAACTGTATCGTGTTATCCTTCGGTTTAAAAATTTGGCAAAACATAACATATGCTATTCTTAAAGTTCGTGATACATATTGCCAAATTACTTTTGGGTAACACTGTACCAGTCCCCACCAGCACTGTATAGGAGTTGTGTCCCAAGCAAAGCCTCCCAAATATTGAGCATTATAATCTTCAAAGGCATTCTTCAACTTCATCTTAACTTGATTTTATCTAACAAGTCAACAAATAGTTATCAAATCTCCAGCAACAATGAATTCAGGTACCTGTTTTACTTTCTCCCCCCTCCTTCCTTCCCCCTACCAAGGCGTAGGAAAGGAGAGGGAGGGGTGACCCTGAGAGAGATGTAATAGAACGTAGCCATAGGACTTATCACGGAATGTGCCAGTACGCACTCGAATCGCTTCCTGAAAGCAGCCGTTAAAGAAATGCGGTGGGGGTGGCTACAGACGTATGGCCTAGAGCAAAGAGCACTGAGACAGGAGTCAGGAGGTCCCGGTTCTTAGCCCAGCCCCACCACTACTTCATGGTGACCCTGGGCAAGTCCCTTCCCCTTTCTGGGTATCTGTTTCCTAACCTGTAAAATGAAGGTTTACAGTAGCTGGTGTCCAAAGCCTTTTTCAGTTTGAATCGGCCATGACTCCACGGATCCATATATACAACACTGTTTTAAACGCTCTGTGAGGCAACTATGGGTACATTTGTGCTTGAGTTGAACATTTAATTCACCAGAATTTTCCTCAGGAGAGGAAAATACTGTTCAAGGGTGTGAGCCCCCAGGGGCACCTGAGTATTTGAGAAAGGGACTCTTCTCTAGGAGGAACCATGATAACTTTGCTTACTTCTCCAAAGAGGGAAGAAGAAAAAGGGAGGAAAGAAAAGCCCAGGTAGACACACAAGATGGCAGAAGGCTGTGTGCTCTATAAAGCAGCCACCTCCTGTACCCTCACCAGTGGTCAATAACATTGCTAAATTCATGACATGCTTGATGTCTACGTGCACATTTTCTTGGTAAAGCTCGAGAAGGGGTCAAGCTCCCTGCACAGACTGACATGGCCCAGTCTCAAGGCGGCCCATGCAAACAACCACAGGGGCCAGGAGGGAGAAGGAAGTGTGAAAACATTCTCCACAGGGACTGGCGTATCAGGGAACGGGCACTCAGCTTTCATACCAGGGAATTGGGGTGCGAGTGTGCAGCCCATCTCCAGGGCACAGGAGAGCCCCAAGGGGCAAACACATCACATCTTCTATGCTGATGATGGCTACCTGCGGTCCTCAACCTGCATGAAGTACCTTCGGGAGACCAGGGCTCTTCTCATTTCCCTTGTCTCCTCTCTGGCTGCAATCCCCGCCCTGGGGCGGGGCCTGCAGCAGCCCCGACACCCCCACCCCCACCGACCTCCTGGGCGAGGGCGGCCCCACCTGGGCAGGGCGAGTGCCCGTGGCTGGCTGTGGGTGCTCTCGAGGTATGGCCCTCTCCCCCCATCACACAGGCTTTGCACCCTGGAAACCATTTCCCCCTCCCTTGATTCAACGCGCGGTTGAATTCATAATTTTACAATTTTCAAAACTACCTAACTCCGAGGGGGGAAGAAAGAGCTTTCAGTAACCCCTATTCAGTAGCCAAGAATTAGCAAGGGAAACACTGCTTCCCACTTTCTAATTGATGCCTCTGCCAAGGGCCCCAGGTACGTCGGCTCCTGAACACACGTCTTTGGGGAATTAGTCTCCGGAAACATATCCTCCAAGGCCATGTGCGCTTCCGGTCGCCAGCAGGACTCCAGGGGCCCCCTCGACGCTAATTTTCTTAATACAAAACCATTTCTTTTCTCGAAATGAAAAATGACTTGTTAAACCCCTCCTGGGTCACTTTTTTTTTCCCTCTCAGAGAAACACATTAAAGTAAACAAACTCGAGATGTAAAATGAAAACAGGGGCCCCCGCAGCACCTGCAGGGTTTTAGCAGCTCACATTACAAAGCCCCGTCTGAAGTGGCCGAGAACTGTTTCCATTACAAATAGCCAGTTCTCTTGAAAGTAAGGCAAAAGCCAAATTAGTCAGATTACATCAGGATATATTTTCCTGTAGCATAAGTTCTTTGGAAACACCTGCCTGACATATTTCAGACTTGTGCCGAGGCGAGCCGGGCCCTTGGTGGTTTCAAGGGCTCGTCAAAGTCTCAACAGAAATGGGTGTTTGGGTTTTACTCAGGAAAATTGAGTGAGATGTCCATGTGGAATTGGGGTTGCTACAGACAGACTTTCTGGTACCTTTGAGCCGGCAAGGTTTAACCAACTATTGTCCCTGCAACACCGGATGGTGCCGAGATGGCCCTGGAATTCAAGCATCCTGTGTCCGAACCTCCTTGGGACGGCAGTGGGAAGGGGTCATGTGGTCACGTAGCGGTTACGTGGTCAGGGAGCCTAGAAGGGACTGGATGGAGAAGGAGCATGACCTCACTCTGTGGGAAATGTTAAAATTAGGGAAGAGTGCCGAGTCCACAGCCGGGTGGGGAGCTGCATGGAGAAGGCAGATGCTGGCAGGTGATGTTCTGGGTCAAAGCTGTGGGTGGGGGGCATCAAGCCCCCCCTATCCTTCCCTGTACCCTAATTAACATCCTACTTTTGAGAACCATCTCCCACTTTAGTCTTTCTTATTTATTTTGTTACCACCCAGTAACCATGGATAATTTACATTTCAAATGATCTGCATTGCTTACAAGTCAAGCAATCTACCTGACTGCCTGGCCAAGTAGAGTAAATGAATGATAAACGCACAACACGGAATACTCCACACCCATTCAAATGAATCCGGGGAAATGACGGGGACTGTCCTGGAAAGACCTCTATGATATAGTAAGTGAAAAAAAAAAATCGAGACACAAAACAGTATGGATAAGATGATCCCGTTTGTTCAAAAGGGGGTGGGGGGAGCAAAGGCATAAGCATATATACATACAAATGCCTGAAAACGCATAGAAAGTGGACCGGGAGAAGGGACGGCAAACTGTTCATTGTGGTCCCCCAGCAGAGGAAATGGGAAGAAAGAGAGGTAAGGACAGACTTTCATATTCTCCGGAATACTCTAGAAATGTTTACCGTGAGAATAAACTCACGTCTTACTTGTGTAAAGAAAAAGGCCCGTAATAAAATCATATAAAGAGTGTGTGTTGGGGCTGGTACCTCAGCACTCCGGATGAGTTCCTAAATCCTGAAAGCCGAAGAATCCGCAACTCCCAGTGTGTGACGGGCATCGGCCTGGGGAACTGCTGAGCTCTGAGTCCTGGGATTTCCTTGCACCCCGCTGGGGACAAGCGCTGGCCAGCAAGGCACACTAGCAAGCACACGCTTCCTGGGAGGTGTTCATCAGCATGACATCCGTGTATCTAGCAGAGCAGTAAAGGGGAAAAGCTTTAGAGTCAACTACCCTGGACTGACATCCTCACAAGCAAGAGGACTTGGGACACCTTCCTTGACCTCTCTGGGCCTCATTTTCTCAGCGATAAAATGGGGGTGAGAACGGAAAGCACCTAATAAGGTGGTCAGGGGATCAGAAAAGGTAAACCGAGTATAGGCATTCTGCACAGCACCTGGTGCGTGGCGAACACTCTACAATGTGAGTTACTATTAAAGAGGCCGTAGAATGAGAGCTTTCTTGTTACACTTACATGTCCTACACAAGTCCCTGGCAGGATCCGATTCAACGGATGAGCATTTCCTTCTGAAACAAGGATATGGGTTAGATCCATATTGACCGGCAGAGCCGGGCCACCCAAACATCCAGAGTGTGAAGGAGCAGGACTGGGCTCTCACACACCCATCAGAGGGCTCTTTATTCTATCGGGAGAGAGCCAAGATACGTAGACACCAGACTCCAGTGTGCCTCGGGCGAGGTGTTAAAAACGGGTCAGCCAGGGGAAAGTGCTAGAGCAGAACTCTAAAGGCAAGGAAAGCAGGTCATCTGGAATCAAGGAGCCGGAGACCTTGAGGTTGGCTGCAGGCAAGTGGGGAGGGCCCGGGAGGGGTTCCACGCCAGCTGCAGCACCTTGCGGGGTGCACCAGCTGTATTAAAGACCAGGGCTGAACTCAACAGCCAGAGTTGCTTAAAGCCAGGAAATTATTGACCTAGAGAGCAACCGTAGACGATCGTCAAATGTAACACGTGCCGGGTCCAACCTGCCTTCTCTCCCAACCAGCAGGAATCTTAACTGTGCAAACTCTGAAATCAGCCCCTGGACTCCTTTGTCTCATACATCACAGCCCAGATCGTCAGCACAATTCCCCCTGGTAGGGTTTTTATGACTGGTGATGAGGTAAGGAGGCAGAGAAAACACAGCTGGTCCTGCAAGCAGTTTACAGAGAGGGCGCTGGGAGAATGTGTGCCTGTCCCCGAACACCAGCCCTTACAGCTGCTCTGCTCCCCTCCAAAGGCTGAGGGTCCCCACCACCTCTCATGGAAGGAAACACATGGCTCCGACCAATGAGACATTTCTTTAAGTTGAAAAAAGAAATTCAGCTGTAGACATTTTTAAAGCACTGAGATGTTTGGGGTGCTCCTTCCCTGCTGCCTTCAACGGTGAGCTCCCACTCTTGCCAACTTGGCCTATTAAATACCGCTCTCAAAAGCATCCCTTCTCTGCGTCCCCAGCACCATTGCCTGGGTCGGGCCTCATTATCTCTCCCTTAGAGTCTATAACCAGCTTCTAACTGTTCTTCCTGTCTTTGGTCTTGGCTCCAAACCTGTCTCCACCCAGAAGCCAGAGGGACTTTCTCAAACACAAATCATATGCCTCTCTCTCCCATTTAAAAAACAAACAAACAAACAAAGCCCTTGGATGGATCCCTGTTTCTTCCAGAGTAAACTGAAAACTCTTTTACATAGAGCATTTTACATAGAATTGTCCATTCTTGTTATTCAAAGTAGCCATGTTGTATGAAGTCGCTGCAAACACAGAATTAGTGAACACACAACTATTCCTCTTAGGGGAAATACAGGCTTAGAGTCCTGTGAGCCTCTGGCCACAACATTTTTGTCAATCGATAATAAGTAAGTTTACTGTATGTGTTTCTGTTTAATTTTTATATACACATTAATATACATTGGTGATTCATTCACATGGGACTCACTGCCAACAGGACTACAACTCATGCCTCGTGAAACTTACGAACACACGTGTTTTCTCCAGAAGGCACATCACATCCTTCATGAGCTTAGGAATGCCAGACAGCACTTCAGCCCTATGCTTGGGGGCTGCTTTAAATGGTGAAATCACCATGAAAAAGCACAAAAAATGGGGAAAACACGGCACAAAACAGACCGTGAAAAAGACACTTGCTTATAGTATGAGAGCTGAAACAGGAGGGCAAAGTGTCACCTTGTTTGTCCTCAGCTGGGACCGTGTGCATCGGGTGACCCAAATTTCTCCTTGCTCTCCATACATCCATAAATGACCACAAAAACACTGTGAGTGTTGACTTGGGGAACACGAGGAAATTTTAGTAAGCAAACTTGCAAATATGGAACCTGTGAATAATGAGGATGGACGGCATTTATTCCCATCGCCTGCCCAGCACCTCTTACTCCTGCTTCTTCTGTCCGGGCACACGGTGAACACAAGGGCCTACGTGTGCCTCCATGACCACACAGAGCCGATCGCAATGTCCTAGCCCCTCGGCGGCAGTGACTGGTTCAGAAACTGGCACAGGATTTCAAACACAGCCAAGCAGGGATGTCTCCCGGGATTTTTCTACTGGAACTGGGAGGGAAGATTCTGACTTGGAGGATAGGCTCAGAAAGACGTGACTCTGGGCTGTTGATGACCATGTTCCTTGTCATGCTGGCCACGTGTGATAGGAAAGATTGTAACTGAAGGTGGGAAAGAGCTAGAGAGAGAGAGAGAGAGAGAGAGCGCAGGTACTGTTTTCTGCAGGTTTTCTGTATTGCTGCCCTCAATTCTCTGAACTACCCTGGGATCCTTCAGATCCTTCAACAAATCCCTTTTTTTTCTTTCTTTCTTTTTTTTTTTCCTTACCCTTATTTGGTTGCCTCTTACAACAAAAAGAGTCCACAGGAACACAGCATTAAAGGCCTTTCCTGATCTGGCCCCCATCTACCTTGCCTTCTATCATGTTCTTACTTCAAACATTATGTCCCCTGACACAGAAACACTTGGAGTTTCCTGCATACACTCTTACATAGAGCATTTTACATAGAATTGTCCATTCTTGTTATTCACAGTAGCCGTGTTGTATGAAGTCGCTGCGAACACGGAATTACTGAACACGGAACTGTTCCTCTTAGGAACTACTCCTTCACACATTAGCTTGGTTATCCAGCCGTTCTCTGACCTCTCCTTGGGGCTCCTGCAGCATCCAGCCCCAGCTCCTCTCTTTGCTCAACACATGACATTGAACTTTCTTGCCGATAGACCACGAGCATCCATACATCACAGAGCAGGGCCTGGTGCTCTCAGGCTGCCCAGAGGCAACGTGGCAAACTTGAATTCTTGGCCTGAAGTGTGGAGACGAGGTTTCTGCTGCCACTGCTTTCCTGGGGCGAAGCCAGTGCTGCTGAGAAAGCTCTTCACATCAGAATGACGGTTCATGCTTCAGAAAGCCCTGCTCCATGCATGATTTCATTTGAGCCTCTAAGAGCCCTGGGAGGCAGCCAGAGGAGGCAACAGAGACTTGGAGGAAATGGAGCCTCTCAGAGGTAAAGTGCTACTGTCCCATATACATAACTAGTAGGTGACAGAGCAGGACACAGAACACAGGCTTCCCGACTTTGAGGCCAGTGGGTTCCATATGTCTTAAACACCCCACAGGCCCTGTCTAATTTGATCCTTGTAACCTCGGTGACCAACACATCCCAGTTTTCCCGGGAATAATATCCCCAGTTTCAAACTAAAGTCCTCCATCTCAGGAACTCGCTCCATCTCCAGCCAACCAGGATGGTTGGTCCCCGCACCGCACAACAATGATATGAGGCAAGTATGGAAATTGTTCCCATTTACACTTCAGAAGACTGAGGCTCCGAAAGGGAAAGTGACTGGCGAAGGTCACACAAGTCATCAGTGGCAGAGCCAAGATACAAACCAACATCCCTCTGATTCTAGAGCTCTTCACAGGCTTCAGCAAGGCCTCCACTAGCAACCATTTAAGCAACCAGTCAGTCATCCGGAATGCATTAGCAAAATTGAGGCATCGCGCAGGAAGAGGGGGTGTCAGGCCACAAATATCATATAGCCATGTAGAAAGGGAAGCAGTGCGTCTAACCACCATGCTCACTGGGACCATATTTCTCATTTGATCTTAACTGCAGTTGTGTCTCCACAGGGCTTCCAGACCAGCTAGTGGGACAACAAGCTTGACAGATGTTTTTCCCCACTGAATTGGCCAACGATTTGACTGTAACTGTGTCTGTACCCAATGCCAAAACAACAGGCCAATTAATCCAATTCCATTGGCCAATACGGTGGAAAGAGAAAATAAACAAAGCGGGTTGTCTGAGAGAGAGAGAGAGATGACCCAGTTGAAGACTGAATCTGGCTGGTTATTTCACTACACTGACCAGTAAATTTGGGCCTATCAGGTCACCTTGAGGCCCTTGGCAGACCCAGCCTGAACTAGTTGAATTAACTGGTTGTCCTGGCAAGGTCCATATGTGGCCCCTGTCTCCTCAACTTTAAAAGACTAGATCAAACTGATGATGGGTGTTGTACATTTTTCCATGTTATGTAACGACTGCCCATGCTAAATGCTTGCTGGGAATCATTATTTTCAAAGGCCTCTGAGTTCATTATGCAAGAGGCAGTAGCTCATGCATTTTGAGCAGACCAGGGCAAAAATGACATTTAAGATATTGCTCAAGTTTTAAAACGAGTGGCTCTACAAATAAACAGTGATTTTTAAAAGAAAGGAGAAAAAAAGAGTTTATAAACCCAATAAAGATGCAACAGGGGCCAAGCAAGATGAAAAGAAGAAGTTTAAAGCTGTGGTGAGCCACCTTCTGAGGCCTTCAGAACACTCAAGTCCAGAATAATTCCCCACACAGAAGAAGGAAAGGGAGTATTCTCAGATGCCAACCAATAACTCACCGCCCCCGCCCCACCCCATCACCACCACTAAGTTGTTGGGACTCAATGTACCAAGTAGGAGGCAGCCAGCAAAGGATTTCACCGAGAAGGAACTGTCCATTCCTCATCTGGCTCTGTTAGCAGATTCAGCCCAGATCCTAGCCCACTCACCTCAGGAAGAGCTAAGAGCCCCAGGGCACGTAATAGAAAGTTCCCTGCTCGCTTACTCATCACAAAAGCTCACCCATTAGTATAGCCAACACCACGTAACATGAAGCACTACCGTGTCCCAAGCTGTGTCCTAAGCACCTGCCATACATTATTCCATTTAATCCTCATAAAACTTTGTGAGAGTTCTTCTTATCAAACCCAATATAAAATGAGGCACGGAGAAGTAAAATTACTTTTCTCCTGCTCCCACAATGGTGGAGTGGGGATTTGAAGCCAGAGGTCTGATGCTAGAACTTTGTGTTCTAAGTACCTGTCATCAAGCCCCGTAGCTCTCCAGCCATTGGTGCCGTAGTCTGGCTCCCAATAACTGCTCTGCTTCTCCTTATAGGGGACCCCCAGCTGGAAGACCACGCTGAGGCTGAGTGTGCAAATGTGGCCACCTGTGGTGGATTTGTGGGCAGCAGGGGTGGGCGGCTGGTGGTTGCAGGGATTCAAAGGCCCAGCATCCTTGCCTCAATCCAGGATGCTTCTGAAGGGCCAGTTCAAGTTCCACGGTGCCCTAGGGATCAGCGGAATCCTCGCAGCAACATCAGTTCTACTTTCATCTGTCTGGTCCCGCTTCCCTCTCTCTAGACAGGTGCCTGCTGAGGGTAGGAAAGGACTCTTACCCTGAAAGAGGCAGCATGGACAAGCAGACGGGGTCATTTGCTGGATCAAGGGGACAGAATATAATTGGAAAAGGGAGAGTTTATCAACACAGGCACAGTCCCATATATTATAGCACAAGGAACCCAGGAGAAAGCACTAAACACGTTCCTCAGTGGCTTTCAGAATGGCCAACACTAAGTAAAGCAGAAATGCCAGAGCTGCCATCAATAGGTGACGGAAGAAGGGATAAGAAGAGTAGATATGTTCTCCAGTTCTGTTCTGCAGGTGGACACGGGGTTTGCTCCATCTTCTGATACAGTAAGTAACGTGCATCAGAGACATCCCTGAAGTTTGGGGGGCTGTGCTCTATGGGCCAGGGCTCATAGTAGGAAATGCTGTTACAGGATTCCACGATAGCAAGCAGATCCCAGAAGAATAGAGGCCAGGTGGTGCTGCTGACCCATCGGAAGCAAGGTCAGCGCCACCACAGGAATGAGTGGCAAGATGGCGTGGCAACCAAGAGGCTGGCGCGGAGATCCATGGGAGTGGTGAAGAGAATGCAGTGTCTCTAAGACGTAAAACAGATGGACTCCCCAAGGATGTTTCTCAAACTCTACCAATGAAAAGAAATCAAGGATGGCTTATCAGGACACTGAGGGACACTGCATCAATAGTTATGAACCCTTGCCCAGTTTTCAGACCTGAGAGCTGTCTACTGAAGGAGAGTGTGGGTCCCCATGAGGACGGACCCTCGGTCACTGCAGCGAGGATAGACAGTCACGAGTCCCCCAGTCGCCTCCCAAAAGGACCAATGGCCATTCAACTCAGGTAAAATGTCCAGACTTTTCAAGGACTGTCAGACACCGGAACTAAGTGACAGCATCTCGTGGCCCCCTGTAAGCACTGGGGTGAGAGGGAGCCAGGTTATCAGCGGAGGCCTGGCCCAGGTCTGGCTCAGAGCAGTGGTCACTTCCCCGGTTCTCAAATATATAAGTGGAATGAATATCCTTTACAGTTAGGACAACCCTGACATTGGAGCTCCTTGACCTGTGCAGCCGTCCTCGTGGGAAAAGCCAAATGGAAGCCCCTGCAACTGTCCCTCATCCTTCAGCCAAGGTATTAAATCAAAAACAATAGTACATCCAAAAAAGAATCTTTAAGAAGGGAGGGAGGGAGCCTTCCCTTAAGGAGCAGGGGTAGTCGTTCCCATAATATCCTCATTTAATGCACCCATTTAATTCATCCATTTGTCCTCCATAAAAAGCAGGTAGATTCTGGAAGATGACAGTAGACTACCACGAACTCACCCGAGTAGTAGCTGCAACCCCAGCGGCTGGTGCAGATGTAGGATGGCTGGGAGAGAACACAGCTCCACCATACGGTACGAGGCCCCGGATCTGGTACGTGTATTCTTTTCCATCCCTGCCGAGAAAGAGCACCAAGAGCAGCTTGCACCCCCACGGAAGAGTCAACAGCAAAAATTCACGGTCTCGCTCTAGGGCTCTATTAACTCTCCCATCCGTTTGCATAATATAGTCCAAAGGAGCCTGGCGCATTCGAACATTCTGCAGACCGTGCCATTTATCAATGACACACAGCAGATAGCACTGTATCAGTGACATCGTGTTAACCAAACTGGATGAGCAAGAAGTAGCAAACACATGGGAGGCCCTGATAAGATACATGAGCCCCAGAAGTTCGGAAGTAAACCTTACAAAAATTCAGAGACTCCCTACATCAGTGAAATTGTTAGGAGTCTTACGGTCCGAAGCACGTAAGAGTCGATGTGTTAAGCAAGGGAACACATCCTTTCAAATAAAGGACGGCTGCTATGCTCACCCAAGACCCTGACCATGAGCAGAAAGCAAGAAATGCATCCATCTATCCATTCATTCACTCATTCATTCGCTCATTCACTCATTCATTCACCCAAGCTTTGGTGACGGCTGCTTGGTGCAACTCGCTCCAGACCTGACGCTGAGGGGAGGTGGGTGGGGAACCATCTGCTGGTGTGTTTGCACAGGACCCAGGAGTGGAGTTCCTGCCTTTTCCCACCAGCCTCCCCACAGAGAGAACGTGGGGAGCAAGAGCCAAGGAGAAACAAAGGAGCCGTTGCAAAACCAGCATCCCTGGTGACCCTTACGAGATGCACTCTAGACAAGGTTCGAGACCAAAGTGAGGTCACCCGCCCCGACCCCAATCTCGTAGTTATCTACTCCCTTTGAAATTCCCTCCAGTGAGCACAGCGAGTGCTCAGTAAAAATCCAGACTGTCTTGCAGGAAAGAGGGTTTCCTTGGCCAGGGCAGGAGGGGCGGGGGCTGTATATTAATCAGAAGAGCTTGTGAAGTCAGGTCGGGTTATTTTCCCCTGAACCGTGAGTATTTTGGAAGCTGGCTTGTGGCGCGCACACACCCTCTCTTCTCAGAATGCCTGGCCGCCAAGAGCTCCGCACCCTCTCCCTGAGTTCTGCTTGGTGGCCTCTGAAACAACAAACATCCCTCCGCTTGTACACAGTGAGCTAGAGACAGGCCAACTCCAGCGGCTCTCTGCTGCTTGCTTCCAAAATTATCCGGCGAGCTCGCTGGCGCCGGTTCGCGTTCTTCCAGGTTTCAGTGGGGACAGAGGCTGAACATCGGCCTCTCGAAGCACCCTTGGCTGAACTGAGTGAGTTCGTGAAAAGAAAAAAAGAGTGAAAGAAAACATGGCACAACTGCTCCAAGAAAATTCCCACTGGGTTGCAACTGGGTCACTGCATCTGACCTTTCCCAAAGTAGGGTAACCATCTTTACGGAATAAAATGTCCAAAGTCAGGGCTTATCACGTGGTGGCACAGAAAGAGTACAGAGGCTTTGGTATCAGGAGGAGCCAAATTCAAATCCTGACTTTGCTTCCGTGGGGACCTGAGCTCCCCACATAGCCTCTCGGAGCCTCAATTTCGGCAAAATGGGACCCTGAATTGACTCTTTGTGTGGATCAAAGGAGAGAGTGGCTGTGAGGTGCCTGGCACACAGCCCACGTGCCAGGAGTCCCTTTACCATAACTGGATAAACTTTCACAGAATCAGAGCTCCCCAGAATTGGAGAGAGCCAGACAGGGGGCCGTGTCCAAGTCCAGTCGAATATTCAATTCTTACGGCCCTGGGGCTTCTGTCTGATGGCTGACCTCATCCAAAATGGATAGAGAGGTCTCGAGAAAGGGAATGAAGACAACGTTTCATTGAAAGGACAAATATTAGAAGGCAAATTCTCCTACCCGTTTCCGAGATGTCTCCACCCCCGGGGGTTGCTGTGTTGGTTTGGTTTGTGGACTCTGGCAGGGGGTCATGGCAGAGGGGCTGGAGAAGCTGGGCCTTGGCAGCCACGCAGGGAGCTCTGACCTCCCCACATGTTGTCCCCTGAGCCCAGTGCTGAGCCATCACTCAGAGATTGCATCTGCAAGACGGCCTGCAATGCTTCCAGAGAGAATGCCGAGGAGGCAGTAGCTCTCTAAATCACTTAGGAACACCTCATTCCCATCACACACAACTAGTGAATTAAGAGAACTTAGTGGCCCCCGTGACTGAGAAGTCCAGGGGCAGGATAGGTGTTAGCAAACGTGGTCAGCGGCTCTGTGCAGCATCCCAGCAGCGTGTTTCTTTCCATCTCCCCACTCTGCCTTCTGCCCGAGTCTGCCTCCCCTCAAGACCGACTGCCCTCTTGACCACAAGATGGCTGCCTGCAGCAAAAAGGGCATCCTAGTCCAGTGAGGAGAGAGGGCTCCTCCGAGGTGGCTTCTGTGAAAGGACAGGAACAACAAAAGCTTCCTTCTCAAGAGTCTCCAGCAAATGCTTCCCAAGGACACTTGCCAATCACTGAGGCCCAGAGCATTAAGCCGTGAGCACATGCTTAGGCCAAAGAGGATCCACTTCCTAAAGCTAGGACTTGGGCCTGCTTCCCAAAGCAGTATAAGAGCTATGTGGGGGACAGCACCCAGCTGAAAATTGGGGTGCTGCCACCAAGATAAAGGGGGAGTGGATGGTGAGAAGCCAACAGCTGCAAATGTGCACGTCACCATCAAATGCTTTGCCCATCCTAGACATACACGGGCTCTGACTCTTGCCCTGAGTCCACTGCCCTCCATTCTCGCAAAGGCAGAGGAGCAAATCTGAATAGTTCGTCTCTCTCCAGTGACGAGACCCCTGAACTGACTGAAGTTTTGGTGGAAGGGGCCCAGGGTTGCCCAGCTGCCTGAAATCACTGGTCTCCAAACTTTGTTCCAGGAAGCACTTCTGTCCATGAAGCAATCTTGGGGGGTACTGGAATGCATCAGAAACGGGGTGCCTGGAGGTGAAGGAGGCCGAACCGGGCAGGTACTGGCTTCCCTTCCACTTAAAGCTCACACCTCTGCCCCTTAAAATGGCTCTTTGCTACTCACTCATTACATGTAGTCTTGATTGTGGTCTTTGACCCTGCCCCACATCCCGGAGGAATGCCAAATCCTCCCAGCCTCTGCCTTCAAAAGCCCTGTTTCCTGCTTGGGGTGACCTCAGTCCTCAGACCACTGCCCTGAGATTTGCTTCCCTCGTGACCCTGAGCAAATCCTGAGACCTTCTGCATCACCCAGACAGTCAGTGCTGTCGCTCAGCCAACCTGGAGCTGGCGCGCCTCCACTGCGTCCTACCTGCGTGACCTCGGGGAAATCCCCTGACCTCTCCCCGCCTCCGCTTTCTTCTCTACAAAATTGCAAGAATAATTCACAATTTAGACCAACAGATATGCTGCCTTTGAGGCCCTGGGTTGACTGGTACATTGGCAGAATCTCTCTTTTTATTATCAGCAATGGTTGGAACTGCTTGACCTGTTCAGCATTAATGTGAACTGTAACCAGGCTCCATTAAAAACAAACCAAAAAAAATTCCTCTTTAAAGGGAATTAGAGGCCCCTAAAGACAACACTTGCACTAAGTGGGCTATGAGTGGCCCCAGGCTGGTTCCCCAGAGCTCCATAACTTTCTAGAGCCTCTCCAAATAGAATGCTTGGAGTTCAGGCCCCCTCTCCAAAGCTGGGTCTGCGTCCAGACATGCCTGCGCCTCCGGACTGCTTTCTGTGGCTGCCACTGGAGGCACCTGGATGGCTGACCAATGTCTTCTCATTGTGGCTTCAACCCTCCTGCTTTGGAAGCCTGACTGCTGGCCTCACGCGAGGCGCTGGCAGTGGGCAGAAGACCGCATCAAGGAGACGCTTCCTCGCATTCCCTCATCCAGCCACCCAAGACCTGCTGACAGCTCCTCCGCACAACCTGTTCTGTGCCGGAGGGGAGGGGGTTGGGAGCTATGATGGTGTCACTGCACAGGACCCAAGAGTGTCTGGGTCCCGCCTTTTGCCACCACCACCACCACCTTCCCCACAGGAAACCCAAGGAGCTGGACCAGAAGAGAAACAGGAGCATTTCAGAAACTGCCTCTCAGGGGACCCTTATACAAGGCACCCGAGACAAGGCTCAAGGTCAAAGTACTCCAAATCTTAATCTTAAATCATCGTATCAATGCATGCTGAGAAAAAAATACAGGAGAAAGAGGGGAAGATTCCGTTCGGGCCGGGGGCGGGCGGGTGTTGCAGAGAACAACCATGAGAGAGAACCAGGCACCACGAGGGGCACCGAACACCCCTTACCCACCCCCAGGTACGAAGAGGAAAAGGAAGACAAATAAGAATGTCCCTGACCCCTGAAGCCAGGCCTCGTTTATTCAGAAATGATGTAACGGTGTTCAGCAGGGGGACGAGGCAGGGAAGAGCGCTCTAGGCCACGGAAGAGCATGTATGAGATGCAGTGTGAGAAGGAAGCAGAGGGTAGCTGAGGTCTGCAGGGGTGCAGTGCACAACCCCACTCTTGCCACGGTCCTCGGGGGCCCTTGGCTTTGGGTTTAACCACATGACTTGCTTTGACCTCTGGACGCTAGTGGGCCTGCTGAGAGCAGGGGCTAGAAGTATGCCTCCAAGCTTAGGACTGTCTCCTCGTACTCCTGCCTTTGGCCACGAGAAGAGCATGCTTTAGGCAATCGCTGATCCAAGGAGGATAAGACCTATGGGGCAGACCCAAGACTCGACACACAGCCTGCAGTTCAAGCCCAGCTGGGCCCAGCCAACACCCGCCACATTCCAGCCAACCCACAGGTGCATAGCAAGAACAATTCACGCTTACTGTGGTACACCACTGAGATTTTGTGGGGTTTGCGTTACACAACAAATGCTCATTGGTATGCCTTGTATGCCTAGGTAAGACGTTCAGAATCTCTCCTGCACGCAACAAAGGCAGACGTAACCATTTTATGCCAACAGTCCCTTCACGACTTCCCAGGTAAAATCTGGAGTATGAAATCCACTCTATCCTTATTCCCTGGAGCAGGGCTGGCCGTGGGGAGCACACACACGAAATCCTTGCTGATAAGCTGACAAAATCATTCCTTCCACTGGTTTCTCTGGAAACATTTTGCCCACCTAACAGATACAGTTTCTGCTTCAAGCACTCCGTTCAAAACCTTCACAGAACCTTCCCCACCTAGAAGCCCAGCTCCAGTGGGTTTGGCTCAACTATTGATCTGGCTTCTCCTCTTCCAGACCGTGAGCCCCTCGAGAGCAGGAACAGGGTCTCTTTTCTTGGGCCCCCAGCGCCTAGGACAGGACCTAGAGAGAGTCAGCGCATGGGACGCGTTGGTTGAAGGAATGAACGCACAAACCTCCTGACGCAGCTCCCAGCACAAAGCGAGGCCAGTGGCCCTCACACAACAAACGCTTGGTTGCCTGGCTGCCTATGTGTGTCCTAATTAATTCCCTTGCCTCTTATTTCTTTCTTCTTTCATTTAGAATCACGAACTCCCTCCCATGCACCACTCAGCCTCTGCTACAGTAACCTCTTTATTCCATTTTAATAATACCTAGACTATGGACAGAGTGACATAAAGGAAACCCGTGAGTCAAAACATCTATGGTAGGAAAAATACAGGTGACCTATAAAGTACTTCACCAACTTTCCTGAAGACTTCATGTTTGGACCTTATAAATCACGGGCGCCTGTCCCGCGCGGGCTGGCCAGCCACGCTGCAGCGAGCCGCCCATCTTTAAGAGGCCTGGTGGCACAATGGCTTGTTGATGCAGGGTATTTATACAGAATTTCCCACATCAATCTTGGTGTAAAAAGCGAGGTGATGTCATCGAGCAGTGAAACAACTATCATCTGTAGAAAATCCTAAGCAGTCCCCGGGACAGAGTCCTGCTTATTTACTTATTCACGGGTGTATGGATTGTATGATGGACACAGAGGCTGTGCCACAAAGACCAGGAGCGTGGCACACGGTCATGCCCTCTGACCCAGGAATCATGCCCCTTCTAGGAACCTGTCCTAATAAAATCACCGGGAGGTCCAGGGAGAGATGCACAAAAATTTATGTCCATAGTTTGATTCCCAGAATGGCATCTAGAGAAGGAAAAATACAAACAGCCTCTACTTACCGAAGTGGGAGTGGTAAGCAGACTGGGTTACATCCATGTAATGTAGTGTTTTACAGCCATTAAAAGTGATCATTAGGTCCTGTCCCCTTCCCTTCCCTTCCAGCTTAATTCTGTCTAGAAGCCGTTAGGTGTGGTTGAGCAAGGTAGGCATCTTCCGAAGGTTCCAGAGCCTGAGCCAGGTGCAGGGTGTGTCTACACAGGGTGGTGGCAGTGGCGGCGGTGGCCCGGCCCAGGGTGCTGAAACCTGAGTGTCCATGCAGGGGGGTGGCCTGGCACAGGTTGTCTCACCAAGCAGATGAGAGGAGGACCGCTGCAGGGAGGCGGTGGTGGTGGCAGCCTAGCACAGGGGTTCAGAGCCTGAGCAGATGGAGGAGAGTGTCCTCATGAGCCGTGGTGGCTGCAGTGGGCCAGCATGGAGTGCTGGATCCTGACTGGGGTAAGGAGGGCCTCCATCTGGGGTGAGGGGAAAAGCATCCCAGCATATCAGTTCAGAACCCAAGTGGTTAGGAGGTCGTCCCCTTGTTTGGAGGGTGGGTTGCAGGGGCAGGGAAGAGACTGCAGGAGCATTAAGGCAAATGGTAAAAACCACTTTGAGTTTCTCATTGCCAGAAAAGACAGTTACGAATCTGGAAAGGGAGAAAACTGGAGACATTGGTGTGACTTCATGTGAATTCATGGAAAGATAGATACTTAGATAGTCGTGTGTGTGTGTGTGTGCACATCCCCCAGCTCTGTCTTCTGAGAACATGTACAACCAACAAGAGCTCAAGAGCAATGAGCACACCTAGCAACTAGATCTGGGTTTCTAAATACCATTCTCTGCTAAATAAACCAGGGGGCCTGTGGGGAAATGGCTGTTGGAAGAGGCGATCTGCAAGAGGCCTCTGCAATCCTACACATTCTTGCTTGGTGTGCCAAGAATAGAAGATCCGACCACTGTTTTGCAGCCTGTCCCAGGGTTGTGGTAGCAGTAAGCAACTCTGCAGAATGAGTAATGGCTCCCTCTTCCGGGATGGAGAGAAGACTTGCTTCGCGCCCTCTATAAAACGGTGGACTCCCCGGGCTCAGGGTCCAGCTATAAGGCAAACGCGCAGCATGTGTCATCCGGGCCGTATCACATTGCTCCCGTTCGCCTTGGGCGTCGGAGAACCAACGTGATATGCTGGTGATCATGCTCCTTCCTGCGTCCTGAGTAATAAACTCCTTTGTCTCTGACTCAGAAGTCTCATGTAATCCAGCAGCATCCATGAAACAGGAACAGGCTCTTCATAGTTTGTAATTAGAAAAAAATCAAATCCCAGACCAGATGATAACTGATTCTAGGGCTGGGCCAGGAAAAGGAGGAGACATGGCTGCATGATGGTTTACCAGAAAATAAGGAAACAGTCAGAAGATGGGAACACATCAAAAGGACACAGGACGGCTCGAAGGGGCTCTCACTGGTCAAATCCAAAACAATGTGAACATCAAAATAAATAATAGTAACAGATTATAACCTATTAAGATAGGAACCCATGACTCATACTGACTTAAATAAACAAATAAACAAAAGATGATTTTCAAAAGAGGTTTTAGGAAATGGGTAAAATGTTCCACTCTCTATATAGGGTAGAACACACACACCCTTGCTGGTTGGTTTATCAGAATCCATTCCCCATTTCCCAATATTTGTTTATGGCTCCCCCTTCCCTCTCAGGCCATGAGCTCTGGAGGAAAATCTGCTTCACATGATCCAGGCCTGGGCCATCAAAGCAGGCCTTGCCCTTGGCCACTGGACCTAGTCCAGGGATGGGCACTTGACCTAGTCTGTCTAATCAAAGTACATGTCACAAGTTTTGTGGAAAAAATAATCTTATTCTTTTCCACTGGGCTTGAATTTGAAGGGGGGTGACTCTGGAGCTGCTCAGCCATCTTGTCACCATAAGGGAAGAGCCTGGAACTCCTGGGGACACCATGTAGAACCTGTGAGTAAACCTGCTGTGTAGACTTGTCATGTTGTCTGGATGCCTGTTGACTTCCGGACACCCTTGCTATGGACAGTATGTGTTTTTTTCCCACACCACCAAAGAATTAATTCAATTCTGACATTCTCTACCTGGAAATAGCATCCAAAGCCACAGGTTAAAAGCTCAGTCCCCCAACATCACCCCCTACTCACATACACACACACACACACACACACACACACACACACACACTTCAGATGCCAATTTTAAGTACAGGTGGTCACCAGCGCTTCTGACTAAGCAGCTATGGATTAGAGGTTCCCACAACTCCCTCCTTGGCTTCGATTCATTTGCTAGAGTGGCACACAGAACTCAGAAACATTCTTCTTACTAGAATACCCATCTATTATAAAAGGCTAGATATAACTCAGGAACAGCCGGATGGAAGAGACTCACAGGGCAAGGGATGTGGGAAGGGTGCAGAGCTGCCATGTCGTCTCTGTGACTGCCACTCTTCTGGAATCCCCACATCTTCACCAAGTGGGAAGCTCTCTGAACCCCATCCTTTTGTGTTTTTGTTCAGGCTTCCTTACATACACAGGTTGGATGAAATCATTGGCCATTGGTGACTGAACTTCAATCTCCAGCCCCCTCCCTTCCTCTGAGTTCAGGAGAGGGTAGGACTGAAATTTCCAACCCTCGAATCCCATGGTTGATTCCTCTGGTGACCCGCCCCAATCTTTAGATGACCTAGGAACATTCCAAAAGTCTTCTCATTCACATAACAAAAGACACCTTTACTGCTCTTATCACTTAGGAAACTCCAAGGGTTTTAGGAGCTCTGTGCCAGAAACAGAGAGCAAGACCAAATATACCTTTCTTCTTAAAAATCATAATATAGTTATAACTCTTGGGCCTTATGAATCCCTCTTCCCTCAGGTAGAATTCAGAAAACTTGCTTCTCTAGCTCCTATGCACCCAGTCGCAGGCCTGACTCCAGGCGCCCCCGGTAAGACATATTCACGCAGACTTTGAATATAAAGTAACCAGCGTGGGCATTGCTCAAAACACATGCTGTGGGTGAAGGCAGCCAGCGAGACATCTGGCTGCAAGGGTGGGAGTGACTGAAAAGTCAACTCACGGGCCCCGGAAGAGCACCGGAGCCGATCCCGACGAAGCACTAGCTGCACGGAGCTGTGTCCCTGACGGCCAGGCGAGCCGCAGCATTGACTGCTTGGTTGTAGCAGTGGCAGTGGTGTTCTCATCATATTGGTTCCCAAGAACTTTTAGGGACATTATTTCCGGAAACTTAACCTTGGCCCTGATTCTTCAGCCCTTGCAACAAATCTACATTACCCCAAATTCTTGAATTAATCTCCTTCTCTGCTTGGTAAGCCAGAGTCAACTTCTGTTGCTCACAACTAAAAGTTCTCCCTGATTCAAAAAAGAAAAAGAAAAAATGGTATCAGGAGTGGGGTAATGAAAGTAACAGAACCTAAAACATGGGGCGGGAGGACTTCATCGTTACTGGCTGAAGCAGTTGAGCCTTTTTATGTGGTGGCAAGAAGTTGGTCAAATTGTTGCCTGCTCTATCTTAAGACTTCATGCCAATTGAGATTAAAGAGCCAGAAGAAATGGTTGGAAAATTCCAGAATATTAGTCCATGCTGGCTACTTCTTGCCACTTTTAATAAAGTCCTCCAGGAGAGAGATGATTTCAGATAAGAGCTAGCCAGTCTGCAAGCCACTGGAAAGGATACAGCTTTGCTAAGAGACGCACCGTCTGACTGTAGCCTATAATCTAAATTGACTGAGAAATCCATAAGTCGAAGGCTTACAAGTTGGAAAAGCCCACGTAACAGTAATGAAACTACAGTGCTAACAAGAAAGGAGATGGGTGCCTCAGGCCCTTGTCTAAAATCTTCCCCTAAGAGCTCTCTGCCAAATAAAGGAGGAGCACCCAAAAAAGATCAAATTAAAGGAGGTATCTCTCCACTCAAGTTCACTATGTTAAACGGCCCCAAAGAATCGGTCACTAAACCAAGGACTAGAGGGTTGGGCAGAGCACAGAGAGTAGGTAAAAGATGAGACCCTTTAGGCTTACATGCTCCATCTAGATGAAATTGTTTGCTGTGGTTACGTACACATGGGAGTCTCTGAAAGCAAAGACTGGATCCCTATTACATTTTTGAGGGATATATATTTCCAAAACAATCTGAGCCTGATCTATGCTAGGCCATTAATCCCTACAAATAATCTTTGGGGGTCAAACTCTCACCAAGAAGAATGGGCTACTAAAGCTGTGCAGCCCCCAGAAAAGACACCCACCCCAACATCTGTCTCAGACGTAGCTAAGATAACGGACAGACAATAGCATCTCACATCTGGACCTAATGGGTGGCCTGTACTTCAGCACTCAGAGATTGCAGAGCTCAAGACAGATGTAGGCATTGACTCCGGGCTTTGGACCATACACAGAGTACATGGATAGAAAGAAAGCAGGTGTGGGTGTTGAGTGACTAAAAGATTGAACTATGGCACATGTGTTTAAGTGGCCACCCAACAGCTCTTCACAATTCTCTTCTTCCTTGTTTTCCTCTACTAAAAAGCTAACGACTAGTCACCTTCCCAGACTCCTTTGCAGCTAAGGGTGGCCATGCAGCCCAGTTCTGGCCAATTCAATGGAAGGGAAATCGTTGGGTAGGGCTCACAGTAATGGTTTTAAAAAGAGATAGGCTCAACTGACATAAGCAAGGCAATTAAACTTTTTCTTTAGAAAATACCCAAAATACTATATACAAGGAGGCCTGGCCAGCTCAGTCAGTACAGTATGTGACTCATGAGCTCAGGGTCATGAGTTCAAGCCAAACACTGGGTGTAGAGAAAGAAAAGAAAAGAAAAGAAAAGAAAAGAAAAGAAAAGAAAAGAAGAGAAGAGAAGAGAAGAGAAGAGAAGAGAAGAGAAGAGAAGAGAAGAGAAAAGAAAAAAAGAGAGAAAAGAAAAAAAGAAAGAAAAGAAGAAAAGAAAAGAAAAAAGAAAAGAAAAGAAAAGAAAAGAAAAGAAAAGAAAGAAGGGAAGGAAGGAAGGAAGGAAGGAAGGAAGAAAGAAAGAAAGAAAGAAAGAAAGAAAGAAAGAAAGAAAGAAAGAAAGAAAGAGGAGAAAGAGAGAGAGAGAGGGAAGGAGGGAGGCAGGAAGGAAGAAAGGAAGAAAGAAAAGGACCTTCAGGGCCCCTGGCTGGCTCAGTCAGTAGAGCATGCAACTCTTAATCTCAGGGTCATGAGTTTAAGCCCACACTGGACATGGAGCCCACTTAAAAAAAAAAAAACAACAAAACTACATCCAAAGCTGAGGTCTCCTTTGACCACCCCTCAAGTCTAGCCTCTTATCCTCCCTTCCTCTCCCGTTATCAGTTTGGCATGCATCCTTCCAAACCATTCCCAGGCATTTGAATATATTTGTATTTGCGTATTTACGATATATGTATTTGTATGTGCCTATATATATGTATACGTGTATATATAATATGTAATACAATATATACAGCTATACTGTAAATGTATAATGTACAATATTACAAATGATCTATGATACAGTTGGAAATTACATATATGGTATCATACTGAGGGTATCATTCTGCAACTTGTTTTTCTCATTCAACAGTATGTTTTAGAGACATTTCTATGCCACAACTTTAAGGTCTACTTCATTCTATTTATCTGCTTCATAGTTTTCCATAGTATGGATGCCCTACAATTTATTTAGCCATTTCTTTACTGATAGACATTTAGTTCATTTCCAATTTCATGATTTACTTCTTACTCTTAGAAATAACACTGGAATGAAAATTCCTGTCCCCAACTCTTCATGCATGTGTGCAAGTATTTCTCTGGGGTAGATACTTAGAAGTGGAATTGCTAGGTCATAAGCTATGCACATTTTTTATTTTTATGTCCTTTTAAAATTTTAATAGATCCTGCCAAATTTCCCTCCAAAGTGGCAGTACAAATTTATGGTCTCTCAGCAGTGCATGAGAATTCCCCACACTCTAACCAACCTAAACCCCCCCCCCCCCCCCCCCCCCGCAATCTGATGGGTAAGAAATGGCTTCTGGTTGCGTTCACTTGCAATTTTCTGAGGAGTTGTGAGTTCAGCTTTGTCTGTCCAGTTCCTGTCTCCACAGGGCTTCTTTGGCTCCAGCAGCTCCGTGGGGTCAGTCAAGGATCTGCATCATGGAAAGAGACCGTCTCTGAAGTGGGAACCACCAGAGTCAGGCCCTACTGTCTTTGCTGCAGTAGTAATTCAGGGAAATTAACGGTCCTTCCTGGTTCCAAGAGCCATGTGGGGATTAACTGAGACAATGCACAGACAGGGTTTAGCTCAGTGCCTGCACATGCACCTACCCCACAGATACCAGCTATCCTCACCAGCCCCAGTACTGTTCCTGTGATCACCGTCTCTTCTTTTCTGTTGTGTGACGGGCAGCTGCTGACACGGCCTCCAGTGATCCCTGCCTCCCGGTATTCACACCCTTGTATCCTCTCCTTCCCTCACGTGTGGGCTGGACCTCCTAACTTGCTTCGAATGAATAGAGCACAGCAAAAATGACGGCATCATTTCACTTTCATGAATAGACTAGAAAGGATCGTGGCTCCCATCTTATCGACATACTCCTATTGCCTTCGCTGCACACTTGGATGAAGCAAGCAGCCTTGCTGGAGAGGCCCACTTGGCAAGGAACTCCGGCCATTAGCCAGGGAGAAACTGAGGCCCACGACAGCCCATGGGGAGCTGAAACCTGCCACAACCATGTGAGTGGGTGTGGAAGCATATCTTTCCCCAGTCAGCCCTTCTGATGACAACAGCCCTATCTGATACCTTGTCTCTAATCCACGACAGGCCCTGAGCCAGAGGACCCAGCCAGGCCACTGCCAGGTTGCTGGTCTACAGAAACTGCAAGATAGTAAATGTCATTATTTCAAGACACTAGGTTTCGGGATAATCTGTTACACGGCAACAGGTAACTAATACGTCATATTCATTCCCGGAGGAAACAGGTTCCCCCAGCCACCTTTCTTGATTAGTAACCTGAAACAGAGAATCTCCCCTAACACATGGCAGTCATATGTATTTGACTAAAAAGAACCCATTGAACAGTTGAAACCAGAAGATGCTGTTTTATTTCACACACACACACACACACACACACACACACACACACACACACAAACTTCTGTGTATTTTCAGAGCCCTTAGTTTGATTGGCCACCCCGTGCCTACCAAGGTGGGAGGTGATGTCCTGGGACAGAAGGAGCAAAGGCTGGACAGGCAGATGGAGCTGGCTTTCAGGTTCATGCTGCTACTTCCTAGCGGGACCACCTCGGGCTTGTCACTTCTCTTCTCTGAGCCACCGTTTCCCCAACCTTCAAAAGAGGCTTACTAAAGAAAACGACCTCACTGAGCTCACATGGTTTTCTTGTGGGGATTCAGAGATACGACACAGCCAAACACCCAACATGTAGCAGGCATGAAAATATCACTTCTTCTTCCAAGATTTTTGACCTTGACATTTCCGTCCCTTCACAACCAGAGGAAAAAACTGAAAAATACACCACTGAGAAGGCAAAGGAGAAATAGCAGCTCTGTTGAGCTCGTATGAGAAGAGAAGAGGGACGCCTGGGAGGCTCAGTGGGTTAAGTGTCCAATGGTTTCGGCTCAGGTCATGATCTCAGGGTCGTGAGATCCAGCCCCACATAGGGCTCTGCGCTCAGCATGGAGTCTGCTTGAAGACTCTCTCTCCCTCTGCCCCTCCCCCCTGCACACAGAGTCTCACTCTCTCTCTTTCTCTCATAAATAAATACCTAAATAAATAAATAAATAAATAAATAAATAAATAAAATCTTTAAAAAAGAGAGAGAGAGGAGAGAAGAAAGGCCCAGGCTTTTCCTCACAAGATTAAGAATAAAAATGGATGCGGCGTGGGAATGCACTCGGGAATGGACGACACTGTAAAGGAATGTTATCAAAACTGCTGTATTCATGTGCACTCTCTTCGGCCTTGCAAAGGAAGAAAAAAAGAAGGAGGTTTTGGAGTATTCCCTAGAAGGGTGTGAGCTGGTTTTCTTTTAACATCTCAGTTAATCTTCTCAATCACCTTCTAAGTTATTAGGGGCTGAAAAGTAAAGGTCTGCTGGCTTTGAAGAGAACTTATTATCTGGGGCACTTTTCCTTCTTTTTTCCAAAAGAAATACTCTAAAACCAAAAACCTGCACCTGTTTCCCTTGAATTAAGGGCCTCCAAAATGATGTTTTCAATTAATAGATGCCTTTCTTTCTAAACTTGATCTCAGGTCAAAGCTGTATAGCTAAAATATTTATCTTCTCTAACTGCCCTCCCCCAACCAAAAGGTAAGAAAGAGAAACATCCACTGTTTCTTACCTTTTGCTAAACTATTCACTTGTGAAAATTCAAGCTTTTCCTTCAGTGGAAGCACAAATCCTTTGACATGAGAGTGAGAAACAGCCGTGGGCCAATTCTGGCTCTGGCCCAGTCTGAGGACAGCTACAGGTGGCAAGGGTTTTAGCCAAAGCCCGCTTCTGCCTGTGTTCCTCCCCGTCCAGAGGACCGGGCCCTGTCTAGACAGTCAGCCCCATCGATTACTTCCACTTCAGCTCAGCTCCTCCCTTCACCTGCTCTTGAGTGATGAGGGCACATTGGTAAAGACTTTAGATCATTCCAAAAAGATCCTTGAGTTCTCTGCCTCCAAGATGGCCCGGTGCAGGAAGGGTGGGGAAGGGGCATCTCCAGTGTTATGAAAGTGGGCACAGAAAAGCAATGACCATAGGAGTCATTCCTACCATCCGGGCCCTCTGTGGACGAAGGCACCTTTGAAAACAGGTCAGGCACGTGACTTTTTTTGTAAAGGCAGTTTTTGAGGAATTGCCGTCCATATTTGTTTTTTTCAACCATTCTGCATCCAACAATACAATCAATCCAGTCCTTCAAGATTGGCATTCTTACCACAGAAGTGGAAGAGACAGATGCCCCCTTCCACCACCCTAAAACAGAGCCTGGCCCTTTGGGGAGGCAGGCCAGAGTTAGCGAATAAAAATACAGGATGCTGGGGCGCCTGGGTGGTGCAGTCTGGTAAGCATCCGGCTCTTGATTTCGGCTCAGGTCATGATCTCAGGGTTGTGGGATCCTGCCCCCCATCTGGCTCCATGCTAAGGGCATAATCTGCTTGAGTTTCTCTCTCCCTTTGCCCCACCCCCCATGCTCTCATTCTCTCTCTCTCTCTCTCTCTCTCTCTCTCAAATTAAAAACAACAATAATAACAACAACAGGATGGCCAGTTAAATTTGAATTTCAGATAAACAACCACTTTATCTACTAAGAAAAGTCTTTTATTATCTGCCATTCAAATGTACCTGGTCATCCTGTGTTTTTTTTTTCCCCAACCCTGTCTATGGGGACTTTGTCTCTGGAAGGAGTGACCCAAAGGCACAGAGTGAGAGATGGCTCGGAGAGGCTTCAGTGGGGTTCAGTCCAGGGGGCATCCAAGCCCCGCGGCTGGTAGTACCACTGGTGAGAGCCGGGGTCCATGGCGATGGTTCCAGTGGCATTGTGGGAAAGGGACCATCTCTGGGCCGGGTCTTCTCCATGCCTCAGTCTCCTCCCTCCTGCTAAGGCTCATCCTGACACTTTCCTCTCGATTCCCAGAGCTGTCTGAGAACCATCTAAGCAATTCCTTCCTGATGCATTTTTAATGGAAGTTTTCCCCAATTAAACAAATAAATAAGATGCACATGAGCATTTGAGCTCTCGGTCCTAGTCGGGGGCAGTTCAGGTCCAGGGGCAGGGGCTAGAGCACCCCCCAACCCCCACCCCCCAGGAAGGGCCAGCCCTGTTCCTGTGGTGGGCGGATACCCCGGAGGCACCCTGCTCGCCCTCAATGGAAGAACTTGGCCACACTGCTGCGATGCTTCTGGTTGGGCCCGGCCACCTTCTTCTCTGCCGTTTGTGGGTTCCCCAGGAAAGGGGCCATTTATTACTGGGTAGATTTTAGGGCAATCGGGCACTGCTGTTCCCACACTGGCTGCTGTTTAATTCACCTCTGAAGGCCGGTGCTGGTGGGGGCAGGGCTGGTTTCTGTGTTCCATCCTCCACCAGTAAAGAGCCCCTGGGGTCCTCTTTCAGCTGAGAGCTGGCTGATCAAGCCATTTGCTAAAGAATTCAGCGGGCACAGAGCCATGGTTGGGCACTTGCCCTCGCAGCTCATTGCTGGGCTCATCGCTGGAGGCCCACTGCAGCCCACTGGGGACCTGCCCTTCCCCCACTGACTCTGTCCCCCCACTTCCGCCCTTCCCTCCATGCAACTCCCTGTTTAAATCCGAGGGGTTTGGAGCTGTACACATTCAGGTATGAACACTGGCTGTACCCCGCCTTGGCAGTGGGAGCTCAGTCACTGTCCCTCTCCAAGCCTCAGCTTTCTCATCGGTAAGAAAGGGGTAATCAATCAATCTAGCCTGGGGATGTGGTAAGGGTGCAGTGAAAGGAGGCCGTGAGGTGCTTAAACAGTCCCCAGGACACCCCCGTGCCTCTGCTCGTGCCCTCACTTGCAGAATGGCAGGCAGTTTGCTAAGTGTGCCAGCTGTGGTATTTTGTCCTCCCCACCCGCACCACATGCCCACAGCCAGCCCCTGTAGGATGCCACACAACAGTCCCAGCCCATGCCAGATGACCAGGAATCGTATTAACAGTAATAACTGCTCGCATTTTTCTACTGTCCTTATGTCTCAGGAAAAGCAAATAAAAATAAAATGACAAAAAACCCAGCCCTTATGAAGTTTGCCTGCTTTATCTCCCTCAATTCTCACAGTCACCCCACGAGGTAAGTACTATTGCTGTGTCCACTCTACAGATCAGGAAAGTGAGGCTCAGAGAGGGTAAGTGACTTGCCCAAGGTCACTCGGCTTAATAAGGAAATACACTGGGATTTACAGCTGGACTCCAGAGCCTGTCCCTTTATTACTACTTGGTTTCACTTAAGCTTCATGCAAAGGCTGTGAGGTGGAGACGATCTGGTACCATTTGTCAGGGTGAGGATAAAAGGGACTGTGCCAAAGTCACTCAGCACAAGTCACCAGGTTGGTCAGGCCCAGAGCTCCAAGTGAACACTGGTGGGTCTGAATCCAAAGGCTGCAGGACCCTCACCTCACCACCAGAAGGACCACCTCTGAGCATCCCAGAAGGAAGCCAAGGCCTGGTACACAGGAAGCCCCTCAAAATCCCTCTTTTGTTGAAAGACTCAGCTGCAATGACCGTGGTAGAGATCAAAGCCATGGAAGAGTCAGGCCACCTACTGCACGATGGAAAGGAACTAGATGCAGAACTCCCTCGTCACCCCGCTTGTACTGCTTTCTCTTCATGTTGGCGTGGCTGAGGGGGACCGCCTCAGCCACGGCCTCTCCCTGCTCAGCACCCCACAGGAGGTCTCCAGAAGCCATGCCCAGCTCAGTGCTTGTGGGGCGACTCCTGCCAACCGGCTTGAGCCAAGCTGCTCCTCCTCTGAATTCCGTCGGAGCATCTCTCGGGGAGACGGCACCTGTGAAGAGTCATCTCGAGCTCATTCTTCACAGCCCCATCCAAGGCTTCTCAGAACGATTTCTTCCCTACTTGAAAGCCTTTTTAACCCCAAACTACGTTTGTGTTTCTACCTGCCAGCTCCCGAGCCTACCTTACACATTAGAAATGGTGGTGGGGAAGGTTTCTTCAGCTCTGTCCCACATGGCTTCAGAGCTATGGCGGGAATTCCTGCCTAAGTGGGAAGAGGCTGGTGCCAACTCAGCTGATACTTTTCTGTATTTGCTACTTCTGCCTATCGGAATTAGACAGACCGGGGTGCAAATACAGGCACTATCTTGCAAGCTGAAATTTAACTAGACATAGACTGTCTTACTAACTGGTTCCCCTGTATATTCCTCAAGAATTTGAGATGTAATAACAGAAAGCCAATTCCGCTAGGTTAAGAGAAAGGGGAGAATAATGCTTAGGTATTTATTGGCTCATGAAATGTGGAGTCCAGGATAGTATTAGTTCAGCTTTAGGCACAGCTGGATCCGGGAGCTCAAACAAGGTCAGGACTCAGTCTCTCACTCTACCTTTGTGTGGTTTTTATTCTGTGTTGACTTCTGTTATGAGCTCAATTGTGTCTCCTCAAAATTCATATATTTTTTTAAGATTTATGTATTTATTTTAGGGAGAGGGAGAGAATCTCAAGCAGACTCCCCGCTAAGCACAGAGCCTGACTTGGGGCTTGATCCCAGAACCCTGAGATCATGACCTGAGCCAAAATCAAGAGTTGGACGCTCAACCAACTGAGCCACCCAGGAACCCCAAATTCATATGTTAAAGTCCTAACCCCCCTGCATACCTTAAGGTGACTTTATTTTACGACAGGCTCTTCAAAGAGATAATTAAGGTAAAATGAGGTCACATGGGTGGGCCCTAGTCCACTATGACTGGTTTCCTTATATGAAAAGGAGATTAGAACACTGACAAACACAGAGGGAAGACCATGAGATGATGCCAGAAGATAGCCGTGTACAAGCCAAGGAGAAAGGCCTCAGAAGAAACCCACCTTATGGACACCCTGATCTTGGACTTCCAACCACCAGCACTGTGAAAAAATAAATATGTGCTCTTGAAGCTGCCCAGGCTGTGCTGAGGTATGGCAGCCCTAACAAACGAATACAGTTTTGTTCTCAAGTCGTGTCATCCTACTGTCTTCTAGTGACAGTGTGGCCCCCGCAGTTTCAGGCTAATGTCCCCAGCTCAGCAACCTCAGTGGAAAGAGTCTCTTTTCCTTACCAGGCTTAACAAAAATTCCAGAATTGAGTCTCATTGGCCTGACTTGGGTCACATGCACACTCCTGAGCCAATCCCTGTGACCAGGGGGAATGGAAGAAGCTGATTGGCCAGACCTGAGTCATGAGCCCACCCCTCAAGTCTAGCTGGAGTCATCCAAACCACACGGCCTGAGAGCAAGAGTGGGAAGGGATGGAAATTCCCTAGGGAAGACTGGGCCAAAAGGGAGAGTGGGTGCCAAAAGGCTGAAACTGCCCTGCTCTAATCTACCCTCACCCCCAATCCGTCCTCCACTGAGCTGCTCAAGAGCTCTTTCTTCATTTAAAATCAGACCATCTCACCACCCTTCCTCCAATAAAATTGCATTATCTGGCCCCGCCTGCCTGTCTTCCATTTCCCCTCTCAGGACACTCGCACCCCTGCAGCTCTTGGCATGAGGCAGGCACTCTCAACGTTGGGGGGCTTGTGTTGCCATTCTTCTACCTCAGAAACTTCCCTAGTCCCTCCTCAAGACCCAGATTTACAAATCACTCTCTCTGGAAATCCTTCTCTTTTGAGGCCAACCCATCCCATTTACAAAGCGGAGCTAGGAAAGCATGATGGTAAAAACCCAGATAGACTGCCTGGGTGCAAATCTGTTTGCTGTGTGACCTTGGGTACATTATTCACATTTCTGTGCCTTCATCTTCTCAGGACCCAGTTCCCAGGTTTTTGATCAGATGAAGGACTTAGTCCATGAAAAGCACTTGGAACAGTGTCTGGTACATAGAGAACACCTAATAGGTACTAACTCTTACTACCCCCTGTCATCTGCACACACCCCTATTAGGGATGATCTGTGTCCCTCTGAAGGAGGGAATGCCTACTCCTCCCATTGCATCCCTGGGGCTCAGCAGGTATCCTGGTTCCCCAGCACAGAGAAGGTGCTCAGAATTTGGAAACTCTGAATGCAGTTGAGTGAGAGAGTAAGCAAATGAATGAATGAACACAGAGGAAGAGTCTGGGACAACGGATGGAACATCTTCCCTGGATCTGTGATCGGGGCAAATCTCCACCTGTCCCGCTCTGAGCCAGCCCCACCCTTTTCTCCTGAAAGCCATTTTCCTCCTACCCCTCCTCCTGCTTCATTCAGCAGAAGTTCAAGTGCAAACCACCAGGAAAACCCAAAGAACGTTCATGGGATAAATCACCCGATTACTAATCAGGTCCACCCGTCCCACCGTTAACCGCTATTTTCCCTGCGAAAAGTAAACACGCCTCCTCCCCACCGCCTGACAGCGAAGCTATTAAACCCAGGAAGGGCGTGTCTCCACAGCAGCCCAGAAAAAACTTGAAAGTGGAAAAATACGGTGGATTCGGTGATTCAGTGGTCGTTAAGATAGCCAAAATGTTTGGTTTCAGCTTTGACGGAACCCATTCCTCTCCCCTTTTTTCCCTTTGAAGATCAGAGGAAGCAGAGCCTCAAGACACCTGAGCAGGCTCGATGCCTTCGCGCTCCCAGGTGAGCTTGCCAAGCCCTGGAGTTCTTTCCCATTTGTCCCCTACCCGAAGGACTGGGCGTGGAGCGGCGCCGGCGTTCTGACACGGCAGGTGAGCCTGAACAGCGCCCCCTGGAGGAGGCGGGGCGGTGCTGAGAAGCCAGGGAGCACGGCCCCCAGCACTTGGGCGACACATTCGGCTCTGGCTTCTGGCAGCTAAGGCAGAAAGAGAAACACATCGGGTTGCATAGTTTTCATTTTCCGACAACAGAAAGCATGTTCAAACCTCGGCAGAGACAACATTTTTACTGGAACCAGGCTCCAGAAGGAATGCATTGGGGCACTGCGGGGATAAAGGACACTGGGTGACAGGGCGGTGATCTCTGCAACCACAGTTTCATTTGTCCCCACATGGGTTCCTTCACTCTCAGAACAAACACCTGCTCAGCCCGCAGGCTGCACCTGGCCTCCGCCGGGGCCCCGGGGCCACAGACAGGGCATGACCCGCTCCCTGCTGCCCACGGCTTCTTTTCCCTCAGTACTGAGGATACCCACTCCGCGGGTTATCACCTCCCTCTGCCATGGGGAGCAGCCACGACAGAGTGTCACTCAGCTGGATGGGACTTCCTCCCTCGCTTCCAGAATGTAATCATTTGGAGAAGAGATGGAGCCAAAAGTGGCCCCCACACCTAGGTGCCCCCTGCCCCCAACAGCCAGCCTCCCTCTTTGCCTTTGCTAATGGAACTCCCATCTTGGTGGGCTGTGCCCAGCCCTAGGGGACACATGCCCCAGTCCCCTTTATTTTATTAAATACTCACTTTCCCATCTTGTAGCTAAGGCTGATCTTGTGACCCAGTTCCGGTCAAAGAGAGGTCTGCTAAAGCCTCTGGGAAAGTTCTTTCCTCCCCATACCTGGAAAGCCCCTACTTTGTGCTTTGAACGTGATATGTGAAGACGTATGCTCTGAGCTATGTCATCTTTTCAAGACCATGAAGTGATACGGCTGGACTCTTAAAAGAAATACGTGGAGGACAGGGGAATAAAGACAGTCCTTGATGTGAACTTTGATCATCGAACCAACCTGTGACCAACGGCCGGCCTGCAGATACGTAGTAAAAGATGTCTTTACTGCTTTGCTACCATCAGAAGGTTGTCCCATTACTTGCAGCCAAGTACACCCTAATTAATACAACAGGCGTACACACAACATGAGAATACTCAGTCCTGGGGAGACCGCCCGGGTCAGGAAAAGAAAGAAAGATGCTTTGGAGTAAAATGACACTGGCTTTCATCTTGGGCTCTTGATGGACCAATGACAAGGGACTCTAGACATTCAAGTGCTGGACATACTTCCTGTCGGGCTGCCAGCCTGTCTGCCTGTCTCTCTCACTGCGCTTTTCCCAGCAGCCAGACACATGCCTAGCTCATGGTAGGCATCCGGGAAAGTTTTGTTGAACAAAGGGATAAATTCCTTTCCTTCACTCTTGTAAAATGAGGTTTCGGTGGTGTGTTGGCTTGCTAGGGCTGCCATAATAAACTACCCCAGACTGGCAGCTTAAACAACAGAAGCTTATTTTCTCACAGATGTGGAGGCTGGAAGTCCAAGGTCAAGGTGTCAACAGGTCTGGTTTCTGCTAAGGCCTTTTCCTTGGCTTGCAGATGACGTCCTGCTTCCTCTGTCTGCACGCAGTCTGCCCTCTGTGCTGATGTCCCTGGTGTGTTTCTGTGCGTTCCAATTGCCTTTTCTTATAAGGACACCAGTCATTTTAGATTAAGGTCCACCCTAATGACCCCATTTTAACTGAATTGCCTCTTTAAAGATGCTATCTCCAAATACAGTCCCATTTTGAGATACTGGGGGTTAGGGCTTCAGCATATGAATTTGGGAGGGGGGATACACAATTCACCCCGTAACAACTGGTTATTGCTAAGTTTGTCCCCACCGGTTAATTCAAATCTTTTTCCCATTCCCTGCATGTCCGTTGGTCATGTAGGCCTCACTCTTGGAATATTTAATGAAGATTATTTTGATAAATGCTTTCATAACAAACATTTGACAAACCCCAGAATGGCCGTTTTTTTTGTTTTTTTTGTTTTTTTTTTTTTGCTTTTGCTTTATCCAAAGTACTTTCCACATCTCTGATCCCATAGCCTCGTAGGTGGTGTTCTCGTTTTGCACATAAGAAAATCAATGCTTAGAGAGGTCAGCTGACCTTCCCAAGGTCATTTGCAAATAGCTGGATCAAGGACAGGAGGCCAGGTCTGTCTGATGCTGAAGCCTGGCCTCTCCTCACTCTGATGTGAGTGTGCCTTGGGGAGCGGGGGTGAGGGGGTGGATTCTTTAGGTGCTGTGGATGAAGGCAGGGACCCCAGGCCTCTTCTTCAAGGAAGCTCCTCTCTGTGACAGTCTGGCTGTCTCCCACCCACCCGGGCTTTCACTCCAAGCTCCAGTCATACACCACTTCCTGACACACACGCCCTTTCTCATTTTGCCGGGCTGTGCCTCTGCTGAGCATGGCCTTCCCTACTCTTCCCACCCTCCTCTTCCTCCTCCTGATTTCCCCAGAAATGCCCATGCTCCTTTCCCCGTAATCTCCATGCACCACCCTGACCTCCATGAGTTAAAATTGTCCAGCCCAGGCTGGCCTCCTCCTCGGGCCAAGAGCATTTCCTGTTGCTTCTGTATCCTCAGCACCGAGCAGCAGGCAGCACGGGGCTTAGCAGAGCACCGCCACTCAGCGAATATGGCTCTGAACTGACGTGAAGCTTGTGGAGAGAGATGGCATCCCTGCTCCCGTACGGAGAGAGTGTTCGGGAAGAACACGTTTTCAGAGATTGAGGGAAGGGAGAGGAAGTGAGGGGACTTGGGCAGAGGCTGGGGGGAGGGGCCATTGGGCGTGAAGAAGGGGTGGAGGGGTCACAGGTCTCCACGAGGGAGAGATTCAGCTTGTGCACAGAACCTCCCCACCCTAGAAAAACAGGAAGTTGGCTTTACCTCCTGTCTTTGAGCCAAAAGGAGAGGGAGTCCACACCTGGGCATCCCATTCGCAACTTCCGTGCCCAAGGAAGGGGGAAAATCCGATTTTCCTGCCAAGGAGAAGGCCTAGCTAGCTTTTGGTAGAGAAATAATGACATCCAGTGGACATCCGTGTCATCCTCAGACTCAGACAATGGCTTCCCGGGTCAAGAGACCTTCCAGAGCTGGGGCAACAAGAAGGAGTGAATCCAGCACTGGAAAGCGGAGCCTGAATGCAGATTCTGCCTCTTAGATGTGTGACCTTGGCTAAGTCACTTCTCCTCCCCGGGCCTCTGTTTCTTCCATGGAAATGGACGGACTCCGAAAGCACTTTTTATGAACTGTTGAGCAGACACGGCTTCTCCTATTATCAGAACTTGGGTTTCTTGTTAACAGTCACTTCGAGGCAGTGCTATGAAGTAAAAGCAGGGCAAGCCTGGGAATCGGACGGCCGTGGGTTCAAATGCTGAATCCCCCATTGCATGACCTGAAGCAATTAACCATCTCCCTAAGCACTTGGTTCCGCAAAATGGGTTCATGACTGCTTCTAATCCTCAAGGGTTGTTGCCAGTATGAGACCCCATTGTGGGTGCACAGGCAGCAGCATTCCTGGAGTATGGAAAGTGACGTGTCCCTACCCCAGGGGCACCATGGGGTGGGCTAGGCAGAAGCAGCACTGTCTCTCAGCACCTGAAAAAATAGGAGAGCTTCGAGTCCCTGCATTTCCTGCATGGCTCCAGCCAGTGTTCCAGCTACCTTCAGGGGCCAGAGGTCTCCGGGATCTCACAGGGCTCCAGGGCCAGCACAAGCCAGAGGTCAAGGCCACCAATTTGATAGAACAGTCCCCCAGGCTGAGGGGGCCAGGCTGGAGAGAAGTGGATGCCAGGGGAGAGGCAGACTTCTAAGAGGAGACAGGAACCTGGGGAGGAGGGACAGTCCAACTTGACTGTGACTGAATAGTAAACCCAATCAACAGAGCTGAAATCCTTGAACTGGAGGGAGACAAGCCAGAGAACGACCAGATGAAACAGGCTGCCACGAGGCACGCAAGGAGCTCTGGGAGCCGGGGAACCCGTTATCAGCCTGCCTTCCAGAAACAAAGTGATATTTTTGCATGCCTGCATTTGTGACTAAGAAAGTAACACTCTTGATGTCGGCAAAGCGTAGGGACATAGTTGGTGCTCAAGAGAGGTGGCCTGGCTTTCGGATTCTTGTTCCCATTTGTGCAGAAGCTGGCTGGCACCACAGGTCTGTGTGTGAGGCTGTGCTGAGCACCCGTCCTGTGCACCTTGATGTCCTGGAGGAAGGGAAATGGGTGTGTGATCCTGACCCCTCAGAGGTTAGCCCCAGCCTGGGCAGGAGAAAGGCCTGGGTACTCACCATAGTACTGCACCCTCTCATCCCCCAACAAACCCGCGGGGGAGCATTTCCCCCCACCCATCCGCCTCATAAACCAGGAAGCAGGAACCCTGTGAGGGCGGGTGATGCTCCCCAAGTCACGCAGGTAGAAGCTGAAGAGCTGGGGTTTAAACCTGGCCTCTGGTCACCGCCTCACAAAACGGACTCCGGATGGTGTTTGCTGAGGCCTCACGCCAAAGCTCCACGCTCTGTGCTCTGCTGCACTGTCTCACGTATTCCTTACAAAAGCCCTAGAACCTTCTCCTCCCTCTCTCCACCTCCCCTCCTATTTTGCAGATAAGGAAACTGAGGCTCATGGAAGTGACATGACTCACATAAGATCACACAGCTGGTCAGCGTGGGGGCCAGCACTGAGTCTGTGCAGAGGCCAACATCCGCACGCCGACCCACTGTGATTCCAGGTGAGGCGGCCATGCTGTACCAGAAGCCAGGGAGCATCTTGACAGGTTACGGTGTCCACGCTCCAGAAGGTCCGTCAGGCCTCCCCCGCGCCTGTCCGATGCTGTCATCATCACCTGCCTGCCTGCCATGTGGCATATCCTTATGCTGTAAACAACATAAAATATTCCGTTCCTCTTCCCTTCTCAACTAGCTCTGTGACATCGGGCAAGTGTCTTTACTTCTCTGAGCCTCCGTGTTCTCATGCACGACATGGGGCCTGGAAACCCCCTTTCCCAAAGCATCGTGAGTTGTTTTCATCCCGAATGCTGCCTCTCGTCCTCGAACACACCTGCGAGGTGCCCTCCACCCCCGCAGCCTGGATCCCAGCCACCAGCCCTCCTGTCCCGGCTCTCAACTCGGGCCCCGGCAACAGGGCAGAACATCTGCCCGAGAACGCCGTGGAAGTCTTCCCCTGAGCCGGGGTCCTGCCAGCAAAGAGTTTAAACAAACAGAGCTGCGCAGAAATGAAATGGTCCGTCGGTTGTAGAAGGCGGCCTCACGCTCGCGCTCGGGTTTCATGATAATCCGAGGGAGAGTTCTCCTGAGGAGGGTTAGGGAGAAAATGGTAGGGCGCTCTGAGGGCAGCAAGAAAAAACAGTCATGCACCCAAGGCAAGCACCGCCAAGAAAGTGGCCCCAGAGGGTCAATAAACAGGAGATGGTGGGGGGTGGGGGTGGGCAGTGGTTGGGGCACCGGAGGGAAGATGGGGCTCTCTCCAAGGGCTCCAGGCCTAAGTCAGGCCTTCGCCAGCGAGAGACGTTTCCACCAGATCTGCGGAGGACCACCAGCAAGCCCGATCCGCTGTGGTCGGCTTCGGGGAGGTGGGCCGCAAGCTCAAGTGGTCTCTGAGGCTGTGCGGGGAAAGCGGGCGGCGCGTGAAGCACACGACGGGACACACACGGGACGAGCCTCGACAGATGACGTCAGCCTCGGTGTTGGGAAGGCCAGAGGGAGTGATGGGGCCCTGGCCCTGGGGCCAGCTGGGACTGAGCTGTTAGCTCCGCCCACTCTCTGCCCCGCAGGAACGCAGGCCCGGGTTGCCAATCTTTTGCTTTTCCTTCAAGAGAAGTAGGAAAGAATGGATTTTGCTTTTTAATGTACAGGTTCCCAATTTTTAAACATTGGCAACTAATTCAAAAAAAAATTTTTTTTTAAGTGCTATGTGGGCCAAACAAAATATATCTGTAAGCCAAATCTGACTCACGGGCCACGGGTTTGCAATTTCTGCAGTTTTGTGTCATGGTAAAGGCAGTGGGATCCGCATGGATTCAAGCCCCAGCTCTCCCATCTACGGGCAGGGTGACCGTGGGCAAGTCACCTAGCCTCTCCAAGTGTCAGTTACTTCATCTGTAAAATGGGAATGATAGTAGCGTCAATTTCATACAACATGTGAGGAAGTTGGATGAAATTTTGTCACGGACATTCCTTGGCACGATGCCCAGCACACGGTCAGCCTTAGAGAAATGTTAGCTATTGTCAATAATGCATCCAGGCGGTGAAGGTAGAACAGCAGCAGGGGACAAAGAAGGAAGCCAGGAAAAGAGCCTACGCAGGCAAAACGGGACCAAGCCTGAAAATGCCAACCGAACATTCCCTATCTTGCTGTGTCTGGAACGGCCCTTAGGGCTTACCGTCACACACCGGCGCCACACTGACAAGAGAATTTTGAACAGGTGGACAGTGACCTGAACGTTGGTGGCCCTCCACCATCCCTCTTTCCAGCATATCACCAAAGAGACCTCATGAACCTTTCTGGATTGTTGCAGAGCAAAAGGTAGCTAGGGAGGGGGCCCTACAAGAGGCAAAATTGTGCTCCGGGTCTGGGGCTCAGCCATGGCCCAGCCGTGGGACTTGGGCTCTGTCCTTTCTTCTCCCTCGGAGTCTTCAGTTACCCATCTGTGCAATGGGATAACAATAGCTATTTCTCGAGATCCCGATTAGGATTAGGAATAAGGCACTGTAAGATCTGGTAGAGCGCTCATGTTCCACAAATGGGGGCTGCCACTACTGGTAACTGTTGTTACCATTTTCATCATTAATGGGGCAATAGAGGCACTTGCCTGACCAGCATCCATCAGCCTCTCCACAGGTAACCATCACGGTTTTTCTCTGGGGAGCCGTCCTTTCCCCATTCCCAGCTGCATGGTTCAGTTGGCGTTGACTCCACCCCGACTCCAGGGACAGGTGTGCGAGTCACCGGTAGCTAACGAGAGTAGCATAGTGTCCCGGGCCAAGGGAAATCCAGAATAGGACTTTCGTTCAAACTGTGAGGGAAAAGTTCTCCCTCTTCCACCAGCTGTGTTATAGCGAGGAGTCAGCCAGAGCCGCTAGCAGCCATCTCACCACTGCATGGGAAGAGCCTGTCTAAGAATGGAACCAATACCAAGGAAATCAGAGCCAAGAGTTGGAAATATTCTTGAGCGCCTGGATGCAGCTGTGCCTGAGGCTCACACGACACTGGACTATACCATCTCACGAACCAAAAAAATTCCTTTTTCTGCTCAGATTGAGTTTTCTGTATCTCTCAACAAGAACCACAACAGATACATGAGCCTTAAGGATGAGTTAAGAAAATGCCCCAAGAGGAGAGTTTCATTAGTTGGCAGTTCTTATAGGCTCTCTGACCATGTTCTGAGTATGACCACACTATTTTCCTTCTTCCAAGAGGTAACACACTCTGAAAGCCTTTCACAGACTTTGGTCAAGCTTTTCCTTTTTTTTTTTTTTTTTTTAAAGATTTTATTTATTTATTCGACAGAGATAGAGACAGCCAGCGAGAGACGGAACACAAGCAGGGGGAGTGGGAGAGGAAGCAGGCTCATAGCGGAGGAGCCTGATGTGGGGCTCGATCCCAGAACACCGGGATCACACCGTGAGCCAAAGGCAGACGCTTAACGACTGCGCCATCCAGGCGCCCCATGGTCAAGCTTTTCTTAAAGTGCTGTTTGTGAATCAGGGTCAGTTTCCCCCCAGAGGACATTTAGCAATGTCTGGAGACATTTTTGGTTGTCCCAGTGGGGCAAGGGGGAGGCAGCTGGTACTACTGGCATCTAGGGGGTAGAGGCCAAGGGTGCTGGCAAACATCCGACAGGGCACAAGATAGCCCCCTTCTGATCGAGAATGATCCCATCCAAACATCCACAGTGCTGCGGTTGAGAAACACGGGAGAAGTAATACACGACCCAATATTTTACTCCTACCAACTCTTCCTTTAGCCACCATAGCTTCCCTGGGGTCTTAAAGTGCTACATACTTGAAGACAAAAACCAGGCTATTAGGGAATTTTATATACTTCATGATGTTCTCTTGGGCTGGGCAATGCTGTGACTCCATCCCAATTCAAAGAAGCTGCCCAAAACATACACACAGGTTATGCATAATGCCCTCGCGGGTCTGCAGTCACTCTCCCCATCATTATAACACCCCCAGTCCATAACTAATGGACCAACAGGAAGAAAAGGCAACCTCTCTGAAGATAGATAGTCTCATCCAGTGACACATGCATGACTTCCCACAACCGGCAATAATGGATCAGATAAATAAGCAAATTACATAAATCCCACATATCCAACAAAAAGGAAAGATAGCATTCCCTTCCTATCTCAAGTAGCATTTCTCACTGTGTATCTTCTCAGAACACTAGTCCTGTGAGACACTCATAGGGGAAAAAAACGATTCCAAGATCAAATAAATGTGGGAAACATGAAAGCCTCTTTTACCTTGGTGGGTAGTAAGAGCATGCATTAGCACATTAAAGGCTCTGATAAGTCCTGCAGTTAAAAAAAACTGTTTGACTTTAACTCTGTGTCTTTCAAACTTGATCACAGAATCTTTTTTCATTTATGATACTTATTTAATATTCCATGGAACTATCATCCCAGTGGATACACATTGGGAAACATTTCAAGGGAACTACAGAGAAAATGAGATACAGGATATAAATGAGATGTAAAAGCTGATCCAATGAAATCAAGTAATGGTGGCAATAGACTAAGGCCCTTTGGCCAGAGAACTCTGCCTTACTGTCTCAATATGGCTCATCCTAATTTCATTTGAGCATCCCTACATTTTTATAGCTACTCCAACGGTCTCTGGAGGGCCAACCAAGCTAGATACTGGAATTGTAAAAAAGTCACCCTCCAGTAGACACTGCACTGATGGATGGGATTTGGAGAAACTGCAGAAGGGATGGCATTGTTCTGTGCATGCCAGCCTTCCTGGAGAGCCTTCTCATGCGATGAAGAATAGGGGCATTTGCCCCTTGAATCTTAAGACCTCCAAGTCATTTCAGGAGTATGCCATTCCTACATTATCCGTCAGTCATACTGACCCTGTCAAAGTTTATCAAAGAGGTGGGCAGGGAGTCACGAGGGGAGGGGAGGGAGCAGTGGACGGTGGTGTCAGCCACACCTAAGCACCCGCCTCAAGGAACCTTTCCACCCAAGGCCACGGCACCTCAGGCTGTGCTTAAACAAAGGATAGCCACGGATTGGACAAAAGATGAGCACCTGACTCAAGGGCAGCCCATCCATTGGCTGGTTAGTGACCTATGAGGAGGTCGGAACAAAAAGCTCCGCCCAGTAGCTTCAAGTAATTGAGAGGAGTAGGCTCTGTCACGCTGGGATTCAACTCGACTAGCCCGGAGCAAGGCCGCAAGTCGGTGGCCCAAGAAAAATGCACAAGAAACGGGAGTTGACACTAGCGCAATGGCGTGAAGATTCACGAACTGCTATGAAGGGATCAGACAGCAAAAACTCGCTCGATTCCTGACCTCCGAACGTTCACATGCAGAGCCAGGAGTCGGACTCCAGGCTGTTAACCCAGAGTCCTGGCTCCTCATCAGTGGGTCAGCACAGGGAGCCAGGGATTCTGCTGTTCCGTGAAGAGCCAGTGCTGCTGGCCTTGGCTCGACCTCGCGCAAGGAAAGGCGCGGTTTTAGAGTCCACAGTCGGGAGAACTGCCACCTCGGTCACAACAGTCGACGTCCAAATGCTGGCGGGGAAGGGCCTGGGCTTGGGTGGGAAGCCCCTCGGCCTCCGGAGGCGCCTCTGGATTCTAGGACCATTTGGACCCCACATCTTCCTTTCTCCCCAAGGGAGACTCTGCAGTCATGACACAGTATGGCTTAAGTCACACCCAGAGGTTTGACAGGGCTGACCTGGAAATCACATGGAAGGCGTTGCAAAAACACAATATAAAATCTTGTTCCTAGAATAACAATGCCACGGTCCTCCTGACTCAAGGGCTGGGTGGCTTGGAGAGTGGGGAAGGGGGTGGGTGGATGAGGTTATGGACTTGTCTGGAAAACAATATTCTGCTAACCAAGACTCGGGGCAAAGGGACCAAGGTCAATTTCACTTGCCTGAAGTTTACTCCCCGGCCAAAGGGCTCTGGAGGTGGCGGCAGCAGAACTGCACCACACGCCGCCCGGATCTCACCCCCGGCTTTAGGACCTACACGTCGGTGACCAACGTCTCAAGGCGAGCGTGAGAGCCAGCTTTTGGTGCAACCGCCAGCGGGGGGTCCAGGCGGCTGAGACCTCCTCCACAGCAACCCTGGGAATCGTTGTATGGCAGACCACCGAGCAAGACTTGGGTTTGATCCACCACGTTCACTGAGCCCCCACCTCGTGCTACACATTGTCCTCCGTGCACTTACATATATGGTCACATTTGTTCTCCCCATAACAAACAAGTCCCTTGACACATATTAAAGTTATAACACAAGGCTGCATATTAAGCCAGAATGGAGTGAACCTTGCAGGCGATTTGAAATTCAGAATTTACCATTTTCTCTTCTTTTTCCCTCTTCATTCTCTAACCCTCCTGATAGTTCTTTTAAGAGCAGAACCACTTGAAGGACTGACTGTCTGCGCTGGGACTTTTCTCTTGTCTTCCCTGACCAGCCTGGTGGTTCTCAAACTCTAAATGGGTGTGAGAATTCCTGCGCTGGGTCATGCAGCACGCACCTTGTGTGCTGAATTTCCATCTCAAGAGTTTTCAAGAGTCTCTGACTCTGTGGTTTTTCACCTGAAGTGCTCATTTTGGAATCTGAGTGCCATGAAAGGGGAGACCCTAGGGTACCTGGACAGCTCTGGAATCACATTGTGGGTCTGTTCATTCAACACACATTTACCAGTGCCTGTGATCAGGACTGGGGACACAGAGATGACCAAGGGCAGATCGTGGTATGAAGGAAATCAAAAGCCCTGTGTGAACCCAGGCTGGACTGGCTTCAGCTCACTTAATACCCCAAGCAGGTCCTGGAGGGAGGAATGATTACAAAGAAGGGCCCAGTCCTTGGTCACCTTATCAATGAAGAGCTGAGATGAGAACTGAACCCAAACCCTCTGCCCCTAAGGCAGACTCTTTGCCTTCCCCGCCCGCAGGTCCTCAGATGTACACATTAATAGCTACAACACTAAGGAGGAGAAGAGTGGTAAGGCATGAGAAGAGTTCAGGCATGGAAGATTTAGTTCCTGCTCTATGGATCAGGCAGGAGGTGACATTTGAGCTGAGCCTCGAAGACCCTGCAAAATGAGTCATTTCCCATGGGGAATATATACGCCTAGTGGCAGGAGCATCAGACCCTGGGTGTTGTCCGCCCAGCCTCCGTTCCCCTTTCTTTTTGGACCCCAGCACCCTGATCTTCCTTTGGGCTCTGCCTCCCTTCTTTTCTCAATCTGTGTGGTTTGTGTGGGATAGACCCCCAGCCCCCGGCTCCAGGGTGCCTATGTGACCCAGGCCTGGCCAATCAGAGCATCCCATTCTGCTGACCACAGTGATGGGTTTCAGAGCGGGCACATGATCCAATCTGAGCCAAGGAGTCTTAAGTCCCGGACTCTGGGCCTGCCAGGAAGAGATATACTGCTCCAGCCAAGATACTCAAGAGGATAGGATGTGCTCCTGGGGTTGCTAGCAGCCACCTGGCCACCATGTGTGGAGAGAGCGTGTCTGCAAATGAGACCATGAGACAGGAGAGCGGGACAGGGAGGTAGAGTGAGATCCAAGGGCTGATGCCATAGTTGGAGGCTCCCAGATCCACGCCTACAGCTAGCCCGTTCCCGGGCTTATGGGTAACCTGAGCCAATAAACGCCCTTCTTTGCCCAGGCAAGTGTGAATTAGGCTTCTATCTGTGGATCAACAGATAACAGAGTAGAGGGCTAGAACTAATAGTGTGAGAAGAGGTAGCCCCTGAGACCATGTTGGACCTTGACATTACTATTCAGCTAGAGATGCGAACATCAAAATTACTTTTGTAACTATTATTGAACACAGTTTACAGACTGGTTGATCACAACTCAAGATAACAGAATCTCTGGAGCTTTAGCGAATCTACTGTGGTTTAAATTCTCACTTTTGATGGGGCTCAGCGAGCTAAAGGACATGGCCCAAAGTGACACAGAGAGTGGGGAGCTGAAGGTGCAGCCATGGGATAGGTCAGATGGATGTGGGGAGACAGGTAGGACCCAGACATTGGGCTGGGAGAAGGAAGCAGTAGGAGAAGCACCCTGCAAGAGGCCTTGGACCAGGCAGGCCTTGTGGAGCTCCTGCTTCCCAGTCAGACAGAACTGGATTCAGATCCTTGCTCTGCCGTTCTGGAAGCCACTTCCTGTTCTATCCTCAATACCGTTGTTTATAAAATGGGGTCCGGTCCTTCATGTAACTATGATTCCACAAGCAATGTGGTTACCACGTCCCAAAATGGCTTCTGAAGACGACAAACAAGGTCTCTGTCTTGAGGAAGTTTATATTTCTGATAAGGGATGTCAGAAAATATACAATTTGTTTATCATCTGCCTTCCCATGTCATACTGTAGGCTTCCTAGGAGCAGGGACATTTGTCTTGTTGCTGCCTATCTCATCACCTAGCACATAGCAGGCCTTCAATAAATATGTCTTGAATAAATACAAGTAAGCAAAGTAATAAAATGGTAAGTACTATAGAATAAATAGAACACGGGGTGCGATAGAGAGTAATTTAGGGATGATCTAGGTGACCTGGTCAGAGAAGTCTCCTCGGAGAAGATGGTATTTGAGCTGAGACCTGAATGATGAGGAAGCAGCCATAATGAATGACTGAGGAAATGCATGCTAAGCAGAGGGACTAGCACATGCAAAGGCCCTGAGGCAGAAATAAGGAATGGAAAGAAAGCCTCATAGCTGGAGTGGGAGTGACAGAGTGAAGTATCATTGGAGAGGCGGGCAGGTGCTAGGTTGCTGCAGGTCATAACAAGGAGTTTGAACTTGATTCTAACTAAGTACAATGCCCAGCACAATGGAGTGTGTTGGGCAGGGCCATGACATGATCTGACTTATGTGTTCAAGAGATTGCTCTGCCCACCATGTAGTGGATGGATTTCAGAAAGAAAAACAACAATGTATGCCACACACAGCATCTGGAGCACAATAGGTGTTCAGTGAACAAGAAGCATCCATCACTACCCCCAGTGCCACACCCACAAAGGCTTGCCAATGTCTATTCCAGTCCAGGAAATGTGTTCCTTATCCTCTTAGGTTTGGGCTCTCTCTAGCTACCTTCTATGTATTGTGATGGCCATAGCACAGCCAACAGACAAGCTTTGGGGGAAAATCCTCCCCTCTTGTTGGTTACAGTAACAATCCAGGAGCCACGGTGGGGAGGGGTGGGACGGGGGCGGTGGAGTGGGAGCCTTCTGTTAAATGTTGAGTTGCTCCCAACATACTTTTCAAACATTCATTTGCTTTTGCCCAGTCTCCTCCGTAAGAGACATGCTTTCGGATGTGTTTTGAAAAATATTCCATATGCTAATGGAATGTCACCATCTGCCAAAGAAGGCAGAGCTGTTTTTAAAGGAAAAACTATTACAGAAATGAGGTATTCACAGAGGGGCACTAAAGAGCCCAAACGTCGCTGACCTGAGGCTGACCTGGGCCGCCTCGTGTTACCAACATGAAAAGGGAGTGAGAAAATCTGAGGCCAATTAACTTCTCCTCCCCCCCAACCCCCGCCCCAACCACCACCCTCCCCCTCCCTCATTTTTCCCCTCCCCTTCTTGGAGACATGATGAAATTTCCTGAAACAAAAACTCGCAGCCCGTTCTACAAAATGCTTTCGCCTTTGGTGGAAAAAGCCCCGATGGTCCCTTTTATCTCCTCATTCCTGAGGCGCAGACCTGGCCCCCGTCTGTTTGTGCAGATGGGCTTGCAGGGAACACTCCCAAGGACAAGAGACTGGGGCCGCCTGGGCTGCGTGCTGTGTGCCGCCAGAGCCAGAGCCCGGCCATCAGGAGCCGGGGCGCTGCGACCAAGGAGGGGGAAGCGGGATTAGGTGCCCTGCGGCAGGATGAGTGGACAGGCATTGTTCCCCAGGAAGCCGGGCAGCCCCGAGGCAACGGTGTAGAGCAGGTTTCCCAAGTTCTGGGAGCGTCCACCCGCCCTGCAAGACCGCGGGGTAGCACGCCCCTACCTTTCCAGCTGGTCCTTCTCCGCCTCTGTCGCAGGCTCGTCCTCCCGTGCCCCCTTCCTAGATGCTACGTTCTTCCCGACTCAGTCAGGGCTCTTCTTCGAAAGCCACCCCTCGCCTCTGTCCAGACAGCCTGAGGCAGCCTCCTTGCCCCTGTCTCAGGCACCTGCAATGTCCAAATCCAAATGTGTCACCTTCGACCCCAAGCCCTCCTTCCCTTGTCTGGGAGACCAAGCGCCCCTCCTGCCCGTTTGCTCAAGGTGGGCATACCCACCTCACGGCCTTTGCGTCTGGGTTCCCCCAGCCTGGAACATTCCCCCCTCGGGCTCCTGCTTATCACTGAGGTCTTCGCTCAGGTGTCCCGCGGTCCGCTGCACCCGCCGCCAGGCGTCATCTCTTCAGGGCACTTGTCGCAATCAGGATTTACCCCGTGAATCCATGGGTGCGTGGGCACTGGAGCAACCACGGCATGCCGTCTCTTTCTTCTGGACTGGAAGCTTCCTGCGAGCAGGGGCGGGCCTCCTTTCCCTACAGCCCCACCTAGTGGCGCGCAGGAGGCACACACCGACCGCGGCTGCCCATCTAGCGCCGCCTTCTCCCTAGACCGCCCCTGAAACCGCCCTCTCTCACCTCCTCGGTGTCTTGCCTTATTCCAGACCCCAGCGTTCCTCTCCTGAATCTTGACACCGGTCTTCTAACTGGTCAGCGTCGGCTTTAAAGCCATCAGTGGCTGCCCACTGCTGCCAGAATAGAGGCCCCACCGCTCAGCATGGCCCCGCGGCCTGGCCACAGTCGGCCCGGGCACCCATCTTGGCCTGTTCCTTGCACTCAGCCAAACTTTGTGCGTGGTTGAACTCACAGGCGCACATGTGTTAACGACCAAAGAATGTATGCCAGGGACACACCAGCGGGAAGGAAAAAAGATGAGCAGAGGGTCTGTTGATGCAAGGGGACGACTTACTCAGTAGGCCAGAACACCGGCCCTGATCACGGTGCCCGAGGAGCATGGAGAGGGACAGGTGAGGACAGCATGCTAAGCGGTCAGCAGTGGCAGCCAAGACAGACTGGAATCAAGGCCAAGCCCAGCTGCTCACAAGCAAGACAGACCTGAGCCCCAGTTTCCTCAGGTGGTTCTAACACATGCCACACAGGGCTTCTGTGAGGATTACATGTGTAAAGCCATTCCCAGCAGGCCTGGCACTCACTGTGTGGTGGTGATGTTTATTCTTGTTGTTGCTGTTGTTGGCATTGAATCACCCTCTTCCCTGCACTGCCCACTCCCCTCCCGGACCCACCGCCTACACACACACACACACACACACACACACACACACACACACGCATGCGCGGAGGACGTGAAACTCTCGCTTGTCCACTTTGGAGACACTACAATTCGCGGAGCTTACTGGCATGTTGAAGTCTCGTCCTCTTCTCAGAAACACCCCCTGAGATATAAATTGACTTTTAAAGCTGGATTATTCTTAATTTAAAAACTAACAAAAGTAACTTGGCGTAAATACTGTTCTTCTGGTCGCTCTCCCTCAGCTGCACCCACTGAGCAGCCCCGGCCCCGGTCACAAACGTCCTCGTTGGGGACCACCAGCATCCTGCCGAGTGCCAGCTCCTGTGGTGCCCCTCAAGAGGCCCAGATGGGCCTCAGGCTGCCTGAGCACATTGGATTTTTGTCTCATCTCACACCATCCTGAGCCCTAACCTTCATTACACCTTTCTCTGCTCTGGACATTCTGTCCCATCTGCTTAAAATCCACGGTAGAAGCTACCAAACCAGCTGGCATTGAAGGTATATTAGGTGCTGGTACAGCACTCTAAGTAGATCTAAATTTAGATTTTAGACCAGGCATTTTAGGTTATGTCATTTAATTCTCGCGATGATTTTAAAATACCATCTCTGCTTCCTAGGGGAAGTGCAGACTCAGGGCAGAGAATGTCCTCGCCCTCGGGGCTGCTGCCAGTCAGGTGGCAGAGCTCTAATCTCAAGCTAGGTCTGACGACCCCAAAGCTCATGCTCTTTTCCTCTCTGCCATTCGGTAGACTGGTGACCCCCCGTGGGACATCTCTGGACGTGACACCAAGTTCCAAAGTCTGCAGTGTTCTAAGAGCATTCCTTCTCAACCCCCAGAGCTGCCGGGTATTTGGAAGTAAAACACACGTGAGAACGAAAAGGGTCCCCTGGATCCGAAGATGGTGATAACGGGGGTTGGGAGCTTCAGTTGTACTCCGTGGGATCTTGCCAGAACACCAGCTTTAGGCTGTTCTTCGGGCATGTCCCACTACGGATTAAGTCTTAGGTCTCGTCACTCCTACGTTCTCCCAGGCCAGTCCAACAACATACCTACTCTGAAAGATACAATGAAGCAAAACCTGGAGACAGGATGAGTAAAAAGCCATCAAGTTGAAAGCAATCAGCAGTACAACTCCATTTATAGGATTCTGCTTTCCAGTTTACCGTACATGCACAGACAAAAAATGTTACGAAAGACCTGCACTATAATTCCTTCACATGGCCTACACCTAACCAATAAAAATGTTTAAACACTGGATTAGGGTTTCGGTGCATTAGGTGTGTGGGGTCCATCACCCCATCTTTGGACAGGTAAGCACCTGAAGATGGCCATGCACGCAGTCATCCCACATCTAAGCTTGAGTGTCTGTGAAGTCTTAGACCCAGCTTCAAGCAATAAACAAGCAGGAGCTTGGAGGTCTTGGAGCTCCCAGAATTTCCTCCAGCTGGAAGACCAAGTCGAGGCTGGGCCTCAAGCCTGCCTTGCTGTAATGTGAACTCAGTCCCAGCACAAAAGCAGGCAGCTGGTCTAAACACTCACAACGTGACTGAAGACGGCGGTTGCCAGCGCTTGGCTCCTTCCCCCTCCTCCTCTTGCCTTTTCAAACCCCTCCCTTGTTTGGTCATTTTTCCTAAAGAAACATGTATTGAGACATTCTGTGCGCTGGTCACTTTGTCGCAAGACATATCATTCAATTTATCCCTTTTCTCTGGAACCTCTTCTGTTCTCCAAGTGTTCAGTCGCCAAACTTAGACACGATATTTCGAGAGGTCACTACTCCAAACCATGTCGGTCCAGGGACGGCAGACTGGTGCTCCAGCGAATGACTTCAAAAAGTCTCCGCCCACGAAACAAGTTGCCAACTTTTATAAATTGAATCTCGACGTAATCTGGATTTTCAGTTTTTCTTAAAAATTTAGACCTGGCATTACTGGGTCTGCATTCCTGCAAGCCAACAGATCGCCCAGAGCTGCGGCATGCACCCTCCCGGGCTTGAACTAGTGACACCTTCATTTATACATAGGGAAGCTAAGAGTCCAAAGGGGATACTGCCACCCAGCTAACTGGTAACGGGAGTATTAGCCAGATGGCCCAACTTCCTTTCTCCTTATTAATAGAAAACCAACAGGCTGAAATGGCAAAGCACCACTCTGTCCTAATTATACATCCAAGGAGTTCTACAAAACCTTAGAGTCTCCATAATCAATCTGGGATGCGTTCGTAGCTGTGAATTTCTTGCAGTAACACCTCACCTGTGGAGGAAGAAACAAACGATCATATACCGAACACCAACCCTGTGAGAGTCGGAGGTTAAGACCGTGTGACACCTGAGGTCCTCCCCGCTCTGCAGCAGTGTTTGGGCTCAACATCTGTTCACTCTGATGAATCCAAACTACCAATGGTTTTTCACACTTAGCACAGGCTGGGATCGAAAGTGCTGTGAAAGGTGATAGTTGCTATAGGAAAAGGCAAGAAACAACCTAAACTCCACCTCAAGGAACTTGGTACATAAATTATGCTAATCAAATATTACACGGTCCTGCCCACGAAGGAGGCGGAATCACATGCACGGACATGGAAGGGTCTCCTTAAGGACAGGAGCTGAAAAGGCAAAGCGCGGCACAGCACATATAGCAGGCTACCGCCGCTGTTAGAAGGGGTGGGATGTGTACACGTGTGTACAATACGCACATACATGTACAGGTACACACGGCCTGCTATACACAGTATTATTCACTGTCGAAGGATATACAAAAACTGGATGATGGTGAGTAGGGGACTGAGGGTCACGGGTGAAAGAGAATCACTTTCTGTGGCTTGCAAATAGGTTCTCTTAACCATATACACATTACTTATTTTTAAAACACAAGAAAAACGGTGGAGGCAGCACCGTAGAGAAGTACTCTCATCCCCCAGGTCCACGTTAGCAATTTGGTGGGCTCAGGGGGGAGAGCTAGTCATCCGGAAACCTCCGCTACCACTCGGGACGTCTGGGCAGAGCCCTGCACACACGCACGGTCTTCTTCCCGCTGGAGTACTCAACCAGGGACGTGTGCACCTGCAAACGTGGAGAACCGAACGAGTCCACGTCCGCCGCTTACAGGGAGCCGGCGGCAAGAGCGCTTCTCCTAGCTCCACCTGCTTCTCCAAGAACCTGAGGATCCGCTCACCCTCAGGCCCACCTGGGACACGGAAGGGGCCAGCTTCGTATTTGTCCTGTCACCCGGGAGGAGTTAAGAACTTACGGGAAAGCTAGCTCCAGGGTCCTGCGGTGAAAGTGAGCTTTCAGCGAAACACCCCAAGGCACGCACTAGCATTATCTCACAGAAACCTCTCAAGAGCCAAAAAGCAGTTGCTTTCAACTCCACTTTACAGAGCAGATGATTTTTTAAATCTATGAACTTGAGTGGTATGTCACTGAATTACTGAAAGAACATTAATAGGATTTTGAAAAATTTCTTAACAGAGCATGAGAGTCTTGCAACACTTTATTAAGAGTATTGGCTTTGAATTAGTAGCTGAAGTAACAATTGCATGAAGCCAGATTAGGTGTACTGCATAATACTCATACTTGATTTACTGACATTACTTAGCAATTTATTGGACAAAAGTCAAACTTTTTGTTTTTTATTAAGCACATTCCACAGTACAAAGCTGTCATGAATAATATCTGTACAATTTAACGGTTTCAATAGCTGTTCAGACACAAATTTATTTCAAACAGATAATTGGCAAACATAATTAATTACAAGTTAGAATTAGACTATCCCAGTGCTTTAAAACATTAATATAGCAGTAATTTACAGTTGCTCAATTATGGTTAGCAAAATAAAGTCCAGGGTACGGCTGGGAATTTCTACCATAATCCCAGAAAGTCAGAATTCCTTGGGTGCCAAAGTCCCCTGCTATAATTCAGTAGGCACAATTCAAAGGTTGTGTGCATATTCGAAGGCCGTGATTTCCCAAGGAACAAGAACTTCTAGATTAAACATGCAAAAACAACAACAAAAAGTCCATTCGTTCAGAAGAATTGCCTCCTCCCCCCGCCCCTCCCGCACCCCTGGGCTCTCCTAACCAGTTCGATATAAAGCTGTCACGTGGAGAGTGGGAAAAGTTAACTCACTTCCACAACCACTGTCAAGCTTACAACATCCACCTCACGAATAGAGATTTCTTTTCTTTTTTTTTTTTTTTTTTTTTTTACACTTGGAGACTCAACTTCTCAAAAATAGAAATTAATTTGGTAACATGTGGGAGGGAAGGATGTGTTTTTAAAAAAGGAAAAAAAGAAAACCTAAAAAGCCAAGCCAACCCAATAAACGAATCACATACGCACACATTGATCCCCACACCGTTCTCGATGCAAACGGACGACACAGAGCCCCGGGCCTTCCCTTTAGTAGTAGACTCTGCTGCCACGGGAAGGGGTTTAGTCAACAGGAGGTTCTTATTGGTCCTTTAAAATGTTACTGACATTCCTTAATCTTTGGAAACAATGGCGAGGGGCAAATCAGAACCTAATATTGAACAAGGGAAAAGGAGTGCCGACCGAATGCCAAAGTCCTTTCCATGCATGGTCAGCGTGACAGTGCCATTCACACATTCGGGCTGCAGAGCACTTGGGAGTTTGGAGAACCTGCCAGGGCCACAGCAGCAGGTGACACCAGAGATGACGGGAATGGGATTCATGAGCTTGAGGCTTTGCACCACGTACGAGTACCCTTCCACTTGAGATGGGCCTCTGAACCAACCTGACCTGGTGTAACGGGTTCCACCATATGAGCGGGCCCTGTTACCGCCCTGGTGAGGATGCGCCATCCACGCCGGGACACACGCATTCCAGAGCCAGGAAACCCAGTCAATAGGACCTTCTCATTTCTGCCTTTCCAGGGTTACTAATGCACAGAATAATGATCTTTGACAGTGAAGTCAAATGAATACCATGGGAAGTGACCACTAGTACTCAGGAGTACTTAGGACGAAAAGAACAACAACAAAAATTTTAAGGTACCTCTCTATTATATATGCTACACAACGAATAAAACATTTTGTGTTAAACTTCAGAAATTACATTTTAAAACAAGATGCCCATTAAAAGCACACACACCACACACATACACACAAAATGACAATGACAAAATAAAAATACCATATGAATACTGCAGGAAGGGTTCTAGGTAATCCACATCAACCCTGGTATCAGGTTCTTGAGCCCAGCCCATGGCTAAGTGCGAACACACTCTGTATTAGTGTCTCAGGCACAGGGGCCCTGACTCCAGCAACCTTGAGGTTAAACTGTTATGTACATTATATCTACATGCGGATACAGTATTTTAAATTAGGAGGCAAGCACACGTGTAAAAGTGTCACTCCACCAAATATCAGGAGATGGCTGGGGCACAGAGAGAGCAGTTAATAAAAGAAAAGAGCTATATTACCTGTTGGGAGATAATATAACCTGGCTTATAGTTCTTTAAATTAAAAGAAATTGGTACAGAAAGGAAGTATAATCCAAAAAATATTACTAAAACAATCCAGAGACACTTTTCCACTGTCCAACATGTTCCTAATACAGGTCAGAATTCATAATGACTTGGACGGTCAAAAGGAGAATGCTAACTTCTGAAAAGGAAAGCCCTGGACATTCTGGGTAGGTGTTTGGCACCCAAAATTTCACCAAAGAAGAATGCTGTTTCTTAATATCAGACCAAAGTGCAAAGCAATATAAATTAGAGGCCAGTCTTCTCTTGATGGTCGATTTACTTCTGTAAAACAGACTCTACGTTCCTTTTATATGAACAGTTTACATTTGAAGCATTAGATTTTTTTTCACTGATGGGGGGAGGAAATGGGCTTGTGTCCTACTGGAAGTCGGTGAAGCTAAGGTATCCTTCTCAAAGTAGAGGCCGGAGTCGGAGGTGAGAAACGTTGGTACTTGGAAGAGTTAGGCTGCTTTGCATCTACCCAGCGTCTAGAACCAATTCCAGCTTCATAACTCAGCTGTGAAGAACTCCCTTAGGCATTTGGTAGCCATGTAGCCAGTAGTTCAAGACTAGGAAACCCTGGGAAAACAAAACAAAACAAAACAAAAAACAAAGGGAGTACGGATGGATATTCTGGTTAGACATGGAGATACACACCACAGTCCGTCCATATCCACACAGACACGTACTCGTGCACACATGACACAATACCGAGTTTCAAATGTAATCAGCATCAAAAATAAAAGCTGCAAGTTGTTCTGACTGTAATACATACCAGACATCGTATTTACTTAAACCTTGCAACGACCTTGTGAGATAGAAACTATGATACCACTTGACGAATTAGAGAACGAAGGCTCAGAGACATTGCTTAGTTCAAAGCATTAGCCGTTTAGGGACAGAGAGGGGACTCAATGAGATCACTGACTATAACTTGTCAACTGTCAGTGCTTGCTGCTAAAAATTATGCATATAACAATATATGCTTCATGTTAGACTTTAGATTTAGTATTACCTTTTATGACATCCAGAGCCTACGAGGGCTGGTCTCATACCTGCCTGAGAGCCCTTATCTATCACTGCGAAACAAAAATATGCAAAAGCTAGTAAATAAAGTATTCCTTCTAAATAGAACACTAATCAGAAGTTACTTCTTTCAGGGGTGCCTGGGTGGCATAGCGGTTAAGCATCTGCCTTCGGCTCAGGGCGTGATCCCGGCGTTATGGGATTGAGCCCCACGTCAGGCTCCTCCGCTGTGAGCCTGCTTCTTCCTCTCCCACTCCCACTGCTTGTGTTCCCTCTCTCGCTGGCTGTCTCTGTCTCTGTCAAATAAATAAATAAAATCTTAAAAAAAAAAAAAAAGAAGTTACTTCTTTCTGAAATAAATCATTTATAAAAGGACAAGACAGTGTAGAGGGAAAGACTACTGAATGTTACATATTGTTTTGACCATGACCTTGAGCGAGAAACACATTTTAGTAATAATCTCTACATTCATCCATGTACATAATATGTACACGTGCACGCACGTACCTAAACTTACCATTACTACATACGATGCAGGCTGACATTTTCTATTCTAAATTTCATCAAAACAAAGTCAAAATCCATTAAAATGATTTCACAATCACTAATGGGTCACAATCCTTTCCAAACACAGCACTAAACCACTGGCCTAAAAGATTTAAAAGTTACCTTTACGTCTAAAATTCTCTGACAAAAAGAGAGAGAGAGGAGAGAGAGATTGTTTTAAAGCTTGTATGTTTTTAACGGAAACTTTCCTAAAAGGTTGTCAGTTTTCATAAAGATCAAGAATCCTTCTCAAAGAGTTTAAGAGAGATTTAATTTCATTTGCCACTGTTTTCACATGAAGGATCTTTAAGAGTATTGTTTTTAAAATAGTAAGGCCCACAGATAAGAAGTAGGCACTCTCAAACACTGCTGGTGGGAATGTAAACTGACCTAACTCTTCTGGAGACTAACGTGACTCTGTGCATCTAAGTCTTTAAACATCATACCTTTTAACCCAGATACTGCAGATATTTCTAGAATTTATCCAATGGTAATAAAAGCAAAGATTATGGGTACCTGGGTGGCACAGTCAGTTGAGCAACCGACTATTGGTTTTGGCTCAGGTCATGATCTCAGGGTTTTGAGATCAAGCCCCGAGTTGGGCTCCGTGCTCAATGGAGTCTGCTTGAGATTCTCTCTCCCTCTCCCTCTGACCCTCCCGCTCATGCTCTCTCTCTCTCAAATAAAAAAATAAATCTTCAAAAAAAAAAAAAAGCAAAGATTAGGCTAAAGAAATGATCATGGCAATGTGTTTTGTAATAGCTAAAAGCTGGGGGGAAATATACATACATAACAGGGCCTATCCAAACAACTGAATATTATTTTGCCATTAGGAATGGTAATTTAGGGGCGCCTGGGTGGCACAGCGGTTAAGCATCTGCCTTCAGCTCAGGGCGTGATCCTGGCGTTATGGGATCGAGCCCCACATCAGGCTCCTCCGCTATGAGCCTACTTCTTCCTCTCCCACTCCCCCCTGCTTGTGTTCCCTCTCTCGCTGGCTGTCTCTATCTCTGTCAAATAAATAAATAAAATCTTAAAAAAAAAAAAAAAGGAATGGTAATTTAGACAAATACTGACATTATGAACATAGAACAGTTTTGCAACAAAGGGGAAAAAAAGCATTTTAAAAAACATGTACATTCTCAGCCATAATTTTAAGAAGACTGAAAAGACTTATACAAGGAAATTAACAATGGTAAACCATGAGTAGGAATTTATTTTCTTCTTTTAGCTTATCTACTTATTCTAATTTCCTGATAATGATCATACATTGTCTTGTAATAAAAAAGAGAGCTACTGTATATATTAGGCTCTTAGGAGTTAGTAATTTTAAAAAATGACTCAGCAAATAAATCTATTGCTAAATTTCCTGACATAGAAATAGTTTTACCTTATATTTTAGGGTTGAATATTTTACTGCAAGGTTAAATCATCATTAGCGTAGTGTTTCTTATTATGCATAAATCTTACAGTATCACATGGTAATAATTTTTTTCATGTTACAATAAATGAAAAGAATTTGGAAAAGAGCAGTAAAATCTATAGAGATGACTGCCAAGGTTGTCAAAAGTAATTCACTTTGAAGAGACAAACACATTTGAGGTTTCATTGCTTGTGCTCCTTAAACAGCAGATAAGATTTTTCCATTGATTTATAACTGTGGATCATAACAAGGGCAGTTGTTCTGAGATTCCCAAAAAAAAGGGCAGGAGGAAGGCCTAGAAGAAGTAACACCAGTTTCCTTTCCACCACAGCCAATGAGAGAAACACCATTGGTGATCACTATTTCATTTTTCAACCAAAGCAATCTTGTTTCAGGGCACTTTAAAGTAATATATAAAAGTTGTCCAATTTGTGAAAGTTTACAATGTTCTAAATTTCACCTATTAAATATGCCAGAGAGGGGAAACATACTATGGATGTCTTGGATTTTATCACGTGCCTCTCTAAACTGAATATAAAGACAAAAATACATATCAAAACTACAAAAGAGTTATGCTTAAATTGTTCTCGGACACACCTATTCCCCTGAACCTATCCATTATTGCAGAAGCTCAGCTATACTGCAATTGTCCATGTCCTATTTTATGTGCTTCCCTTATGTGGAAAAATATAAGCAGAGGCAGGATGCAGCTGAAGCAATGTGCAGATGAAAACATATGGTTTAGAAAAGAAAAACAATACAGTAAGTTTAACAAAAGATGTGCAAGGCTTCTACACGATAACCTGCAAAATACTGGTTCAAGAGAAACTGAAGACCTAAATAATAGAGAGATATACCATGTTCATGGATTGGAAGACTCAACATTTGTTAAGATGCAAATTCTCCCCCAAAATGATATTATGATTCGATGCAGTCTTAATTATAATCCCAGCAGTCCTCTTCACAGAATTTAATAATCTAATTCAAAACTGAATGTGAAAATCTAAATAACCTAGAATAGTCAAAACAATTTTTTTTTAGGCTGGAAGATTATTATACACTATGGCATTGGCAAAAGGACAGCCACATAAATCATAGACTTAGAATAGAGTCCAGAAACTGACCTACAAATAAGGGGTCAAATGATTTTTGGACAAAAGTGCTAAAGCAAATTCTATGGGAAATGAAAACTCTTTTACTCAAATAGTGCTAGAACAACTACATAGCTATTTAAAAAACCAAAACAAAGCAAAACAATACCGATGACGTTCTTACCTCACACCAGACACAAAAATTAACTCTAATTGGATCAAAGACCAAAATGTAAAAGCTTTTAAAAATACAGAAGTTCTAAAATATGCCGGTCCAAATAGTAATTACTACCTCCATGTAGCTATTTAAATTTAAAGTATAATTAAATAAAATTAAACATCCAATTAAATTCAATTAAAATATAATTTAAAATTTAATTCCTAAGTCACACTGGCTACATTTCAAGAGCTCAATAGCTTCAAGTAGCTACTGACTACCATAGTGGACAGTGCAACTACAGAAAATATACACTAATCTAGTGATAGAAATCAGGTCAATGTTTGCTAAGGCTGGGAGGGGTCAGGCTTTGACTACAAAGGTGACAGAAGTGAACTTTAAGTGGTAATAGAAATGTTCTTGATTATGGAGGCAGTTTCAGGGATTATACACATTTGTAAAAACTCATCAAACAGTACACTTTAAATGAGTACAATTATTACACAAATTGTACCTCAATAAAATTGATTTAAAAAACAATAACAGGGGCAGAGCAGAGGGAGACCTGTACATCTAGGTACCTGTCTATGTAGGGAATCTCCCTAGTGCCTGACCCTGCCAGTTCAGATATTTATTCCAATTTTTTACTGAGTTATTATCTTTATATTTGCTGAAAATGACTGCAGGCATACACTATAGCTGTACACACACTTGTCTATTTAAGGGCAAATTCTTATGTGGTCTAGGAGAAAAAACACAAATAGGTCATTTGGCCCTGGGTGTCACTTGCCCAACAAACATCAATAAACGCTTACAGTACACTTAAGCACTCCACTGAACACTGGAGTTCCACAGTAAAAGGAGCTCCTCAGCACTGGGAAGGAGACAGGCATGCAAACTATTTCAGTATCAAATAATAAATTAAGCCAGATGAAATAAAGGGGCAAAGGTGGGGTGGGGGTGTCTAAAAGCCATAACACACACAAGGGGAGGGAGATGGTAGAGGGCTGCCCTACTATAATGTAATCAGAGAAACCGAATTCAGTCTGGTTGCCACACTAGGCTTTGGAAGGGAGTAATGGGAGACTGGGACATGGGGAGGGTGGGTAGTGAGGACAGAAGGTAACAGCTGGATGCTGAAACTGCTGTCAGCTAACTGAAGTAGCTGAACCTCGATCCTGAAGACAACAGGAAGCCAGTAAGGCAAAGGATGGCAGTGGCAGGGCTTAAGGCGATCCTCACTGAGAGCAGAATGGAGAATGGGAGAGGGAAAGGAAAGACCAGGAGGGAAACCAGTTTTCATTTGGGTCCATTCCTCCTTCCCTGTATCTTCCTTAGGACTTTTGGGAAGGGAGGTTGAAGTGGGGAGGAGCAATCACTCAAGAGATCCTTGCTTTCTTCCCCTATAATTCCCTATAGTATCTATTTTAAGACTCTATTCAATAAATGTAGTAATTCTGCCATAAGCGTTTTTCAACTTACGAAGAATCTATCCAGAGAGAAAGTAGCAAGGCAGATGATCGCTATCATGAGAATGGTATGCACACACTTGGGACCAGGAACAGCAGCCATGTGTGTGGCTAACAGGCCATGACTGCTCACCTCCCACACCCAGGCAGACACTGACAACCCATCACAGCACTTATCCCGTCGGGGTCCACAGAGGGTCCCAGAACCCTTCCAAAGGCAGTACTCCAGGCAGGCACTGCTGATCAAATTCAGCTAGCGGAAGAAAAAGCTTATTTGCCATTCCTGATGCAGACCCTTGGTTTATCACTAATAGATGGCACAGGGGCAAGACTGGAGGTCAGCAAACTTTTCCTCAAAGAGCTGTATAATAAATATTTTAGATGTTGCAAGCCCATATCGTCTCTGTGGCATCTATTCACCTCTGCCAATGAAGTATGAAAATGGCCAGAGGCAACGTGTAAACAAATGAGCACGGCTATTATAAAACTTTATGTATGGGCACTAGAATTTGAACTTCACATAATTTTCATGTGTCATGAAACAGTATTGTTCTTTTAATTTTTTTTCAATTATTTAAAAGTATAAAAAGCTATTCTTAGCTTGCTGTGGTAGGAGAATAAAATCAGGCAGTGGAACAAATCTGGCCTCTGGCTATAGTCGCCTGACCCTTGGGTAAGACAAACTTCCTGGACATCTGTGTTTTGGGTCTTAGAGTCTTAAGTAAGAAATATTAGAAACAATGCTAACTTGGTGATCTAGGAGCCCTATCTTTTCATCAAAAAGAATCTCACAATTCTGCACATAAACTTTATTTTAACGGACGGGAAAATATATAATGATCAAGAGCCACTAAGTATTAAGTAGTACTTTAAAATAAATATGAATTTTATTAATCAGTCTTTACATATACACACACACACACACACACACATATATATATATATATATATACACACACACACACACAGCAATACAGATAGGTACAAACATATTTATTCCATCTGCAAAGTTTAACATGCACAGAATTTATTGGGCCCCATACAAAATTTTCAGAGTTGGAAATACTGCTCCAGATGAATAGGGCCATCGGTTCCCAGGACACAGCCAAGCAAGGCTTCTCATCCTCTAGGCTGGACACCCTCAATAATCAAAACATGCCATCATCAATGGTTACAATGGCTCTAAGTCCTCCTGTAACCAGAGCAAAGGGCTTTGCTTCCAGAGCACCTGTTGTGTCTAATGGATGAAGAACGGGTTTTAGGGGCTCTCCCAACAAACACCTTTCTTTGATCCCTCTTCTAGTGAACGGCAGTAATGCGTGGATTATAATGGGGGCACAGAGGGGAAATTCTGAATGTTTGGTTGATGGTGATTTTTTTTTTTTTCAAATAAAAGAACTGAGAAACAGGAAAGAGAAAAAGGAGATTCCTACACCCCAAAACAGAATTTGAAGGACTTTACCTGTGTTAAATTGATATGACCTGGGAAACCATTTAGGAAAACAGTTTTAAAAAACAGGAATCACGCTGTCTGCCAGTGCGAAAACCCACAATATGTAGGATTCCAATTTCAACCTTACTTTAATGTGACCATAAAGATCTAGCCTGACACTGGAACTCTGCAAAGCTGAGGCAGCTAAAAACACTAAGCACCTCGGTACCTATCAACGGGGAACCCAAATCACAACACTGCCCCAAAGGGGAGGTGAATTCAATGAGCAAGGTTAAACATGGGGAGGTACTCACCTGAAACGGGTAAAGTGCAGACTGTTATCTGGAGATGTAAGTGTATGTTCTGGAGGGAGAACGGGTCTCGTTCTGAGCACTGGGAGGCACATTTAAGAAATCCCAAATCAAAATAGTGTCATCATGGGAGCTGCTGATGATCTGAAATTCATCAAACTGTAGCCGAAACACACGTCCAGAATGTTCCTGTGAAATATAACAACTAGATGAGTAAAATGAGACCTTTACAATCCCTCATATCTCACCATCAGTGATCTGGTGCAGGCTGGAAATGCAGCTACTTATTCATGCTTTCTAAATAATGTTCCAGAGCTTACTGACCTTTGTCCTTCACCCCACTTTGGCTTCTCCCTCTAAGCCTTTGCTTTGAGTTCATCTTTATATCTGAGATCCTTGCTCATTAATATGTCAAAGAAGAAAAACTAAGTGATCGCTTCACCAAGGATCTTGGAAAGGTAAACAATATTAAATACCCCTGCTTGATACACTGTAAAAGGCAGAGCCAGAAGGATAATGTCTTTAACATTACCAAGAATATCTATCTCAACCACAGCCAAAATCAAAATTAATGGTGAAATAGAAGCATTCTCATTACAATCAAGAAGACAACAAGAATGGCCCTAACCATAGTTCTGTATGTTCTAATCACTGCAAGAAGCAAAGAAATAAAAATAAAAGGTAAAGCTACTGAAAATAAGAACAATCTATCAATATTTTCAAACAACTGTCTCATTAATGGAAAAAAAGCAACCAGACCATTAGAAATAATGAGACTGCCAAAGTTGCTAACGCAAGATTAGCATATAAAAATAAAATATTTTTATATGCCAAAGCACTAATCCAGACAATATAGACTGAGGGGGAAATTCCACCATAATAATACAAACATATGCTGTATTATAAAAATATAATGTAACCAGATACCCATATCAAGAAATCTCCCAAATCTATAGGAAGGAAATACTCTATGCGGAAACCAGTCCACCTACAAATGACGACACCTGCTTTCACATTTTAAGTTGTATTAATGCTCCCTAGGGAGGAGCTAATTATAATGTAAACGTCAATTATTCTCTGATTTTGGCTAAACAAAATGAACAAAACTGTGCATTTCTCTGAAGGTACACTGTGGGATATGCAAGCTTTCCTGTGATACACCTAGGTAGGGCTATCTGCAGGTAGCCAACCTCCAGCGCAAGAACCGCTCCCATTTCAACAGACGACATACCACCAACGTGCGCAAACACAAAGTGCTTGCTGGGGCTCGAGGGTCAAGAGCAGCTTGCAAGTCCCAAACCTTAATTTTCCTGAAAAAGAAAAGGAAACTGCAATTAGTAGTGCATCTGAACACTATTAGAAAAGCTAATGGAGAACATGCTTATGTTTTTATAAGTTATTTAAACCAATGACACTTGATTTTGGGTAAAATAAGGACCTCCACATTCTCAGAATTGCTGAAACTGTGAAGAAGTATTTTTTAAGGGAGACAAGAAAACAACTTCAGGCTATCTAAATTCAGTTCCTGATGTGATAATCTATGTCACGAAATTCATTAATCAGGGGGCTCTCTGGAGCTGAGTAGGTGCTGCTGACAGAAGCTAGGGCTCTCTGTGAAATTCCACGGATACCTTTCTTCAAACTAAGCAAATGCTCTAAGTTAATAATAGGAGCATAAACAGACCAACTAGTCCGTTAGTGAAGTATACATAAGGTCACCTTGAAAGGTTTACAGTTGCCATTTGCTCATTTAAAAAGTCATGAGGCTTTTTAAAGAGTATTTGTTCAATTAACCAAAAGGGGAAAGGAAATGTATCATTGAAAACACACACACACACACACACAGCTGGCTTAATTTAGGGCTAAGGCAAAGAACTGAATTCCTGCACAACCTAAGCTACTCCCAAAGTTTATAATAATGGTTAAAAGTGTGGGGCGCCTGGGTGGCACAGCGGTTAAGCATCTGCCTTTGGCTCAGGGCGTGATCCCGGAGTTATGGGATCGAGTCCCACATCGGGCTCCTCCGCTAGGAGCCTGTTTCTTCCTCTCCCACTCCCCCTGCTTGTGTTCCCTCTCTCGCTGGCTGTCTCTATCTCTGTCAAATAAATAAACAAAAAATCTTTAAAAAAAAAAAAGTGTACGCACAGGAGTTACAGAGGCTCTGCTCCTGTAGGAGCTGGGCCAAGAGCCGGCATCCTTCTGGGCCTGAGCGGCCTGACTTGAGCGGGCGGTGCAGTAGCATCCGCCCTCCATTACACAGAAAGGCTCTAACACAGAACCGGCACATACACAACTGCTAAATATACAGCGCTCGTCTTCCGTCTAGATCCAGTGACAGCAGCGCATTTCAAAATCTGAAATACATACCCATCATAGGCCCCACTGACAATCCTCTTGTTATCAAACCGGATGCATCGGACCAATTCTTCATGTCCTTCTAGGACTCTTAAACAGGCACCACATTCGATATCCCATAGCCTTGAAAGTAAAACAGATCTCTGTGAAACAACTTCCCACGCGATTCACACTACCCTGGAGTTCCTCATATCTGTCCCATACGTGATTTTCACTCTCCTGGACTTCTTTGTGTCTATCTCACTCCCAGTCCATGCTATCCATGCAGAAAGATATGTATGTATATTTATACCATTTGTATATTTTAAAGCACTAATTTGGGGGACGGCTGGCTGGCTCAGCTGGAAGAGCGTATGACTCTTGACCTCGGGTCATGAGTTCGAGCCCCACGTTCGGTGTAGAAATTACTTCAATAAATAAATAAAAACTTTTTTAAAAAAGCACTAATTTGGATAGAAGCCTTCTCATTGTATTTCCTTTTATTCAGTTTTTTAATCACATGCATGTATTACTATTTAAATAAGATCAACGAATAAGAAATTTCAATTATATTTAGTCCCTAGGCATTCTCTTGATGTCTGACTTGGTGAAACCATGTAGCCAAATGGTCTAACAAGGACTTTTCGGGGGGAGACAGGGATTGTAGGCTGTAAAGAAGAAAAGGCATGTCTGTGTGTGGGTCGGGGGAGGATATAGTATGTACAGCCAGGGGCGTTAGGCTTCCACCCCAGGCACTTCTGACCCGAGTCCATGAGGCCCACTGAAGTTGGCACCAGTGCACCAGCAGGGTAGTCTCCCTCTCCTGAGGCGGCTCAGGGACACCCCTTCCTAGATAATCCTGCATATTAGGGCTGTCCAGTTTACAAGGTCACAGTGGGAGCCTCTCATGAGGTATATGAAGCGTCTCAGAAATATAAACGCAGAGACTACATCCAGCCTTTATCTTGGCGTATGATTTATATACAACTATTCTGAAGACTGAGATTTTTACGTTTTCCTATTATTGATTTTTCTACATTGTTTGCAAAAAGAAATCATAGCAAACTAAACATGTATAAAACAAAGTTAGCAAACTAATTCTGTAACAACCCTTTCTTAGCTTCCCTACCAGTAGCTCTTCCTATCCGCCCCATGAATATTTTCGCACAGCCACCCTCACAAATATTCTCATTAGTGTCCATGACGATGGCTTCTCTAACCTACTGTGAACAGAGCCATTCAGCACTGCCACTGACTCCAAAGTGGTCCCCTCTATAAACTATAAAGGAATATACATTATTTCTCTGTAGAACCTCAGAGAGCCCAAAGAGAAAGTTAAGGACTGTCACCTGCTGCAACAGTTAAGGAATACAAAGTGCCAAGATTCAGGTTCTCACTTGACTTTTATAACACCTTAAAACTTAAAATGATAAAAGAAAACGCACAGCAGTTTAAGCTCTATTGTTGTGGTTTCATTCCCTCCTTCCTCCCTTCTTTTAAAAATTATCTTGAAACCAGTCTTTATCTTGCCCAAACATTAAACAATTTGGTTATAAAAAAGGTACTGGCATATGTTAGGACAATGCGAAAATGATTAAGGATTGGTAAATAGATATTTAAGGGAAGTTCTTAATAAATAAAATGTTTAAGGATAGTCCTATTTATTAGAAAGCGAGGTCATTGCTGAGGTCATTGAGCATTGGGAGGAAGAAAGGGGGATAAAATACAAGACAAAACAGGAGTGGGTGATTCTGTAATGCAGTCTTTGTGTGAGACAGATAAATAAAGTACACTCCTCCCAGCTGTTAGCAAGGGAGACAGGAACTACAGGTAAGGAAAAGTAGAAAGTCAGGCCAGAGTGCCCTCTGTTCTGAAAGGTTCTGGTATTAAGGGATCTTGGGTGGAACTGATGTTATAAACCATGTGTATTGGGAGAATCCGTTTACCCGTTTCAGTATGCAGAGCCAAACAGATTAAAATAAGTTTCTTTTTTGAAGTATCTCCAAAGGCTCGGAGTCTTTCAAACATCAGGACTGGGAGGGGAGTCAAAAAATATGGCAAAAATTGGCCTGCCCTGTCAGCACACCAACTTCTACCCACCTTATGGTATTATCTGATGATCCGCTAACAACCAGCCGATCCCTGTACTGGAGACAGGCAATGCCTCGCTTGTGCCCATTCAGAGTACGAACAAATTCACAGGTACTCGTGCTCCAGACCTGTAGAACAGATTAGCAATATTTTAAGAATAAATGCAGAAAAGTCCCCTCACAATACACCTTTTTAAAAAAATCAGAGCTCCTAAGAATGACCAAAATACTTGACTATAAAATATGGTTCTGAGGCTGGGGGACAGATTGGCCAGCATACAGTTTTCTTGGCTGCAGAGTGATAAAACAGGAATGAAACACAGAGGGAAGCTGTGAAGTCTCCAAACCTTGAGATATTCACAAAGAGAACATCTCCTGGATGGTTCAGACATTCACTTGCCTAGAAGGAAGAGCGTGGGCCAGATTTTATGTTTTCATGCCAGCTGACATGTCAAATCCAATGTAACTGATGTGAAAAAGTTTCACCTTTCACATCCTCCTCTTTACCAGCATAGTTTCTTGAACAGCTCCACTTGTTTTGACACATCACTCCTAATATTATGTATGTGGAATAAATAATCCCTCTTTTGTGAAACCATCTGCAAGACTTAGATGTTCACAGACACACTTAATATATTACAAGCCAAATAAGGAGACGCAAAGCAACCAAAGTGCCCTGAATTATTTTACCAGCTGCATTTGTAGTTGAATAGGATAACTAGATATCCACATGCAAAAGAATGAAGTCGGACCCCTAACTCACACGATACACAAAAATTAATTCAGAATGGATCAAGGGCCTAAATGTGAGAGCTGAAACTATGAAACTCTCAGAAGAAAACACAGGAGTAAATCTTTGTGATCCTGGATTAGGCAATTGTTTCTTAGACATGACAACAAAAGCACAAGTAAGAAAAGACAAAAATTGATAAACTAGACTTCATCAAAACTGAAGTCGTCTGTGTTTCAAAGAACACCATCAAGAAAGTGAAAAAAGAACTCACGGGATGGCAGAAAATATTTGCAAATCATTTACCCGATAAGGGACTTGTACCAGGATATATAAAGAGCTTTTACAACTAAACAATAAAGAAAACGATCAAATAATTCAATTTTTAAGTTAAAGATTTATATAGATGTTTCTCCAAAAAAGATATAAAAATGGCCAAGACACACCGAAAAGATGCTCAATATAATTAGTCACTGGGGAAATGGAAACCAAAACCAAAGATACCACTGCACAACTACGAGGATGGCTGTAATAAAAGAGACAGACAATAACAGGTGCTGGCAAGGATATGGAGACACCCTCCAGGCTGATCTTATGCAACAGCTGTTTTGTAAAAAGGCCCAAACCCTCTTGACTTGAGGCAGTGATCTCGTTCCAATTGGTGTGACTGAGCGGTGAGTGAATGACTGCATACAAACCCTACTTGTCCAGCTTCCAGACCACTCAATCTAAAGTTTGATGCTACCTTTGTGATTTGTGGGGCTAGAAACTAGACACTAGAATGCTAACTAGTGCTGCTCATAAGAAGGTTTTCTGAGCCAAATCCAAGCACTCGCATATTGCTGGTGGGATTTTAAAATGGTATAGCCACTTTGGAAAAAAGTTTGGCAGTTCCTCAAAATGTTAAACCCAGAGTTACCTTCCAAGAGAACTGAAAATTTATGTCCGTGCAGAAACTTGTACACAAATGCTTATGGCAGCACTGTTCATAACAAATAAAAAGTGCAAGCCACCAAAATGTCCATCAACTGACGGGTGGACAAACGGAACGTGGTACATCCACAGTGGAATTTCGTTCAGTCGTTAGAACGAACGACGTACTGATACATGCTACAATATTCACGGATGAACCGTGAAAACACTGCACGAAGTGCAAGAAGCCAGACAGAAAAGGCCACATATTATATGATTACATTTACACGAAATGTCTAGGAGAGCCAAGTCCATGGACAAAAAGTAGATGAGTGGCTGCCAGGGACCAGGGGGCTGACTGTCAATAGGTATGAGGTTTTTACAGAGGGCAGTGAAAATGTCCTGAAACGAGAGATGGCTAACCAACACTGTGACTATACTAATGGCCACTGGATCGCATACATGGTGAATCTTACGGTATGTGAATTCTATCTCAATGAAGTTGTTATAAAACCAGAAGCTAACATTAAAACAAGTTAATATGGATACTGCAGCCAGTGCACCTACCACATCCTGTGAATCACCCCGGACTACAACTGTTCGTCTCATGCCTGCCACCCACCACACGCTGAGCTTCTTGAAGGTAGGGAGGGATGTGGCTTATTCATTGTCGTATCTCCAGCATCCAGCCCAGGCTCTAGGGCATGGCAGGTTCTCAAAATTAAGTAAATAATGAATAAATCAAACCTCAGCTCTGCCACTAACCGGCTGTGTGGTCTCCAGCCCAGTTCTTCACTCTCCGAGCCCCCACTGTAAAATGGAGGCAATACCTACCTCAACAGAGTGCTGGTTTTCACAGTAATGAAAAGCTCCTAGCCCAGAGTATACACGTTCCACAGGTTAGTCGACAGTGTCATTTCACGCAAAAGAGGGCTGCTCTGTATCCTGGACCCATGACCCTTTCCTCCTACCTTGCCCGTGATTCCAGAAGCATGAAGAATGGGACTGCCTCAAGAGATGAAGCACAAATGGAGGAGAATAAAGATCTTGCCAGGTACCAGGTTGGTAAAAGCCACCTCTATTTTCTCTGTGTTCTAATAGGGACAGGAGTAAGCAGAGTTATGACCGAAGACACACTCACTTTGATGGTTCTGTCACCAGAGGCAGACACGATGTATTTATCATCAAAGTCCACTACATTGACAGCAGCGCGGTGGCCAACCAGGACACGGCGTAAAGTGATATCGGTGGCAGAAGCCATGTCCCACACAGCGATGGAGCGATCCTTGGAACAGGTCACCATCAGTCCGTTGCTGAAGCGTAAGTGCAGTACAGCCTCGTTGTGGTGGATCAATGTGTTCAGAACTTCACCCGTGTTCACATCCCAGACTCTAGATGAGAACAGAAAAGCCCAAAGTGTCCTTGTTAAGACAACCAGGAAACGAGTCTAGGGTCTGTGCCCTGGGCCCATTCTTAGTAGTAGGCTGGAGAGGTATAAGCTTCACTTGTATTTGGTGACTGGGATCTGACACCTCAAATCACGCTTAAAAGGAGCCCCCATCAGCAATTATTCTATTTGCTGAGAAGTACTGAGAGGGCTTCAAAAAAGGAACAATCCTGGCTCTGCCCAGGTTTAGGTTTATTTAAAGTCGGGTATTCAGGGACAGTGCTTGTACACTTGTGTTGAGGACAACAAAATGATTCTTCAACTAGATGGGCTCCGCAGGGAGTCTGAGATGACAGGGGAAGGCGTTCACTTGGCAGCTGGGGAATTGAGGACAGTTTCCAAGCTTAAGGTTCTTCTTGATCTTTGACAGGCCTCTGAGTCTCTTATTTATCCACTGCAAACTAGAGACTGTAAGTCATGACATCTCATCAATTTCCACACTCATCTAGTTACCCAGCTGCTTTATGGACAAAGCCAGCATCCCAACTGCTTCATCCATGATATATACAGGGTTCTCAGGGGCAGCCCTTTCACGCCATAGCTTTTCTGTAAACCCAATCTCCCAAGAGGACAAGTTCACACACAGCAAAGGAGAAAAGACGCAGGCTTATATGGCAAAAGTAGTGGCCTAGAAGCATTGAGTCCAAGAAAGGATACTAAGCATGCTGGTGACTTTTTCAAATATCTGGAGCATGGTCTCCCAGGAGAAAGCTAGCCTAATACTTGGTAATGTGCTTTTATATGAAAGTACACTGCCATCTCTGTAACATACAGCAACAGGAACAGCACCTACTTAAGAGAAGTTAGCTTTGCAGCCTACTTTGTTCAAATAAACCTACACCTAAAAAGTGGTTTTGAAATACAACATAAACACACATATACAAAGTATGTGTGCGCTTCTACCAGAAAAGGTGCAATCTCAGTCTTCTCATGGAAGGTATGTGAGTTCAGACCAGTGAAGCCAAATCACTCACCTCACTGTAGAGTCTGAAGAACCAGTCACAATGACACGTTCATCATACTGGAGACAAAGGACAGAGCCAGTGTGTCCTGTTAACACTTTCAAACATTCCAAGCTGGTTTTATCCCAAATCTATTGAGACAAGATCAACCACAAAGAGTGATTTAGTGTATCACATTCTGATAAATGTGTTTGTCTCTGAACTATAAAATAAAACAGACCTGTGTTATAGTAAATAAGAGCAGTTAAACTTCAAACAGGTGGAAAATGACAAAAAGGGAAGAGGCAATATTGAATAATTCCAAAGTAGATGTACTATTTTGCTTACTTTGTCACTCTAATGATTGTACTTATTACATTTAACAGCCTTATAAGGGGAATTTTTGAACTCTGAAAACAGCTGGCTTATCCTCTGAAAACAAGGTGACAGTATCTATTAGGAGCCTTTAAACACGCATACCCCCTAACCCATTATGTTTATTTATAAAAATTTTAAAATAAAAAATGTTGGACATTTTAGAAAAATTTCAAAGTAAACTATGAAGTTTTTAATGAAAGAATAGAATGCTTTATTACAGTAATGGTTTTTAAAAACCAGAACAAAAGCCATCTATATAGTGACATAACCAGTATGTATGTATATTTTAAAAAAGAAAAACACAGAAGGCAAGAAAATGTTAGTAATAGTTGGTTTTGTTCTCTGAGTGCGCTTTTTCTCCCTTCTTTTGCTCTTTCCAATATTTTCCAAGTCAATACTGTCCCCATATAATGGGGGATGAGAAATCTTTTTTTTAAAAGATTGGATTTTTAAAAATAGATTGTGTGGACCTATTTCTTCCCTTGTAAAATAATACTATCATGATTTACAGCGTCCATCAAGTTTACTGCACATAGCCAAGATACAACAAGTGATGCAGACATTTAACTGTCTTTCTACAACAGCAAGGCTTGCTTCTAATTTCTGACCAATTCGAACCAATTACTTTGAAAGAATGATTAGTGGGGTGCCTGGGTGGCTCAGTGGGTTGAGTGTCCAACTCCTGATATCAGCTCAGGTCTTGATCTCATGATCATGGGTCTGAGCCCCACACTGGGTTCCACGCCCAATGTGGAGCCTACTTTAAAAAAACAAAACAAAACAAAACAAAAATCTTTTTTTTTTTTTTTGGAAGAGTGATTAGTGATCCAGGATTGGTACAGAATGAAGTACAAAAAGTTTCCAACCACTGGTCTAGATGATCTCTCTAAAACACACCTCTGCTCTACTGTTTATGGCTTATAAATCAAATGCATGCCCATTTTAAATTAAACACAGTATACCTCTATGAACAGAATTCTTTAGAAACACATCCAATGTAAATGACGTGTAAGCCCATGGCCAGCCTACGCTTTGACAAGGTCCTTATAAACCATTTTTATCTATTCCTTAAAGGATAATTGCCAAAATTATTATTAATTAAATTAATTAAACAGTGGCCACAGGTTATCAGGGCTATCGTGGTCAAATATGTTTTGGAAGTCAGGAAACACCGGATGTCTCTACTGAAGACCTTCTCAGAGTCTTTCTATGCCACTCTATCCTGTAAATTTCTAAGAAGGAGGTACAGCACGCAGTCAACTTGAGGACAGACCAACGGAAATTATCCAGAAAAGAGAGGAGAAAAAAAGATTGGAGAAAAAAAAATGTAAGACAATATCAAAAGATCTAGTATTTATGTAATGAGAGTCTCAGAAGGAGACAGAAAGAAAATGGTGCAGAAAAAATATGGGAAAAATAATGGCCAAAGACTTGAAATTTGGTGAATGAAAGACATAAATATAGATTCAAAAAGCTCCATGAAAGACTTCCTAGATATGACATCAAAAGCATAATCCAGAAAAGAAAAAAGTGGTATATGACACTTCATTAAAATCAAAATCTGCTCTATGAAAGATATCCTTGAGAAAATGAAAAGACAAGACTGGAAGAATATACTTGCAAAACATATATAAAAAAAAGGAAAGAACTCTCAAAGTGCAATAATATGAAAACGAAGAACCCATTTTAAAAATGCACCGAAGATCCAAACAGATACTTCACCAACAAATACACAGATGGCAAAAAAGCACAAGAAAAGATGCATGTTATCATCAATCGTTGGGGAAATGTAAATTTTTTTTTAAGATTTTATTTATTCATTCGACAGAGAGACAGCCAGCGAAGAGAGGGAACACAAGCAGGGGGAGTGGGAGAGGAAGAAGCAGGCTCCTAGCGGAGGAGCCTGATGTGGGGCTCGATCCCAGAACGCTGGGATCATGCCCTGGGCCAAAGGCAGATGCTTAAAGACTGAGCCACCCAGGCCCCTGGGGAAATGTAAATTTAGACCAAAATGAGGTATGTCTACATACCTGTTAGAATGGCAAATATCGAAGGGGGGGAAAAAACTGAGAATACCAAGGGCTGCCAAAGAGAACTCTCATACACTGTTGATAGGAACATAAAATGGTATTGCCACTTTGAAAACCAGCTTGGCCATTTCTTAGCAACAATACCACTCCTACATTTTTACTGAAGTGAACTGAAAACCTATGTTCTGGCAAAAACTGGCGTACATGTTTATAGTGACTTCATTTGTAATTGTGAAAACTGGAAACACGGATGTCCCGCAACAGGTAGATGGATAAACACATTGGGGTACACCCATAAACTGGATTACTACTCAGTGACAAAAAGGAATCAACTATTGCTAAATGATGAATCTCAAATGCACCATGCTAAGTGTAAGAAGCCAGACTCAAAGGCTACATACTGTGTGAGTCCATTTATAGGATATTACCTAAAAGGCAAAAGTGTAAGGGCAGGAAAAAAAGATTTTAAAAAAGGTCAGCACCTAGAGGGAAGAATTAAACACAAAGGGGCTGAATAAGGGAACTTTTGGGGATAATGAACTGTTTTATATCTTGATTTTTGTTATGGTTACACAATTCTTTGTGCTTGTCAAAACTCAAAACTTTATACCGAAAAGAGTGAATTTTCCTGAATGTAAATTATAACTTGAAAAAAAAGAACAGTAAAAAAAAAAAAAAAAACCCCACGATGTTTTCTTAAATATGAGAAAATAAGCTACAAACAGTATAAAACAAAATCTGTCAGATCAGCTGCCAAACATTAAACACAGAGAAATGATCCAGTTTATCTACTATTGAAAAGTGAATTAAAACATACAAATATAAATTGCTCTATCATTCTTTTGTGTTATCATCTGAGCCTCTGTCAGCACCCATAAAAGGTAATGACTTTGATTTACAGGCAAGTTAGCAACACTTCCACCAGCTAGCAAAGTCAGCAAGAGCCCTGTGACACTGAGATATTTTCAATGTGCACCGAAACACAGAATATAGAGTGTGAATGTGCTTAGAGAAGGATAAGAAGTGAGACAATCCAGGGGTCTGGTGTTAGTACAGCGAAATACTCTGGCTCTAGTTTTTTAGAACCACACTGAGAGCTGCCAAGATGGAGTGGAACAGATAAAAAAACAATCTGGAGTAAACGGAGAGATTCAGTGATCTAGTGTCTAACACATAACCACAATTCTAAAAATACTACATACAAAATACAGTCATTCACCTTAATAGAATTATCTCGTAGGCCACTGATAATTTTTTCATCATCATACTGTAAACAGTAGACACCTTTACTATTTTCAGAGCGGCACTGAATCCTTTGCAAGTTGTGTCGTCCACACCGCCAGTTAGATTCTATAGTCTAGGGGAGGAAAGGAGGAAACAGATGAGTTTTTGTGAATCAACTATTCTATTAGGCTTCAGACTTTAGTGTTGCTTCCAGGAACAGCATACCAGATACCCCATCTTGGTCTGCATAACTGTCTGTGGATAGGAATCATGCTCTTTTCCAAGTAAGACATTATTAGCCCAAGAGTGTTTTTTCTCAAACGCTCCCTGACTGTCTGGCAACCATCATAGGATTTCCAATGAGTTTAGGTTGGGTTTGAAAAAAAATGGCCTAGACAGAACTCAGTATGTTTAAAGAATGCCTTTTGCACCCAAAACATACAAATAAACAGTAACTCACTGGGTCACTCTCTAATGCCAATTAAAATATTTGGCAGAAGACCACCACCACCATTAAGCATATACTGACAATCTATGTACCCATCCAAAGCATTGTCTTCGTCACTGAGAAAAGGTTTTGAACAACCATTACATGCCAACTACTACAGAAAAAATTTTATTTGGTATCCGCTTTTAATCTTCTCCCAGACTGAAAGGTCCTTTAGAATAAGAATGGCACATTTCCACCCCGGATTCTCATTCTTTCATCATTCATGCAACATTTACCAAGATGCTCCCTTATTCCACAATACTGACTGTGCTAGGCACTAGGGATGAAAAAAACAGGAAGCATACTGCTTTCAAGGGAGCTAACCACTCGAGGCACACAGGTATCTGGAACTGGATATACTCTAAACATGTTTATTTGGCTAAATGATCCACACATTAACCTTGGAAGGATGTCCGTATTATTTCCCTTTGGTAAATATGGGAAGAGTTTAATTTTCTGAGGCCCCAAAACTAGTAGCTGGACTAGCTGGAAATTATCCCCAGTTCTTCCTGACACGGAGTCCATGTTTTCCACTGAAATATACAGTGCCTATAAAGAAGCCTAGTCCTAGCTACTGAGGCAGTGAACACAGAGCATAAGATCAGTAACAATTCCAGATAAAATATGAGTGTCAAATGAGTGATTAAAACTGTAAGTGCTGTAGGACACTTACATGAGATAAACAGACCTATGGCTTCACACCGGTGGGGAAAGTTTAAGGAGAAAGTGGGTCATGCCCAGAGCACTCAAAGACCTAACCTTTGGTAGTGGATAGGAGGCATTTTCAGGATCAAAGGACACAGTATTTCCACTAAGAACCACCAAAGTGTAAACTCCAAATCCTGGAAATTAGGGGGCACACTGGACTAAAATAACTGGTTACATCTGAGTTCAGGATATAGTTTGAAAGATTATCTCTGAGTAGTTAATTATCCGAGCAGCTAAAAGTTTAATTAGTTGCTTTGCTGAAGAAAGGTGACAGATCTCATCTTCATTCACAGTAAGCACTTACTTACTGGCTCTGCTGACTTCTAACAAACTGTATTTCCTCTTGCGTTGAAGGCGGTATGCTTCTGTGTGCTCTAAAATGTTAAAAATCTACTGAAATGTTATGTGCCAGGTACTATGCTTTCATAACACTATGCTATGTGTTTTAAATATTTTATAGCCAATTTAATCATCACAACTCTGAAGCTGAATTTATTGTCCTCGTTTCACAGAAAAAGAAACGAAAGACTGGAAATGGTGATATACATATGCCTAAAAGGAAAATGTTTCATCATTTGTGGCCTTTGTACTTCGCACAGGAGCCTGGAAATCTAACCCCTGCCCTCAAAGAGCTCCTATGCACAGCCCTGAGAGAGGGCAGGATCACATATTTCCAACACCCACGGGAGGAAGGCAGTGCCACGGAGACGCCAGGAGCGCGAGAACCCTCCTCTGCCCATCTGCTACCAAGTCAGAGCCTCTTAGGCAGCGTCATCGTTTCTAGTAAGTTTGTAAAATGTGAGAAATAAAAGCACATTCCAAAACCAAAAAAAAAAAAATTAACTCACCCCACCTCCGCTACCGCTACTGACACAGGTAACAATCCGTCGTATAAGCAACTTTTTGAAAAGGGGTCCAGAAAAAAAGACTTACTTAAACTGAACTCAATGCTTAAAATCATTTAGAGAACTCACATATTTTTAGATAGTGCCTGAGCCCCCCCCCAGCAAGCTAAGTATACCAGGAAAATGCTGACTTAGGAGACAGATGTAGCGGTAACAAGTCTTACTCACGGCCAGTGACTCCTGGCAGCGGTCACTGATGTTCAGGCCACCCCCTATGAGGGCCCAGAGTTGCTCCAGGATGCGTGACTCCATATAAACCCAAAGTATTACCAAGTTATGTAATATATCTTTTATGTGTATATATGTATGTATATGTATACACACACACATACATGTATATGTATGTATATATATACACACATATATATATATCAGGTTATTTTTAAAATTCATATAGCTGCTTTCAGTTACAAAATAATCGCTTTAAAATATTGAATCAGTAAGTAGCTTTGTTACTCTATATGTATCAATGCAAAAGAAAAGTACATTCACTATCACATGGGAGACTGAAAAAAATAATTTCATGTAAAAAGAGGAAGTCGAGGAATCCCCATACCGAAAAGAATTTCCTCCATGCTCTCCCCCTCTCCTGGAAAATATTTTCTAGAACTGGGTGACTTGATTACAGTCGTTTACTGGACCTAAAGATAAGCAGAGAGGACTGAAGACGAGCTGGGGTGAGGCAGTTGTCAGCCTGGGGTGCACACATTCCCGGAGATGTCTGGACAGAGAACACCACCCGATGTGAAAGGCTGAGCCATACCGTTGATCTCTGGCCCTCAAACAAGAAGCAGAGGCCAGGACCTCTCAAATGCTCTGCTAGATAACAGGCTCTTGTTCTAAGTTGAACGGAAGTTAAGAAATAGGAAATGGCTTAGCTTCTCAACATTCAGAAAAGAGACTAATGTTCTAAAATACAATTCTGAATTTAAAAAGAAAAGGACTGCCAGATAATTCTTGATAGGTCATTTTAGGAAGCTCCCACTTAGGGCTGTGTTAAAAAAAAATTAGTAAGTTCCTGAATCCCCAAACACCTGTAGTTTCTGTCTCAAAATGCCAAGACAGGGACACTAAACCAGTTCCGGGAGCTGATCGTTTTGCTGCACACCAATCTCACGTAATTCCTAAGACTTCACTCTTCTCAATTCCCCAGGCCACCCACAAAAGAAAGCAGCACTCTCTGCTGACTGTGCCTGCCCAAAATACTACCTACCACCATATTTGAAGACCTCAACTCTTACTAGAATGCTTGTAAGCCAGGTCTTTTAAAAACAAATAAATAAATAATAAAAAACTAGGCCTTTAAAAATGGAAGGCAGCCCACTGTGGTACAGAAAATACCTAAGTCAGTTAGCAGCTTTGGCAAAATGAGATGGGACTGTCTGAACTGCAGTTTCCTCCTCTGTAAAAATGGGAAAAATAACATCTACTTCCTCAAAACTGTTGTAAGGATCAAATGAGCTTACATATGTAAAGTACTCGTCACAGTGCCTCAAATGACAGCAGACATGTTCTTCCTCGTTTGCGGAGACCATGGACCAAAATGAGTAGGCCATGACCAAAAAAATCGTCTCACCAAAATGTCAGGAATGGCTGTCTCGGTCTAGGCTGATATTTAATGCTGCTAGCCCGAGCCCTCTCTAACCATTCCCAGGAAGAGCCTCAGCCTTCCAACGCAATTCAACTATGAACTCCAGCAGCCGGGATACAAGGCATACACAGGTGCACCTCTTTAATTATGCAGATACCTGCCATTTCGCTTCGACATCATGTGATATGGCTACTGTAGAGGAATATTTCGTGTTTTTGAGAACTTGTAAAATCCCCTTACCCTGTGCAAATTTTCAAAATACTGGGAAAGCAGCCATGATACACAGAGTATACAGAGGCATTTAAATTGGCAATAGAGTGAAAACAGATGTCTGAGTATGGAGGAATAACATTATTTTTAGAAGCCTAAACACAACTGGGTGGGTGGGCAAGTTTCAGCATTTTCTGGTCAGGACAATATTAATATCAAGTTTGCAAACCACAAAAAAGCTCCCCACTTTCCCTGAATAAAATGTGGTTTATTAAAAGGTGCGATACAACACACCATCATCTTACCAGTGGTCTATTCCGAGGGGAGTGCTTCAAAGGCTTTAATCCAGTGAATAAAGAGGGAAAAGACACATTACATGAAAGAGTTTGCCACTATTCTGAGATGGCAACAGAAAAAATCCAAGTGCAAGACACAGAATTCTGATTGACTGGAGCCTATTATAACGACTTCCATCTCTGCTGCGAGACGCTTGGCGGGGGCGGGCATGGTAGAATGAAAAGACCATGAGCTGTGGACTAAGAATCTCAGTTTTGATAATTTGAGGGTTAAATTAAATCACTGTGGCAAAGTATCTAATAATAAGCTCAACAGTAACAAGAAGAACAACTGAGACTCTAGATAGTAGAGGAAATATGGCTGCTTCCTTTAGGAATGTGCCTCAGGTTTTCCAGGAATTCCTTCTCACCTCAGAGGTACTCTAAACCTTCTCTTCTCTCTGTGTGGCAAGAACACCCATGAGAGATGAACCTTTGCAGAAAGCTAAGAATTCTTATTTATTCTCCCCAGACTTCATCTCTCACATCTTCACTTCCTGAATAATGGGGATTGGCCACACTAAGCTAGATCCTCAACTTTTTTCTTAAAAATTAGCCAATTTCTGATAAGTCAATGTAGAAGGGCAAGGTCATCTGCTCAGCAAAGTCAAATCTGGAAATGGACAGATGTCAGGAGCCAGTACATGAAATAGAGGTGTCAAAGCACAACGAGAAAAAGGTGTTGTGAGCTGGCAACTTTGCAAAGCACACGGGAACCACACAGAGACTCCGCAGCTGTGTATGGGCAACTGGGCAGGGGACACAAACATCCACTTAGCATTCAGGGTGTAATTTATCTTTCAGCAATGTGCTTAAAACCCTTTAAAACACTATCTTTCCCATAACTGGAACTAAAACAGGCCAATTAATCTTATCTTAACTCATACCCTTTTTTCAAGGATGCTGAGTACGCACACCATCGGGGAAAGATGAGAAGATCACCTTGCAAAGTCCATGGGCGTGCAACAACATACCTCTTTCTCCTTCACCTCCTGAATTTTCCACTTTGAAAACGACAAACAACAACGCTAAGCCTAAAGTTAGGCAATCTCAGTTAAACTCCCATCTCTTCTCTTAGTCTTAGTTTCCCCTTGTTACAGATGGGGATAGTATGTACCTTATAAAAATTAAATGCAATAGTCTATGTAAGTCACCCAACACAGTTCATGGTATACTGCAAAGGATCAAAAGAGGGTACTATAATTATTATATTCTGCCGTAAGAGTTTCATACCAGCCACATGGTCAAGAGCCAAGCCCTTCAGTCTCCCTTTGTTTGATCCATAGATCACTGATACAACTCTCTACATGTGTGTCCACCCTGGACAGAGTACAACATACTCCCAAAACAGAGGAAAAGAACTCTATTTTGATGAGGTACCAGTGATCCACAGTACAGAAAGTTGTATTAAGTGCAGAAGAATGTAAGGCTGATCATAGACTCTGTTCCTCGCTGGCTGTGTGATCTGGGGCAAGCTATTTAACCTGGTGGAGTCTCGGTTTCCTTCACTTTAAATAAGACCACAGCCTACCTTTCGAGGTATTGTTCAGAGTGTTAAATGAAAAAGTATATTATAAAATGCTTCACAAAGTATCTAGCACAAGTAAACACTCTAATATGTGTGATACATTATTTTATATATATATTACTACTATTCATGAATATACCAAAGTATAAAACATTATCCCTTACACTAAGAGATCTAGCCCACAAAAATCTGGAGGAGACTCTTGTGGCCAGCCACTGGGTTTTCCCAAACCACAGTTTAAGAACCACTGGGCAGACCACCGTGATGTAGAGGTTTTGTATCAAATAGGGTTTTCCCCCATAGCTCCATTTCCCTCACATCTGCCTCCTCCACTAACTTTAAAATGTTATTTCAGCCTGAGGAAATGGTTATGGTAGGTGGTGTCACATACTATCACGCTACACAATACTGAGTTCATACTATCGATTAAAACAGTACTCATAAGGATTAAATAAAATAATCTATGTCACCAAAATCTTCAACCTGATCAAAGTTCTTCCAGAGTTCCCGTTTATTGACTTTAATCATCATCCTTCTCATAACAAAGGACCTGCTAAAACTATTCAAGGAAATTTGGAGATACTCTGTAAAGAATAGTTGAAAAAAAAAAAAGCAGAAAGTAATGTAGTTTCTACTATTTTTACAGAAGCAATATCTGGGTACAACTATCTCAGAGTAAGAGACAGCCCCTCTCCCCTGAAATGCACACATACCAACTTAAAAGATTCAAGTTAACACTGTGTCTGTAGGAGCAATTCATTCTAAGTTTTGAACTGCCAATGGATCAATTAATTCCTAAACTTTATGATTTGTCAGGCAGAAGTTTTATATTATTTAGCCTTCCCTAAAAGATTACTTTACAGCTCATTTTAGGGAGCTGTATACTCAAGACAAGGATTTGTGTTTTAAATATGATACTCTAGTCACATTGAGATTTACCATTAACCTAATCATTCCATCAGTTCACATCTGCCTTAAAGGGGGAGATGTGGACTCCCCAAAAGGCACATGTTTCTCCATTAATGAATTTTGGCATAATAACTTTTATGTCTATCACCTGGGGCAGAGGATTACTTCACATTTGGGAAACTGAGTATAACTTTATGGGTGATACAGCACTGCCTAGCAAAGGCTAAACTTTTCGCCAAGGAGGAAATAGTGAAGTAACCAAGACCTGCCAAGAACACATGTGAAAGAGTTAATGAGAAATGCCTGTGCATGTCTTTCCTGGTTCAAGGAAAAGGGCTAAATAATAAAACTGAACTAATTAGAACACACGAATAATATCAAACATCTCCAATGTTTCCCATCAAGTTTACAGAGTTTTACTGGTCTGGTGAAGTTACACTCACATCCAAAATGGTCCAGGAGCATAATTTGCTCTATAAAACCCACTTAACTATTGCTTAGAATCATATTTGAGTCATTTTTATGAAGAAAGTTATGGGAAATTTACAGAGGAAGCTGAGACTGTGCCTTCTCCAGCTCCCTAGAGATGGCTCAAAAATGTGAAACTGCTGACCTGAGAAACTGCGCCTTGGATTTTGGAAAATTTATCAAATTAGAATAAAAAGCTGACTTTGGATTCAGGTTTTAATTCACTGGCAACCTTGCAGACGTACTTCATGTTGTAGAAAAGTCAGATCATTTTTTACAAAAAGGCATTACCTACTCTGAAGAACGGCTGCAGATTATACAGATTATGACACAGTTGCTTTAAGAGTTCAACTTAAAAAAAACATTACCAGCTCCATGTTTTTAGAGCAAAAAACACTCTAAGGCAACATAAAAAGTTGAGAACAAGACACAAAGAGCCCATAAAACAGATAAATCATAAAGTTACCTCTATATCCTGGATAATCTTTGGGTATAATGACCTATAAAATGAATTGGGAGGGCCATCTGTAGGTCTGTTCTTAAACAGGTACTGATCCCTGGCAAATAAAAACAAACAGATGTTACATTTTTGCACATAAAAGGGTGAATTTTATTTAAACAGGGTGCTTACAAAGATACTGTATCTTCCAAGTCTTTTGACAGTTCAGAAGCAGGATTTCTGACCATTAAATTCACACATTAGACATGAGTGTACTTTAATTTCCAGCTCTGTATCGTAATCCTAGACTTTTATTTTCTGAACACCTAACACATATTAATATACCCCTTCATTCTGTAATTTAATAAAAAGTGCTAATGTAACTTTGTGAAAAACCTTACTTGGTACACATCAAACTTCCTCCCACGAAGAAAATACAGCCCTAATCCTCACTCACACCGCAAACCGTACTCCCATCTCCAACACTCTCTCCATGCTAAGTGGGCCAGGGTATGTAGGTGCACAAAGCTATAAAGCTGGGCGTAAGCTAATGGATTATCTGAAAACTCCTGCCTGCTGTGCCTCCCGTATCTTCAACCAAAAGCAATGACAAATAGCAAAATGGCGTTATTTGACTTTCTCATATTTTCTTATCTATCTTTTGGTAATAGTATCATCACTTAACAATAATGTGAAAAGAAAACCATAAATACATAGCTTTGAAAAGCCAAATTATTCATTCAAACTACGTAATACTTCCTGCGGTTAATACTTGTAAAGGAAATACGCATTGCAAAAGGAATTATTCTAACAGCTTTAACTCCCATCCACCACCCCTCCATCCCCCCACCACTCGAGACCACTCCTCTTTCCCACCTGTTTAAAATGGGCCAACACATTTGGCAAGTATAACTGGTTATTTGAGCAGTCAAACTGACCCTATGTCCAAGAAACTTTTTTCAAGGGAACAAGCAACCCAAGAACTTACCACCCTCTTCTTTCTGAAAGCCCCTTCCATAGAGGGTCAGTGCGCACCATTCGTTCAATCAGCTTCTTCCAAAGCATTCCTTCAGAGATCACTCGCTGCCATTCTTTACATACCAGCTCTGCTGCACACAGAGACCTGGCATCCAGGTAAGAAAGAATGTTTTCTGCTATGTGGTCTAAGCCTTGCTCTACAAAATAGAAAAGGCAGTGAAGGAATGGGAAGGGAGATGGAAATGTACCAGTCACCATTTCTGTAAAGGGAAGACGAATAAAGAAATCCTGAACCAGGTAACATACTTGAGTAATATCAAAAGTTCCGCAGATATACAAGTGCATGAGAACATAAACACATATGCTTCTTTCTGATTCTGAGTTTTTAAGATAAAACTGATGACAGGGCCCCTGGCTGGCTCAGTCAGTAGTGCATGCAACTCTTGGTCTCAGGGTCATTGAGTTTAAGCCACAGGTTGGGCACAGAGCTTACTTTAAAAATATATATATATATATATTTTCGTGGCAACATGTAAAAGCCGATCTTAGACAGTTTTCTATTTGTCAGATATTATGAAAAAAGACTTGTTTACATTTTCTTTTACATAACACTTACAAAACTACTACAGGATAACAATTCCTCAAAATTTACAGATGAGGCACAGAGAGGTAAAGTCCTCAAGGTTTCACAGCTATAGAGTAGTAAAGCCTAGATTGCAACTCTGATCTCTTGCTCCCAAGTTGGTGTTCTTTCCCCCCCTGACTTACCATCTCTCGTAACAAATCATCCTCTTAATACATGACCTATGTGAACGCCTCGGGGCCACGGAGACAAAAAAGGTGAAACACTGACACAGCTTAAAAAGCTTATGAAAAGTTAACGACAATCTAAGAGTTAAAGTCAAGTCTCCTTAGATTTATTTTTGTCAATCATTCCTTCACCTTCTTACGGAGGTAAAATCCTTAAAAGCAAGAACCATACATACCTACAAATTCTTCAACCTTAAGAGGCTTATCCCACACAATGCAAGGATCCTCCCAAAGACAACCAAGATTCAGTGTCTGCCTGACTGCCATCTAGTAAAGAAATCACCGTGGTCAACACTGTGGCCACCTGCAAACTCCCACCGTGTGGATATAGGCAAGGCCTCTGTAGCTACAAAAATAAAGCTCACCCCTAGGCCTACAGCAGTGGTGGGAACACTAAACATATAGGCAGAAAATTCCAATTTCAAGTCTGGGTTCACCATGTAGCAGTTCTTTGACATGAAACAAACATTAAATATAACTAGCTCTTGGTCTTTCACTGTTATAAAATGGTAATCACCTGTAACCATTGTCCTTTCTCACGCCACCAGTGAGAATCAAATGAAAGAATCTTATGAAAAGATTTTAAAGACAACAAGGCACCATACAAGATTAATATTTGCTCTTTCTCTCAAGATAAATAGAAGCCATGTAGCAGCACTAACTTGGCAGGATACAGGTAAGTCTTTGAATTTTCAGAGCTCAGGTTCTCATCTGTATAAGATGGGGAAATAATAATCTCTATTTTGAAAATATCAAGATGAGATGATGCATTAAAATGCTTTACCAACTAATGTCGTCTTCAACTCTGAGAATGACACTTTATACTGTTGACTGTGGTTTACAAGCCTTTCATATACTAATTGTCCTACTCTGGTCTAGATCTAATACTAGCTCTGATGTGATCATGAAGACTACACCGAAACCATGATCTTTTCTTGTACATGTCATTATATGACAGTTGGTACAAAGATTACATTGCCTTTATCTAGTAGTCCTATCACAGTAGATTTCTAAAGATGGCAGTTAAATTAAAGAAATTCCTAGGCCTGTTCCCCAAAAATATCTATTTTTAAAAATTCCCCCTAGTTCTGTATCTGTATGGCTAATGGAGAGACAAAGGGCAGGAATAAATTCGTGCAGGAATTTATAGTTATCCTTGCTATAATTCACCTTTGAAGCTTGATCTGACCCCCCATGTCAGCCTCTAGAGTTGTGATTCTGTCCTCCAGAAGAGTGGGTATTCCACACCAAAAATGTGCATGATGGTCAAATGCAGTTAAGTCTTCATCCCAAGTTCTTGGCAAACATGTTAAATGGATCAGAACCAAGGACAGCACCAATGATTCTAGATATTTCTATCCAGGCTTCCGTGGGTCCATTCATGAAATACTCACATATACCAATACTGAGCCACTGGTTCTGTAATGATCTGGATGTACTATTGTCCAGCCCACATCTCTCTATTCAGTATTTGAGTATTTGGACAAACTCTGCCCCATATAAAGACCCTACCACCTTTACCTTTTTTTTTACATCATTCTTCTGACCCACTAATCTGATAACCTTATCCCCCTCCCCCACCCCAATGGTATGGCTATACTTTGTATTCTTTAACTGGTGCTTACTACATAAAGTTGGTATCGCATTTTTTATTTACAAGTTGGCAAGTAGCTGATGTGTCCTTTTTTTAAAACATATATAACCCAAGTTCATTACAGAAAAATTATAAAATCCATATAAGCAAAAAATTTTTAATCCCTAAATCCTCTCAGAGATAAAGGCTCCAAACATCTGTATACTCCCTTCTAGGCTTAGGCAACTCTGCAGGGCCTTTTCAGCTGCAAATTATTTAACTTGGATAATCCATTTTAAAGGTCTGCTAGACTGTAACAAATTTATCAGCCAACAGCCCCCAAATACACCCACCTCTACTTCTCCAGTTTTTAAAACCAAGAAAAGTGCCCATCCCAGGGTGCTACCTACCATGCAGGGCTACCAAACACAGCTGTACAAGTTTACTGTAAAGGGCACAACTGGACCAGTAGCTCTGCTTCTCCTCAGTGTTCCACAATTCTGAAAATCACAACTACAGGGTCTGTCACTATCCCGGCACACACTATCGTTAGGTCTGCTGGTTTATGGGGGCTTTGGTTTCCTTTTTGTTTATCTCCATGATCATGTGCCCCTTTCTTCCATCTTCATTTAAAATCAGGGAAGTCCTGCTTGTAGCTCTCCACTGCTAGGACTAACAAATCAGTAACAAGAATTTCACATTTCAGGATCTCTCAGACCTCTACATTCATATTTTCTTGTAATGTCTCTAGTCATGGGCTAATAGATTTAGCTCTTCTCTGAATTTTTCTAATTCTGGGTACTTACCTATCTTCTAGTTTCTACACATCCTATGAGAACACAGTCACCTTTCAAGGTCTAGGTTATTGCCCTATCATCAACCAAACCCTAATTGGTTATAAACACACCCCTAACCAATTTCCCTCGTGAGTCCCCTGCTCTCTAAGAGAGGGAATGAATAGGAGACAAGAATGCTTCAGATCGTTACTTTCTCATTGCAACTTCCTCAATGACTGCAACATCCTCATGGTCTGACTATGAACTGGGAAAGTAGCATCCCAAATCTTCCACCTGCCTGGGTGGTCTAGGAGCTGTTCTCAGAAGCCTGTGCAGTTGTAACTGAGTCACTTAGGGCAAGTGATTTTTTAAAACAAATAAACAAAAACAACAAGCAACAAAAACAGATTCCCTGGACATTTTTTCTGGTCTACTGAATAAGAATCTTTAGATGGTGAGTACCAGGAATCTCTATTTTTAAGAAGTGCCACCAGATAATTCTGAAAGGTTGAGAACTACTGCTTTATAGCCATGGTACCCTTTTTAGTCCTCTTTGATTTTTTCCCCCTTCAATAGTTCACCATGAGACTATCGCTGAGCTTCTGCATAAGAAAATCTCTAACACATATTTCCTCCTCTTTCAGATGCCATCACTCCAATTCAGTAACATCTCTATGACATTTACTTTCCTCGGATAGTATTTTAAATTCATACCCCCATTCTAGGAGGCAGCATGTTTTAGTCTCTTGGTAAATGCACTGGCTGTAGAGTCAGATAGCCCGGGCTGAAGCACATCAGTTCTCCTTTTTGGATCTAAGTCTTCCATAAAATAAAAATGATATTAAATGGCTAAAGCAGATGATCTGATATAGTCTGCACAGTAACCCTCTGGGACAGCTACTCTCAGTATGCTCATTTCCTGAACTACTTAGCCTTGCTGGGAAAGTTAACAGGAGGAGGTTATTAAGGAGCCAGATACAGAATTGGTTCTTGCTAAGTGTCAGTCTCTGTTCTCCTTCCCTCATCCCTAAATCCCCTTAGCTGATATCACTGGTCAAAGAAGCTAAGCAATGTTGCTCTTCTTTGTTTTTTTCTGCAGAGAAAATGTTGCATACCTTCTCTAGCAAAGCACTAAGCCCACTCTTGGCGTAAGTCTCACGTTCCCTTAAATGTTTAGGGTATAGGAATCCCACCACCTCTATCTGAACACCTTAGAAGAGCTATCCCCGGAGCCATGCAGGCCATGTAACTTTCTTGTTTCAAGCCTATTCAGGACAAAGAAGTTACTTAAGTAAGGTGGTCCATTTGCTCCAGCTACAAAGTCCTCTGAGGTGTTAAAACTAAGCATTTCTTAGGTACCAATATCTGGCTCTCTCTGACTCTATCTTGCTGAGACCCCCATCTCCCACCACCACCCCCCTTCCCAACGCAACAAGAGGACACATTATGGTTTCAGAAAATGAGGCCAGAATACGGCACACACAACGCTGAAGAAGTGCTTCTGTTGCTAATTATAGGCACCAGATGAAGGTCTGGGAAAATTTCAATAATATATTAAAACAATTAAAAGGCACAAATTTCAAAGCTCAATATGTAAATAACACTATATCAAAATGAAACTCAACTGTATAATGTCAGTTCAATGCCCTTGACTACAGCCAGTTTTAACACAGCTGCTTAGATCATACAATTACAGTAACTTTTATTATTTTAGAAACACATTTCGAAGAGCAGCTGCAAAGAAACTTCCTCCCCCAGCCACTCCTGTGTCCCTTCCTAGTCACAGACCTAGTTGTAAAATCTGAAGTCAGAAACCTTTTGAAAGAAAAAACAATGCTGACAGCAACAGTACGTCAATGGATGCCTTTAACTTGGAATATACGGACCAAAGATTCAGACGGAATTGAACTGAAATGACACTCAGGTCACAAAGTCCAACATTTTGTTGTACCAAAAAAAGTGGAACAAACACCTACCTATATGATGTCAAGATGAATCAATTCAAAAATTAGCGGGTGAATAATTAAAACTTCCTGGCAACAAATCTTATTACCTCTGGAGGAGCAGGTGTTTCCTGCCTCTCCAGGCTTTTTTTCTTTCTTTCTTTTTTTCTTTCTTTCTTTCTTTTCTTTCTCTTTCTTTTTCTTTTTTTTAAAGCTACCATCTTCAGAATACCCACCAGATGTCAGGCATATTACATACATTGTTTTTAATCTTCACAATATTCCATGAAGTATTATTATTATTCCCACACAGAAAAGGAAACTGAGGTTCTAAAAAGTGGGCTTATATAACTACTAAGTGCAGAGGCTGGGATTCAAATTTAGGGGCTGTGTAAATCCAATACTCCAAGCTCTTTCCACTGTCATGCTGGTCTTCGGCCCTGCATCCAGCCTAAAAAGCCTTAGCTACGCCCTGGCTCTTCCCCATCTCCCAAGACCTTTGATCTAGTCTGTCACATTCACAGTCCATAACGGTTTATCACCCTTACTTGGGGATAAGACAAATGAATAAACCATGGCCAGGAAGCTAAGTGTTTCCAAGTTCTTACTTGCCGAGCCACCTCACCAAAAGGATCGCCAATGCTTATCATCCTCTTTGAAGTACAATCTGCCTCTACTTCAAATGGTATAAATTTTCCCTTTAACAACAGTTCTCACAAACCACAAACTTAGCCTGCAGAAATTGACATTGCAGACTAAACATTTACCATGATTTTTAGAAAAGCATATCATAATTATCACTTTTTCCACTGAACCAAAAGGAGCCAGAGACCACAAACATTTTCCATTTTCCCTATACTGACAGGTATGATATTCACAGTAAGCATTTAAAAGCGAGAACTATAGACAATTTTTATAGAATTAATGGTTTCTACAATCAAAAGAAGTCTTAAGTTGACAGTTTCAACAGAGGATAACTTCAAACTCAAGATCATCTACAGTAAAAGTTAAACACCAAACTAGAATAGTGATTAGTAAGTTGCTCCACACATTATTAAATGTAAGTATGAACATACACATGGACCTGTTTCTTCCCTAATACTCTTAAGGCAAGGTCTGTGTTAAGGAACTAACGCCAGGTTTAATCCAAGTCTACTAGACACGAACACAATCAACTAGGCCAGCTTGTCCCCAGCTATTAGATTCATATGTATGATATATACTGACATATGTATATATGTTCAGATCAAATCCTGTTAAAACAAATGGCATTTTAACAAAAATATTTCCATGTCCCAGCCAATGGTCCATTCATTTCATGTAATATTCAATACCACAAAATTCCACTTTAACAGAGATATGGACAATACCTTAAAATTCGCTGTAATGAAAACTGAATTGTATGCAATTATACTAACCATATTTATATACATAACACATGTTCATCTGTTCTGTCCCTTCTCCAAGACCGTACACTCCCCAACAGAAGGCCTTGCCTCTCAACTACACTCTGCAAATCAAGAGAACTTCAACAGTGCCACCTCGTGGATATTCTGTGAATATAAGGTGAGTTTCTTGGCACTCTAAAATGTTTGAGAAGTAAATTACAGGCAACAATGAAATAGATCCAAAACAATAAAAAGCAAACAAAAAAAACAACAGATTTGCCTGAGAAAAATGAAGGCATAACTTCATTTAGTTAAAATCACTTATGAGGATCAGTACAATCACCACTTTAAAAACTGCTCTATCTTTTCTTGATGCGAGAAGGAACCTGAGGCCACAGAAAGGCTTGGGTGCCAGGGGTTCTGAGCGCTGGCACTGCACATACCAGAGACGCAGCGCCACAGGCCCACTCACCTTACTGAAACCCACCTATAACTCCCTCTCCCCGACCCCCTCAACCTTCTTCCCTCTCATACAATTAAAACCCTGTTTCTCTCTCTCTCTCTCTCTCTCATAAGTAAAAGTAATTACTACTTAACTGGGTTGTAAACATATATTCTAGACTTAGGGCCAATTTAAGGAATTTTCCTGAGTAATCCTAACTATAATGATTTTAGCCTTTGCACTAACTTTTGAACCAGCCCCCCACCATCACCCACATAATCAACGCAATAACCAAGGTGTATGATCTTTGTCATTTCACGCAATGTCTCTGATCATTGGCTTCCTAGTCTATACAATGAGAAAGAGGATTAAGGATGGCTAAGATCCCTCCCAGCAATTAAATACTATACCATTCTAGAAAGAGAGCATTCTTATTTTCTTTTCTAGAAGTACTAATGAATGAAACAGGGCAAACAATGCTACATTTCAGCATAAAAACAACTAGAGAGTCAAAATTTTCTAAGCTAACTCTCAAATATCCTTAAACACTCTCATTGTAGAAAGTAAACTAACACATTTTGGAAGAAAGATTAGAAATCTGAAGCTGGCCTGAGACCTGAGCCCAGGTCCAAATATTACCATGGAAATCCTTAGAATATGGAGTCCTGATGCACTGTAAATCACAGACAGGCTAAGGGAGGAGCTACTCTTTGAAGAGCTGTCCAGAAGCTCTGACAGGTTAGGGCTGGTGGCAGTGGCACTGTTTTATCCCTGACCATTTCTAGGTCTACCCTGGCATGGCAGTTGTAACCTCTAGACTGACCATATTAGAAGAAAACATTCTGGCTACCATTCTCTTCAGAAGTGAAATCCATCTTACCTAGCCAAATTTATATTTAAAATTATAAGAAGAGGAGGAGGAAGAAGAGGAAGGGATAAAGAGAGAGAAAAGAGAGAATGAGTGACCAAAACTCAAAGGGGGATCGAATAGGGAGAGCACAGAGGATTTTTAGAGCAGTGAAACCACTCTACAGGATACTATAATGATAGATACATATCATTATACATTTGCCAAAACCCATAGAATGTACAACACCAAGAGTGAACCCTAACGTAAAGTATGGACTTTGGGTGATAATGGTGTATCAATGTAGGCCTATGTGTTATATAACAAATGAGCCACGTGATAGGGGAGTGGGGTGAAGATATGGAAAATATGGGAATTCTTTGTATTTTCCATTCAATTTTATTATAAACTTAAAACTATTCTAAAAAATAGTCTTTTTTGGGGGCGCCTGGGTGGCTTAGTCATTAAGGGTCTGCCTTCAGCCCAGGTCATGATCCCAGGATCCCAGGAGCCTGTTTCTTCCTCTCCCACTCCCCCTGCTTGTGTTCTCTCTCTTGCTGCCTCTGTCAAATAAATAAAGTCTTTTTTTTTTTTAATCAAAGTAAACTTAACCAGAGTAGTATGTGGGTGTGGGGGAGGCAGGGAAAGAGAGAGAAAGGGAGAAAGAGCAAGAAATAGTGAGGGAGAAGATGCAGAAGTAAGTTTCAAAAAAATGTAATAGGGGCGCCTGGGTGGCACAGCGGTTAAGCGTCTGCCTTCGGCTCAGGGAGTGATCCCGGCATTCTGGGATCGAGCCCCACATCAGGCTCTTCCGCTATGAGCCTGCTTCTTCCTCTCCCACTCCCCCTGCTTGTGTTCCCTCTCTCACTGGCTGTCTCTATCTCTGTCGAATAAATAAATAAAATTTAAAAAAAAAAATGTAATAAAGACATGTCTTCAGTTTTTCCAGTATATTTTTGCCATTCTCTACCCTAAATGTCATTTCAGGTACAAAGGAATATCTTAAACTTTGGGACACTTCTTAAAAATAAACACTGTAGGAAAAATTGTCTCATATTTTTAAAAATTATTTATAAAGCCAAAATACAGATTATATATATAGACTATATCAAAACTAACAGCATAGCATTAACTCATTAAATTAAATGAAACAATAGTATGACTAATGACCAACACCACTAATTGCAGAAACTGCGTACATTTCCTATATAGATGCTACATTATAACTCCTTTTCAAGTGCCATATGTTAAAATACAGTATGGGTCCCAAAGAAACTCACACTGTAGTCACACTGTACTCATTCATCCATTTCACAAACATCTACTCAGCTCCACCTAGGCCCTCGGGCTGGACATTCTTCCACTGCTCAGCTTTTTAAAAGACAAGTACAGTTACCTGGTAAAGCGGTAATAAAGTCCCGCTGCAACATGGGCTTCAGGTAAGAGTTAATATGTCCATGCTGATAATGACACATTCGTGAAATAAGGTGTTCCACAAATTCCACTTGATCTGATTCAGACCACTGGTCAAAATATTTAATACACAAGTCTTTTTCTTTTTGATAGTTTCCTTCTGATGGCCTCTTTCTGGAGACGATCACAGATGATGTTCCATTACTTATCTATTTTAGAAAAATAAAGAAAAAAATTAATTAGTTTGATAAGGAAAAGAAATCTAATTAGTATTTCATTGGAAACATTTTTTCACCCTGTGCATTTAATCTTAAAATACCAGTTATACCTTAAAGCCAAACTCATTCCTTCATTAATTCATTCATAAAGTAATTTAAAATGTCTTCAGGGCCTGTGTCCTCAAATTAGTCTCTAAAGTAAATGTCAAATTTACAGCTATTTATAAAGCTAAATGGTGTCTCAAGTCATCATTCTTCAAAGCTTATTTCAAAACCATGTGGGTATTAGATAACTAATGTTAGAGACAACCATCTTAGAAAACTTGTTCAACTTGGACAAGTAGCAATGATTGTTTTACTCCCCCAAAGACCAAAGTCAATCTACATTCATCTATGCCAATGGTTCTCGCACCTGTGTGCATCAGAGTAACAAGAGGGCTTCTTAACTCACATGTTGCCCGGCTCCACCACAGATGTCCTCATTCTATTGGTCTGGAATGCAGCCTGAGAATCTGCATTGCTAACAAGTTCCCAGGTGGTACTGATGCTGCTAGTCCAGAGAACACACTTTAGAGACCACACTTTGAAAACCACTGGTCTATCTAAGATGGAAACCTGAAGGCAATTCAATCTAAAAACCCGATCCATCTCCAAACTGTTTCCAGGGCTATCAAACTGCTGGCAAAAAAGTTTAGACTTTCAATCCCTTTTATTGATCACCTACTCCAGAAGTGACCCAAGGTAAACCACATATTCCTGAAATGATCCTTATCCTATAGAGTTGCCTATGATATCCCACAGACTCCTATACTAACTGTACATTTCTCCACAAATCTACATGGTCCTTGCAGAAAACCAGCATACTGTTCTACAAATGAAAACTATATACACTGCGTCTGACAACAGCATTTAAAAAAAAAAAAAAAAAAAGGAATCCGTAGACTGAAAGCACAACTGCCACTGATGCTATAAGGCTCAGTAACATCACTGTTTAAAAACAAAATTACCTCCGTGCTTTTGTCAAACATTTGCCAAGCTACCTGCCCATCACTCCTTTGATAGCTCCTTCATGTGTAATACCAAAACCTAGCACAGAAGAGAATTTTGGTAACTGAAGAACTAGTTACATTACCAACATGCATTAATTCCATTAGGAGCTTATCTCAGAGGTTTTACACAGAAAGAACCAAGAGCTTTGTTATCACCATGTCCCCTAATTTCGAGTGGACTGAATCCACCCCAGAAAGAAGACATCCTTCATAAATATTCATAGAAGCCTGGCCTTCCTTATTAAAATCTTATATATCACACCTGCCTGAAGTAAGTTTTTATGTCCACATTTAGAGGTATATAGTCAGAAGGCATTCAGTTCCCACCCTATTTATCTTACCACCTCCCTCTCTAGAGGATGTTTTTTCCCTCGTCATTTGGGTGAGGAAGAGCTCAATGACAAGGAGTACCACTTTTTTCCCCTTGTCATTTGGGGGAAGGAGAGCTCACTGACACTGGGTACCACCAGAGGGCAGCATTGAACAGAAATTTTTGATGCCGCTTGTAATAAGACCTCTATCTAACAGACCTTAAAAACCAACATTCAAAACAGTCAGAAAAAATGAAAATTCCTCACTGTGGTGAATATCTGCTGGTATAAGGAGCACCTTTACTACTTTTAAGTATAAGGGTGTTCACCAGAATGTTTAACACAAAAATTAGAAATAAACTGCCCAACCACACACAACTGGTTAAAGCCAATAATAACGCATCCACACAGGGTACTAGAACGTAGTCATTAAAATTAGGTTTATAACGTAAGATTTTAATAACAAGAGAACACGTGTATGAAATAAGGAACAAAAGGCAAGATGCAGAATTGTATATAGCATTATAATTAGTCATTTGTGTGAAGGGGAACACACAAGACAGAGCAAAGGATATGTACGCAAATGCTAAAAGTACCTAATCTTGAGAAAAAGAGCTGTACGTTTTCCTTCCTCTCTTCTTTCTATATTGTGTTCATTATAACTTGTCAGACTAATTACTTTCATAACAGGTTAAATACGATGGTAACGACCTTCCCTTGTATACTGCTTTATAATTTACAAAATACGTTCACATCCATTATCTCATTTGATAAGCAAAAGGGTTACTATTTCATTTACAGAAGGGTTCCTAACCACCTAGCTTCCTTACAGCACTGGCATACCATTAACGAGCTGACTGAAAGACAGAACTTACGAAAGAAAAACCGAAAGCCAAAGTGTTAAGAGCCACTGTGAACTGAAAAACCAATAGTAAATGAAGAGAATCCTATTGGAAAATACTACATGGGAAGGAGGAACATAAGTCAGTCTGCACACACTTCCCCCAAATAGTGACAAATGCACAACTCTACAGCACATTTTCCACTTCTACTTCTAACCACCTGCTGGGACCAGAGGCATCTTCCTGGCACTGTTTTTGCTTTGTTTCATTTCATCTTCAATTTATTGGGCATACTTTATCCTTACTAACTGATCTACTCCTTTTGTTTCCAATAAAATGAAACCAGAGAATATTTTAACATTATTCTCTTCATATTTAGGTTTATTTTGCCTTAAGTGTCTTTATGAGGGAAAGGTTATTTGTACCATAATGGTTGATGAAAGGATCAAATCATGAAACTTTACATTCGATTGCCCACACCCCCACACTGGCAAAAAAGAAAAAAACAAAAACAAAAAAACCCTGGGGAGTTGGGAGGAAAATGGGAGACTAGAACAGAGCCAGAAGAGAAGAAAACGGGAGTTTAAAAGGAAAGGGCAAAATAACAAGAAATGGGGGAGAAGGGTGAGGAGAGCGAGACTAAGTCACCAACACACATACTGGTATGGCATGGTAATATTCTGGTGACAAAGGACACCACCTTTGGCTTAGCCCATGGCAATAAACTGAATATTTTAGGCTACAGACACATGAGAATCTCTGTAGTAACTCCAAAATTCTTTACTCTTCATAAGGACACTTTCCTAAGGAACAGAAGACAAATTGGGGTGAATTCTGAAACTAGCAAAAATGCACAAAGGAAAACGCTTGGCTCTTGTTTTTACTGAGGACAGGAGCTGAGGGAGCCTCTTATCTACTGTAAGTCAACTGCTATCTTATCTGTGCGTCGTCATTCCTACCTGCCAAAGAGTATTTTTCTTTGGGGACTCATCTTCATTGTGATCCTCCATAACTGAAGTGTTCTAAGGGGGGAAAAACAGGTTATTTGAATTATGCCAAGTTTTGCAAATCCCTTAAATAACTACACCAAATTATAATTTTGAAATCCCAAACTAGAATGTACCGACACAAACCCAGAGCTCTTTGGCTTGTGACTAACACACGCCATTTTGAGTCAAGAGGGTTGTGCTCATCTTCCATAAATCAGTACAGTTAGGGGTTGGACAAAAGTAAGCATAAAGTCTTTATTTATGAAGGCTGGGCATGCTTAGAAAACAGGCTAAATTAGGGGACTGGGGCTGAGGCTCTACCTTAGTGGTCACTGTTATTCTTTCACTTGTGGCAAAAAGCCCCAGAGACCCACTAAGTTCTTGATGATTGCTCAAAACATTTACTAGAATGTCTGCTATTCAGGAATCCATCCCAACCATTATCAGCAATTAGGAATGACAAAGCTCTGGAAGCCCTCTCTGCTTTTCTCTTTCCTCCCTTGATAACCTTGTTTTTCTGGACCAGCTTTACAATCTCCCTTAGCAAGCATGGTGGGCGCCCCAACTTTTTCCCTGAAGAGGAGGATGCTGGTAGCAAGTAACAATCTGGCTTGCCTCGGGAATGCATTAGCTTTTGATTTTTGTGTTTACTGCACAAAGAGGCACTGTGTAATTACTCTTTCTGGTGACCTAGTCGCTCAATAGATGCCCATTAACTGGAGATTATACATGATTGGATTTTCCCTTTTGAAGCTCCTACCTGATGGCTAAATGGAAACTTAATGAGAAGGGAAAGTGGGAGAGTTGTGCTCTGAAAGGAATAACAATTTAAGATCCTTCCCAAACCTAAAATTCTAATATTAGGGTATAAAATTTATAACATTCCATAGTAGTATTCAAGAGGATCCTACAGATCTGTTTAACTTATCAATGTTTACACGATTCTGTTTATTGCCTTTGGGGATAAAGCCTATCTCTCAAAATTTCCATTTTTCCTTTATTTTCTTCAATTTGTAAAATGTTTGGACCCATACAGTATTCTCAAACAATTTGTCTGAAAAACCCAAAGTGGGTAATCACAGAAGAAACCCACTGAACACTAGTGCTCTGTAGGTCACATAGCTAGCTCTGATGAAGGATACAGTATGATGCAGTACAGAAGTCAAAAGCCTTGAAACCAGAGAGAAGTTGGAATTCCAATCTGGCCACTCATCGTGTGTGTGTGTGTGTGTGTGTGTGTGTGTGTGTGATCTTGAGCAACTTGTTTTTCCCACGGACAGATAAAAACCATATAAAAGTGTTGTGGGGATTCAGATTCCCCAGCACAGTGCTTGGTGTGTAACTGGTATTCAAAAAAATCTGTTCATGCCCTGCTTTGAAGATGCTACTTTCCCCCAAATGCTATCTTTTCATACTTTTCTAACCTCAGACTTTGAGAGAATAGCTCCAGATGGCTGCATATAGCGAAAATCCACTGGCTCCCTCAATAAAATCTTATAAGCCCCACAGCGCCAAGGTCTGCAATGGGTGAAAGGGGCAAAAGGGCCAGGCTCCCTATATAAGAAAGCCAACCACGAGCTAGAGAGGAAGGCAATGTGTCCAAGGGGTCAAAACAGGTCTAGAGTGGAGACAGATAAATGATCCTGAATGGGAAGAAGAGGATGGAGAACAGAAAAACAAAAGTAGTATTTCTCTCTCCATATAATTTTCCTTTAACCACGATCTAGAAGGGCTTGGGATTAATAAAGCTGGCAGGGGAGTGAATAAAAGGGGAACATCATCTTCTGGGTCCAACTGGTTTGCAAGGTCACAATGTCCTGGGTTCTAAGACAGTGACAAGAAGAAAGCATGGGGGCGCCTGGGTGGCACAGCGGTTGGGCATCTGCCTTCGGCTCAGGGCGTGATCCCGGCGTGATGGGATCGAGCCCCACATCAGGCTCTTCCACAATGAGCCTGCTTCTTCCTCTCCCACTCCCCCTGCTTGTGTTCCCTCTCTCGCTGGCTGTCTCTAACTCTGTCGAATAAATAAATAAAAATCTTTAAAAAAAAAAAGAAGAAGAAGAAGAAGAAAGCATGACTGGAAATATGAAAAGTTAAGTACAGACAGTAGAAGAAAGATGGGAAGTCCCTGCCCCCATCTTCAGGCACCGCAAGAAATGTATGAGGGATGCATAAATGTAGTGTTTTAAACTAAAAACTTTTGTTATACAGGAGTCTGAACCCACTAGAGCTATTCTGACCTAAGCTACCTAAATACTTTCCTCACTCAGGGAGGAAATAAAAGTCAGAAGTCCCCACAGACTACATAAGAAACAACCTTCTTTACAGTTTAATTCTTCCTTTCATTCATTCCAAAACAGAGAAATGGTGTTTATTTATACAGTTGAGAAAGAAACAACCCCTCTGATAAAAACAACAACTATTCTCTTAAGGCCTGAGAAAAGTGAATAAAGATATACAATTTAATAAAACTGTATTTAATAAAGCCCTGGGGTGGCTGGAATAGCTCCCCCATCATACATACCTTTTCAACTTTTCTTATAAAGCCTTCAGGAGGAGATGCCAAAGGGAAAATGCTGCTCTCAAGCTACACTGATCAGAGGGTCATTTCCAAGGAGTATTCCAGGTGACACAAGAGATGCTCAGAGTGAAAAGGGTCCCAGGGTCTAATTAAGTGTGACAAATGCTGTATGTTCCTGTGCATGCTCTCTCCTCCCAACCTCACCCCCTCTTTTTTTCCCCTCTCCCTTCCTCTCTCTCTTTCACGCCACACAGTTACAATATATCTCATTAAGATACTAAAGGCTCTGTAATGTTCTATAATTAAATCATGCTAAATTAGTTTAATCCAGCTTTCCCAAGTTTGTTGGACATGGACATCTCCCTTTTCTATCTCTTAATAACAGTTCAGCACATATTGGCAAACACTGGACTAGGACACTAAGCATGGCATAACCCCTTCCTCCTCTCACTTCACTGGACAAATATTTCTGACAGATCAAGGAAATACCCACTTCTGCTAAGTATAATATAATCCTCTCCTATTCCCCATCTTTCTCAGCCTACAACATGGGGCTGTGAGGATAAGGAGGAATGGCATGAACAGAAAATTCTCTAATAAGAGCCACAATTTTTCTTAATCACTTTGACTGTTACTCCTTAAAGATTAAAATAGACACAGGGTTACAGGTTCAAGGGTGAGGTAAGAAAAAAAACCATGAGTCTGCCAAAAGAAAGGGAAGGTGTTTTCCTACATCCACACTCTCAGATGAAACCATGAGTTAAGCCAATCTGAAAGGTGAAACCCTCATTAAGTCTCCAACACTTCTGGGAAAGGAAAGTTCTTTGAAATACCAACCTGACTTATTCACTTCCTACCCTTCTCATCACCATCTCTTTCTTTCTACATTTACCAAGCAACATTACATGTAAATAAAAACGCAGACCTTCCTATTCTACTTCCAATGAAAGACACAATCAAGGAAGAAGCAGGTAGACTTTAAGGCTTATCAACCTTAGGACTACTGACATTTTGGGTCGGATAATTCTGTGTTTTGGGGGAGCTGTCATGTGCACTGTAAGATGTTAACAGCTTCCCAGGCCTCTACATGCTAGATGCCAGAAAGCGGAAGGGGGCAGCAGCAACATTGCCTCTTCCTCTTAAGAGCCACTGCTCTAAGGGTGTGGGGCCTGTTTGAAGCTGTAGTTAATGAACTGCCACCTAAGGCCAGGCCTTTCTTTCTCTTCAGGCATCTTTCCTTTGGCCCCTGTGACAGTACACGATTTTTTTCAAATGGAGTCTGATATCACCATGGCCAAGTAATTCACGGAATATGTAGATATCGAAATTCTGGTATAAGATCCACTTGCCATTAAATTCATCCTTGGGAAAATTTGATATCAGGAGTTCTTTGCTAGAGACCCATGGCTTGGGGGTGTGGATAAGGGCTATAATATCTTGAAGTCATGTACAAAAGTTAGTGTGTATACACGCCTATGTCTCTGCATTAAAAAGACTGCAATGGCAAAATGACGTGGTCTACGTAGTAGCACCAACCTAAGTAAGGAAACTGCACTAACACCATCACAACAGACTACATCCCAATATGTGACATTTCAAAACTACCGAATACTACAAGAATCCAATGCTTGTTTCTTCTCTTATAAAGCCTTCAAGAGAAGATGCCAAAGGGAAAATGCTGCTTCAAACTATACTGTTAAGAGAATCATCTCCCAAGAGTATCACTGCTTAGAGCTTAGTGTACCTACTCAAAGACTCACCTCATACAGTAAGTAGTCTGCGAAAGATGATGGGGAATAGGAGAGGAATATATTGCGTTTACCGGAGCGGTCATTTCCAGGTGATATCTTGATGCTTAGACAAAAAAGGGTCCCTGGGTCTAATAAAGTTTGACAAATGCTGTATGCTACAAAAGCACTCTCCCTTCCTACCTCCGAGGTTAAAATACACTTCACTAAGATACTAAAGGCTCAGAAATGTCTCATAATTAACAGTCAAGTTAAGATAGTTTAACCTAGCTTTCCCAAGTTTGTTGGACATGGACACCTCCCTTTTATAATAATACCTAATTTTAACAATAGCTCAGCACATATTGGCAAACACTGGACTAAGGCAATGCATGGCCTAAGTCCTTCCTCTCCCCGCTTTACTGGACCAATACTTCTAGGAGACAAAGGAAATGACCACTTTGGTAAACACAATATATTCTTCTCCTATTCCCCATCATCGTTCCCAGACTACTTACTACATGAGTATATGCTCTAAGCAGTGATGTATCTTTGCCAGTAGGTGCCACCAACTAACACAGAATATATTTCACTTGGAAAATTCTCTACTTTAAGAGTTATATAAGAGGAATAAATTTCCTACTTAAAAAAAAAGCTGCAAACCCTGCATTATGAATTTCATGATGAGAAATGCTTATACAATGTTAAGATTTTCATACAAAAAGAATCTTTGCTCTTGAGAGGAAGCAAAAAAAAAACCCTACAAAGGACCTGGAAAACATGGAAACATTAGGCCATTTTGTCTAGTGTTTTAAAATTCGGGGACTGAAGAAATGACAGATATATAATGCAAAATGCTCCTAGCTAATTATAACTTTACTGGGTCTCTAACCTAGGCTTGTTTCATACATTGCCTTTTAATTTTCAGAAAAAAATAAAATGTATATATTGCAATTTTACAGAAAAGAGCTGAGGAACAGAGAATTAAGTAAGTGATTAAGAGTCACACAGTTAGTAAAGGAGATATGCAGGACTCAGACCTAGCTCTGTTCTACTCAGAAATCAATGTACTTTCCATACAGAAAAACACATCTCAGGTGTTTTCCAACTGCCAGTTGCAGCCTATGAAATTAATTTAATGGGCTGCAGCCAGCAAATTTTAATAAAATGAAATTGAATCTGGGCATTCCCCTGCCCACAACGGTAAGCGTAACAAAAATCACAAAGGGTAAATAAAAGGAATGACCAAAAACAGAACAGGAAAATTCAAATTAAAGGAAAGCAAAAGTCTTTATTGCACAAGGAGAACAATATCCAAGTCAGATCACTGAGGGACAAAGAGTTTTTAAAATCTCTTAAAAGGCATAATTTATGAAGAGGTTAATGTGAACTTTTACATACTGACCATAAAATTCCACAAACTACATCAAGGAAAAAAGTTACAATTTTTTTTTTAATCTTTAAAACACCCTTTTGTCTTTGACAGATCAAGGAGACCAAACAAAAGAAGAGAAAGAACACTTGACTTTCCACGGGACATTAAAAAAACAAAAACCCAAAACTGATAGAGAGCATCCTGGGCCACAGACAAAATCTGAAATAGCCAAGTAGAAATATCGACATCTAGTTTACCAGTTACCATGTACCATAAATTCCAAAGATACACAGAATAATGACTGGCACAAACAAACCAAACGCCTTTGTGTTGTTATTGTTAACCCCTAATCTAGCCTAAAATGCTCCCCCCTTAAACCTAAATCTTACCAACACATTGCTGAGAAATGAGATCACTGAAGAGGCAGAAACATTCATTTGGAAAAAGAAGAGACAAGCTTGTCCAAAAAAGCAGTCCCTTCTCTCACACTAATCTTAAAACTCAGAAGGAAGAGAGCCACGAACACATCAATGCATACACGACTTTTTAAAAACAAGAACTCTAGCCACCATTAAACACAGCTCAAAAACCTTCTTGTCCCTCCACACAAATATCAAAATATAAGAACAAACCAGTTGTTTTCTTTCTACAATATAATTAAAATAAAAATTAATTAAAAATGTAAATTCCCTGGGAGTTTGTCTGAAACCACTGCTGCATGATTTCTATAATGTAGTAAGTTTTGTTCCACTTTATCTAACTCGCAGTTCCATTCAAATGTCTAACTAGGTATTTGGCTGTTACTGACATCACATGACAAGATCACACTGAAGTGTCTGGAAAAATGAATACAGGGTAAAATTTTTCTTCCTTTTTTCACCACCAATTATTTTTTAAAAGAGGAGAATGCTTATATTATTAGATACTAAAAATATTTTTAAGCTACAATAATTAAAGTACTACTTGGCAAAGCCAAGATCAATTAAACAAAATAGAAAGTCCAGAAACAGATTCACTTATACTTACAAATTTGTATATGATAAAGTTAGAGCTTTGAATTGGTGAGAAAGGATAATTTTTTAAGAAAGTATTAAAAATAAAAGCTAAAATGCTACCTCATATTACATTCCAATATATACTATGGATAAAAAGAATCAAGTGTGAAAAACTACAACCATAAAATTACTATAAGCAACCATACAGGAGTTTTTAAATATTTATGGAACAGGGGAAAGGCTGTCTAAACATGATACCAAACACAGAAATAAATGTAGATTTGATTAGATTTAAAAAATTCAAACTCACAAATGCTCACAATCAATAAAGTTTAAAAACAAATACACTGGGGGAATATTACAACGTATGATAAATAACTTCCTACATAAAGATTTCTAATAAACAGGGAAACCAAAACTAAGTTCTTTTTTTTTTTTTTAAGATTTTATTTATTTATTTGACAGAGATAGAGACAGCCAGCGAGAGAGGGAACACAAGCAGGGGGAGTGGGAGAGGAAGAAGCAGGCTCATAGCGGAAGAGCCTAATGTGGGGCTCGATCCCATCACGCCGGGATCACACCCTGAGCCAAAGGCAGACGCCCAATCGCTGTGCCACCCAGGCGCCCCCCAAAACTAATTTCTTAATAGGCAAATAAGCAAAGAGAAAGTACAGATATTTCTTAACAAGAAATTTAAATGGCCATTAAAAATGAACACATAAAACAACAAAAAAAAGAGATGCAATTTTTCACCTACCAAAATAAGCAACTTTTATTTCTATATACTGTATAGGAATTGGGCTCTCTGGTTAAGATTATAATTGTTATTTTTCAGAGAATATTTATCAATATGTAACTTCAAAAAGTACTACATAACACTGGACATAATTTAACTTATAGCAACTTATTCTAAGGAATTATAGACCTATATAGCATAGTACCTACAATAATTTATAACATGGGAAAACAGAAAACGATGTAATATCCAACAGTACAGACATTTAAAAATATGACAGGAGAAATTTTTAGTTCTTTTAAAAAACACTTCTACAGAAGTACAATATAATAAAGGGCTTAATTCTCAAGTGTAACTAGTACTCAGACCAACATAAAGAACATCATGAGGGCCCCAAATATTTCTCTCATATCGCTTCCCTCATATTACCACTCAGTCATTAATGCCCAAAAGTAACCACTATTTTTTAAATATCACCATAGAGTCATAGATTCATTTTTGAACTTTAAATAAACAGATTCATATCATATATACTCTTTTGCTTGACATTATGATTTGAGAGATTCTTAAATTCAGCAGCAGTTCATTCTTTTTCAAGAATTGCTATATATTATCTCAAAAATTATTTATTCATTTTACTGCTAATGAACACTTATACTTTTGGCATTGAAAATAATTCTGCCATGTCTGTTGGTGTACATGGGTATATATTTCTGCTGGGTCTATAGAAGGGGTGAATGGCTAGGTCATAAAGTAGATACACTACCAACTTTTCCAAAGTAATTCTATCTAATAATCACTCCCAGGCAGTGTATGTGAGTTCTAGTTGTTCTTTACCAGGTATGGGGTGTCTTTTTTTGTTTGGTTTGGTTTTCTGTTTGTTGTTGTTATTGCTTACTTTTAACATTCTGTTGGTTGTACAGTAGTATACCTCTCTCTGGTTTTATCTCCATTTTCCCGATGACTAATGATGTTGAACACCTTTTCACAAATTCATCAGTCATTCGGATATCTTCTTTTGTAAAGTGACACTTTAAAGCTTTGGACCAGCTCTCTCCCTAAGTGGGCTAAGCTGATCTCTAAAAATGGTTCACTATTCACTTGCCCCAGAAAACCCAACAAAATCATGCAAATCAAGAGATTTAAATCTTCAAGTTCACTTTAAAAAGACCTGTGAAACTGCCCAGGCCATCAAAGGTATGCATATCCACTAAAAAGCCCCCAAGTATTGGAAGGATGAACTCGACAGAAGCGTGTGCCACTCCATCGCTACAGTGGTAGCGTAGAGTGTTCGGTGCGCCCAGGCCAAACAGTGGGGCTAGACATAGGGCTGGTGGCCCAAAAGAGTACTGAATTTTTACCGCACGTGCTTAAAAACGCAGAAAGTAACGCCGAACTAAAGGGTTCAGGTGTACATTCTCTGGTCATTGAGCACATCCAGGTAAACAAAGCCCCCAAGATGTGGCGCAGAATTTACAGAGCTCATGGTTAGATTAATCCACGCGTGAACTCTCCCTGCCACATTGAGATAATCTTTACTGAAAAGAAGCAAACTGTTTCTAAATCAGAAGAGGCAGGTTGCACAGAAGAAAAAGATATCCCAAAATAAACTGAAGAAACAAAAACTTATGGCTCAGGAATAAATATGGCATAAAATAAAAGCAAATTAAAAAAAAGCTTTTGACTATTTTTTAATTAGTCTTTTCTTAATGATATTTATAAATTCTTTATATATCCTAGAATACAGTCCTTTTCCAAACATGTTTATTGCAAAGGTCTTCTTTTAATCTGGAGTTTAACTTTTTATTCTTTTAATGGCGTCTTTTGATAAAGAGAAGTAATTTTAATGAAGTATAATTTATCCATTGTTTCCTTTATTATAATTTGTGATTTCTATGTCCTGCTTAAGAAATATTTCTTCTCCTAAAGTCATAAAGATTATCTCCCATGTAGTAGCCTATAAGTTTTTACTTTACCTTTTACACATATATCTAAAATTCATCTTTACTAATCTTCATGGAAAGTAGAGGAGTCAGGATTCATTATGCTTTTCAAATTGCAGTTTGCAACCCGCTGTGGTTTACAATATCAATTTAATGGATAACCAGCATTTTTTTAAAAAATGAAATAGGGGCGCCTGGGTGGCTCAGTCGTTAAGCGACTGGCTTCGGCTCAGGGCGTGATCCCGGCATTATGGGATCAAGCCCCGCATCCGGCTCCTCCGCTAAGAGCCTGCTTCTTCCTCTCCCACTCCCCCTGCTTGTGTTCCCTCTCTCGCTGGCTGTCTCTCTCTCTCTGTCAAATAAATAAATAAAATCTTAAAATAAAATAAAATAAAATAAAAATAAAAAATGAAATAGAAAAGAACACAGTGCACATCTTCTATGTCATCAATTCTAACACATATTTTTCACATATTAATCTCTGAAATTGAGATATTTCTTATAATCAATGGCATCTTACAATTAAAAATAGGATTTTTTCTGACTGCTATGTAAAATAATGACATATCTTACAATCCATGCTTAGATTTCTTTTTTTCCTCAAGATTTATTTATTTTATTTCTTTATTTGAGAGAGAGAGAGCACAAGTATGAGTGGGGAGACAGGGGGAGAGGGAGAGAATCTCAAGCAGATTCCGTTAAGCAGTCAAGTCAAGCACAGAGCCCGACGTAGGACTGGATCTCATGAACCCGAGATCACGACCTGAGCCAAAATCAAGAGTCAGACACTCAACTGACTGAGCCACCCAGGCATCTCCATCTGTCTTATATTTCACAATGGAATACAGTATACATTGGGGTAATTGTAGGAGTGTATGTTATGTTCTACACACACACATACATATATAAAACATACACATAAATACATGTGTGTGTATATATATAAAAATTACACACACCAACACGTGCTCACATGTACTAGATCTAAATGTACATTTTTGTTGTTCTTCTAAACATAAATTTTATTTCTTGCTGTGAAAATACTTAAAAACACCGAAAACCCCTGGTTAAGGTATTAAAGTACAATGAATCCCATATTGCAAGAGTTACCACCTTCTCAGCTTTCTTCGATACTTCTAATTATACCAAAAGATATTTTTACATCTCTTTAATACTTTCAACTGTCTGTTTTTAACAAAAGAAGCTGGCCTCCTGTTCAGTTTACTGAAACCAACAGTATCTGGCTAGAATTTCATATAGTCTCAGCAAGTGCCTTTGACTTTTCAGTCATGCAGTCATACAGTCCCCTTTTCTAATTCTTTAAAAGAAAGCAGATTTTTTAAACATGTGCAGCAGATAAAAGAAAAACGATATGCAGATCTGTCAAAACCTGTGAAGGTTATACTCACCTGTCTAAAGTTAAGGGAAAACTATCTTAGAAGAATATGACATGAAAGAAGGTCTAAAGTATATTTTAAATTTAAAAAAGGGGGGGTTCAAAATACGTCTGTATGATTCCATCCTTATGAATAAAACTTAATCTGTTAAACTATTTATTTAGAACAGTATCTAAAAAAGGTGTGTTAAAATGCTAACAATATTATCTCTGTATATTTTATTTTCTATTTGCTTAAAAGGCACATATCTTTTTAATAGTAAGGAACAGTGATTTTTAAAATTAAACTTAAAAAAGTAAACACTCCATGTCAAGACCCCAGATACGTATGCTCTAGGCTAAGGAAACAGAAACTAGTTCCTGAAAGTTGAGGCAGGAGTCAGATCCCGCTGCATGTCATTCAACCTCTCTACGCCTGCTTCCTCATCCAGAAAACTGAAGCGGAAACAGGCTTCCCTGACAGAGTGGGAAAATTTAAAAGAGAATCCTGGCACTTATAAGGGCTCCCTTAGTCAAATTTAACCTCCAAAGGGCAGAAATGTTTGGCTCTGTTATTCATTCTGTACTCTTAACCACTTAGGATAATTCCTCGCATGCTACTGAAATACAGAAGTATAATAAATATTTGTGGATTGAATCTTAGCTAAAGTTATTATAATCTTCCTATGAATTGTAATGACAAAAATAGTAATTTTGTTTCTGCTTACTCCTTTCCCATATTTTCCAAACTGTCTACAATGAGCAAGGATTCAAAATGTAGGGGGAAAAACATGCAACACAATTCCTGGTCTTCACAAAAAGCGGTTAAGAAACAAAAATCTACTTTCAGAAAAGCAGTCATCTTTACCACCCCTAAAGTATTCACTTACCTAGAGTAAAAAAAAACACATCATTAATTATTTGACTATTTAAAAAGGCTGGACTCCGCTGGAGTCTCCCTGTGAAAACAAATGGGAGTGGCAAAATGTTCACTTAAATGCTTCCTGGTGCTTTTTAACACTTCGAAGAGAACTACAAAAGTAAAACTTGTAAAATGTTTCATAGTCACTAAAGGAAGCCAGAAAAACAAGGTGCTTTGAAAGAAGTTAGCAGAAGAATGGTCAAAAGACACTGAGTCACGGCATCACAGAGGGAGTCAGTCAGCTGAAGTGTAAAGAGCAGGCCTGGAGAGACCCAGTGCCCCCACTGCAAACTCTGCACTCTGACAATGACAGACTATCTGACTTCCTGTAAGTTACTTGACTTCTCTCTCTCGGATTCAGTTTCCTCTTTCATAGGGCAGGGATAACACTGCATGCTGCAGAAATAACATGTGCTAAGCACCTACATCACTGCTTGGGGCAGTGGGGAGGGCGATATAAACCAGAAAAACCTTTTTATTGCTTCCACTATTAATCATTTTTTTTTAAAAAACATGAAAGCATCTATCAGTGATGTCAGCCAAAGCTGACAGATACCACACTGCATCACAATCATTTCGTATATTACTGTTTAAGTGTAACTTGGCAGACTCATCTAAGATTCAAACATAAAACCTACCTGAAGAAATTACAAAGCAATGAATTACATTTATAAGAAGAGTAGTTAACCACTTACTGAGCAGTTAGAGATTATACTGTTTTCTAGAAAACTGGAGAAAGAAAACTAAACCCACCGAAAACTTGAAAGAGTAAGAGATAATGAATTCAACACAATGCTAGTCAAAATCCCAGCAGGCATTTTTCCCTCTCCCAAAAATTGAGCTGATTTTAAAATTCATACAGAAATACAAAAAAACAAGGCAATGTGGAAGGACTAAGCTGGAGAATTTACACTATGCGATATCAAGATCTATTATATAGCTATAGTAACTGAAATAGTGCTATATAGAGACAAAGGCAGACAAACTGATCAACAGAACAAAATAGCATCCAAACTCAGATCCCACATTATGACTTCACCTCACTGCAAATCACGGCCCTACTCTCTCACTGAGGGGGGAAAAAAATCCATTCTAGATAGATTGCAGATCTGAATGTAATGGTAAAATAATAAAGCTTTTAGAAGAAACCATAGGACATAATCCTGGAATAGGCAAAGCTTTCTTAAACAGGATATAACTACTAATCAGAAAGAAAAATATGATAAACTGTATTAAAATAAAAGAGTTTCTGTTCAATTAAAGCATTATTAAGAGACTGAAAAGGTGGTTAAAATGTTCGAAAACTGACTTATGTTGATGGTGCAACACTAAACTGCATACTACTGAAATAGCTGAATTTATGATATGCAAAATAGCTCTCAATTTCTTAAAAGAATTAAATTTAAAAGAAAAAAAGGCAATCCACAGACAAAGACTGGTAATACATCGGAACATTAAGGAGAAAAAAAAACAAACACACACACTTCAAATCAATAAGGAAAACACACACACATACACCCAACCAAAAAGTGGGTAAAACATTTGTATAGGCACTTCACAAAAGAAAATATCCAAATCACATTAAAAAATAAAAAATCAACCAAAGTACGGCCCAAAGACAACCATCATTTGCATTTTGGTACACAGACTGAAAACTACATGTGTATAAATTAAAATTGTTTGAAACATGCTCTTGAATCACTGCTTCTTCCATGTGTCATGCACGTTAGGTTACTGACGACCCACATTTTCATTTTAAATGGAGACAGTTTGTTTCATCTCATAATTTACTTACTCAACACAAGAAGTAATGGACATTAAACTTTTTATTATTTTACATACCACTGCAAAGAAACCTTCATGCCTACATTAAGTAATTACCTCTTTTGATCAAATTCCTAGAATTGCTGGATCCATGAGAATGCGCATTTAGTCAACGGATGTCTGAACAGAGTTTCATTCCCTTTGTCTAATCACTTCTTTTCATTAAAACAGGCATCATATTACAAATTAACTCCAATAGCCAGTTCTTAATGCTCACATTTATGGACATATCAGTAAGGTTGAGCATTTCCTCCTTCTTGATATACTTCTTTCACCTGGCTCCCAGGACTCTGCATTGGGCAAGTTCTCAGACCTTTACTACAAGAAATGTTAAAGTTCCTCAGACAAAAGAAAAATAAAACCGGAAGTAAACTCAGATCAAATGAGGGAATGCAGATTAATGAAGAGAAAAATGGTAAAAATTAGGGTATTTATAAAATAATTTTTCCCATTTTATAATTTTTTAAAATATGATTGACTACCTGAGAAGCACAAAATGCTGCTGAATGAAATTAAACAAGCCAAAAATAAATGGAAAGCTATCCTGTGTTCATGGACTGCAAGACCTACTATTGTTACTACATCAATACTACCCAGACCAATCTACAAATTCATGGTAATCCCCACCAAAATCCCAACAGCATTAAAAAAAAAAAAAAAATCCTAAAATTCATGTGAAATCTCAAGGGCCCCCAAATAGCCAAAACAATTTGGAAAAACAACAACACTGGAGGGCTCACCCTTCCTGATTTCAACACTTCCTACATAGCTATAGTAATCAAAACAATGTAGTGCTGGCATACAGACAGACCAATGGAGTAGAAGGCCCAGAAATAAACCCTCACATATATGGCCAAATGACTTTTGACAAAGGTGCCAAAATCATTTGATGCGGGAAAGGACAATCTTCTCCACAAATGGTGCTGGGAAAAATGGATATTCACATGCAAAAGAATGTAGTTGGACCCTTACCATATATCATATATAAAAATCAACTCAAAATGGAGCAAAGATCTGAACATAAGAGCTAAAACTGTAAAGTTCTTAGAAAAAAACGTAAAAGAAAAGTTTGGTGACCCTCCACTTGACAATGATTTCTTACATATCATCCCAAAAGCATAGGCAACAAAAGTAAAAATAGATAAATTAGACTACATCAAATTTAAAAACTCCTATGCATCAAAAAATATAATCAACAGAGTGAAAAGGCAACCTGTGAAATGGGAGAAAATATTTGCAAATCACATTATCCGATAAGGGATTAAAATCCAGAATACATAAAAAATTCCTACAATTTAACAACAAAAGAATGAACAACCTGATTCAAAATGGGCAAAGAACCATTTGAATAGACACTTCTCCAAGAAGATATACTAATGGCCAAAAAGATCATGAGATACTAAGCATCACTAATCAATAGGTAAATGAAAATCAAAACCAATGAGATATCACCTCACACCTAACAGAATGACTACTATCACAACAACAGAAAATAACAAGGATGTAAAGAAACTGGAACACTTGTAGATTGCTAGTGGGGATGTAAAATGGTGTAGTTGCTATGGAAAACTAAATGGTGCTTCCTCAACAAATCAAAAATAGAATTACCATATGAGTCAGCAAGACCACTTTGGGGTACACAACCATAAGAATTAAAAGGGTCTCAGGGAGATACTTGTACATTTATGTGCATATGGCAGCATTATTCACAATAGCCAAAAAGTGAAAGCAACTCCAGTGTCCACTGAAAGAACAACTACTAAATAAAATATGGCATAAACATGAAATGGAGTATTATTTAGCCCTAAAAAGGAAGGATATTCTTCTACACGCTAAGACACAGATGAACCTCTAAGACACAGATGAACCTCGACATTACTAAGTGAAATAAGTCAGTCACAAAAAGACAAGTACTTTATGAGTTTGCTTACATGAGGTCTCTAGAGTATTCAAATTCACAGAAACAGAAAGCAGAATGGTTGTTCCTTCTCCCTCCAGGGGAAATGAGGAGTTGTTTAGTGAATACAAAAAAGTGCTCAAGGCTGGTTGAACAACTATGTGAATATGCTTAACTCTATTGCACTGTATACTCAAAAATAGTTAATATGGTAAATGTGATGTTATGTGTATTTTAACACATAAAATTTTTAAAAACCCAATAAACAACTTCTGAAGTAATATATATACACATATACATGTGATTGATTAAAGCAAAAACAGTAACTATATCATAGCCTTTGTAAAAATAAAATGTGAGACAACAATAGCACTAAGGATGGGAGGAGGGAAGCACAAGTACACAGATTTGTGGTCTTTCTTCCCACATACATAAAGCAGTATCTTACTAGTTTGAGAAAGGCTATGACGAGTTAAATATACAAACTGTAAACCCTACAACAAACCATGAGAAAAAGAAATTAAGCAAATGAAGTCTAACAAGCCAATAGTAAAGATGAAAATGGATTCACCGAAAAACTCAATGAATCCCAAAAAAGGCAAGAAAAGAGTGAAAAGGCAACAAAGAGCAGATGCGACAAATAAAAAGCAGTAAGATGGTATATTTAAAATGAAACATATTAGTAATTAATTAAATATAAGTAGTCAAAATTCTCCACTTAAAAATCAGAAATTGTGACACTGGATAACTATATGCTATCTAAAAGAAACCCACTTTGGACACGAAGACACACTGGTTAAGAGTAAAAGGACAGAAAAAGATATATACTGTAAATGACTAATCAAAGGAAATCTAAAAATCAAAGAAAATCAGTATTAATCTTAGACAAAGTAGATTTTAGAGCAAGGAATGTTATCAGAGATCAAGTAAGGTATTTCATAATAATGAAGGGATCAATTTATCAAAAGAATGTAACAATCTTAAATATATTTGCCCTTGTCTAACAGAGCCTCAAAATACATCTGGGGGGAAAAAAACAATGACAGAACTCAAAGGAGAAACAGACAAATTCAAATTTATATTTGGACACTTCAACACTCCTCTCTTAGTTATACATAGAACAAGCAGACAGAAAAGAGTAAAGATATGGTGGACATGAATAACACTATCAGCCAACTTAACCTAACTGACATTTATAGAACACTCTACCCAACAGGGAACACATTCTTTTCAAGTACATAACATTCACCAAGATAAATGTTATTCTGGGCCATAAAACAGGTTTCAATAAACTTTAAAGGACTGAAATCATATAAAGTATGCTCTAGGATGACAAAGAATTTATCTAAAATTAATCTAATAGAAAATCTCAAAAAGTTTGGAAATTAAACAATGGATCACTAAACAACACATGGATCAAAAAAGAAATCACAAAGAAAATTAGAAAATATTGTGAACCAAATGAAAGTGAAAATTCAACATATTAAATACTATGGGATATAGGGCACCTGGGTGGCTCAGTTGGTTAAGCAACTGCCTTCAGCTCAGGTCATGATCCTGGAGTCCCTGGATGGAGTCCTATACCAGGCTCCCTGCTGAGCAGGGAGTCTGCTTCTCCCTCTGACCCTCCCCACCTCATGGTCTCTCTTTCTCTCTCATTCTCTCTCTCAAATAAATAAATAAATAAAACCTTTAAAAAATAGTAAAAAAAAATTAAAATTAAAAAAAAATTATAAAAACCCCACTAAATACTATGGGATATAACTAAAGTGGTAATTAGAGAGAAACTTATAGTATTAAATGCATCTTCAAAGCAATAAAACTAAGCTTCCACGTTAAAAAACTAGGAAATTAGCAAATTAAACCCAAAATAAGCAGCAGAAAGGAAATAACAAAGATGAAATCCAAAATTAATACAACAGAAAAGAGAAAAACAATACTGAAAAATCCATGAAACCAAAGCCAAATCTTTGAAACAATAAAATTGATAAACCTCCAGCCAGACTGATAAGGAAAAACATAGGTAAGAAACAAAAGCAGGAACATAAATACAAATCCTGTAGACATTAAAGGGGAGTAAGAAAATACTGAAAATTTACACTGATATATTCCACAACTCAGATGAAAGGGACAAATTCCTTAAAAGATACAAGAATACCAACAAGAAACAGATAACCTCAGAACCCCATATCTATTAAAAGAAACTGGCTTCACTGGTGAATTTTATTTAGTACTTATGAAAGAAGTAATATCAATTCTATATAAACTTCTAGAAAGTAGATAAGGCAGAAACATTCCCAACTCATACTCCGAGGCCAGCATTACCTTGATACTAAAATCCCTCAAACATGAGAAGAAAAAAAAAAAAAACAGACAAATATGATTGCTGTAAATGTTCTACTATATTCATTTGTCAAACCTAAATGAACTGCAAACTTAGAATTGGTGAATTTTATTATACATAAAGTATACATCAAAAAAGTTAACTTTTAAAAAATTTTAAATGCTAATCAAAAACAAAAACTTACCCACAAAACAAATTGAAGGCCCAAATGGCCTGATCAGTAAATACTATTAAACATTTACGGAAGAAATAACAGCAATCTTTCACATCTTTTTTAAAAACAGAGAGGGTGACTCATTTTATTAGGATAATCCTAATGCTAACACCTGAAAAAGACATTATCACCTTCAGGTACAAAGGAGCAAAAAAACCCTCAACAAAATATTAGCAAATCAAATCTAAGATTATATAAAAAGGATAATATATCATGATCAGTTGGGGTTTTCCCAGAATTAAAGATTGGCTGAATATTCAAAAAAATCAATGTAATACACCACATTAACAGAATAAGATGATAAGTTATACGATGATTTCAATACATGTATTTAGGGCACATAACAAAATTCAAAACCCTCTCATGATTAAAAACTCTCAGGTAACTTTCTCGATGTGATAAAGAATATATAAATGGATACACACGCACACCCCACACACACCTATAGCTAACATACTGAACGGTCAAATGGAAAACTTCCCCCCGTACTCAAAACGAATCCATTCTCATACTTGTATTTCATACCAATTTCACTAGCTATAGCCAGTACAGTAACAAGTTAGACTAATATGTGATGGTAGCAAAGTCACAGGATACAAAGAATAAAAAGGACAAATGAAACTGCATAAAACTCAAGCCCGGCACTTTCCTATTTCAAGAATTATTATAAAACTACAGCAGCAATGATCAATGAGACAGAATACAGAGCACAGAAATAGACCAATATAGTCTGAAATGTGACAAAGGACTAAAGACAATACAATGGAGCAAAGACAATCTTTTCAACCAACAGGACTGGAATAATGTAGGCGAAAACCTAGGTGAGCTTGGGTATGGTGATGACTTTTTAGATACAACACCAAAGGCATAATCCATGAAAAAAATAACTGACAAGCTGGACTTCACTAAAATTAAAAACTTCTGCTCTGTGAAAGACATTGTCAAGATAATGAAAAGAGGGGGCGCCTGGGTGGCACAGCGGTTAATCGTCTGCCTTCGGCTCAGGGCGTGATCCCGGCGTTACGGGATCGAGTCCCACATCAGGCTCTTCAGCTATGAGCCTGCTTCTTCCTCTCCCACTCCCCCTGCTTGTGTTCCCTCTCACTGGCTGTCTCTCTCTGTCGAATAAATAAATAAAATCTTAAAAAAAAAAAAAAAAAAGATAATGAAAAGAGAAGCTACAGACTGAGAGAAAATATTCAAAAAAGACACATCTGACAAAGAACTGTTGGTTAACTAAAATATATAAAGAACCCTGAAAAAAATAAGAAAATAACCCAATTTTTAAAAAAATGGGCAAAGGACATGAAGAGAAACCCCACCAAAGAAGATGTACAAATGGCAGTAAGCAAATGAAAAAGATGTTCAACCTTGTATGTCATTAGGAAATTGCAAATTAAAACGACAAGATACCACAATACACCTATTAGAATGGCCCAAATCTAAAACACGAACAACACTAAATGCTGGTGAGTATGTAGAGCAACAGAAACTTTCATTCACTGCTGCTGGGAATGCAAAACGGTGTAGCCACTTAGGAAGACAGCTGAGTAGTTTCAAAACTAAACATATTCTTATCAAATGATCACACGATTGCATTCCATAGTATTTATCCAAAGGAGTTGAAAACCTACGTCCACACAAAAACCTGCACACAGATGTTTACGGAAGCTTTATTCATAATTGCCAAAACTTGGAAGCAATCAAGATGTCCCTCAGCAGGTGAATGGATAAACTGTGTACATCCAAACAACGTAATACTATTCGGCACCGAAAAGAAAAAAGTTATCAAGCCATAAAAAAACACGAAGGGACCTTAAATGCTTATTACTAAGTGAAAGAAGCCAATGCGGAAAGGTTATACATACTATATGATTCCAACCATATGACATTCTGGAAAAGGCAAAACTACTGAGACAGTGAAAAGATTAGTGGGTCGGCAGGGGTTAGAGGAAGGGAAAGGTGAACAGGCAGAGCAAGGTTTTGAGGGCAGTGAAACAATAACGTACGGTACTATAATGGTGAATATGTATCATTATACCTATGTCAAAACCCATCGAGTGATCAGCAGGGTTCACCAAGAGTGAACACCAACGTAAACTATGAAGTCTGGATGATGATGTAGGTTCACGTATTGTAGGAAAAGTACCACGGTCAATACTGGAGAGGCTGTGCATGTGTGAGGGCAGAAAATGTATGGGAACCCACCATACTTTCCACTCAATGTTGCTATGAACCTAAAACTGCATTAAAAATAAACTTTATCTTTTTTTAAAAGGGGAGAAAAGGAAACTATATGACTGATGGAAAAAGAAATGCCAGGGGAGGGATTTTAAGATCCTGTAACATTAAAGAATTTTTGAAAATATTCAAAGGATGCAAAGCTTCCCCCAACCAAATCTCCCACTCCCTAACTATCCCCCCCAAAAAAATCTTCTCATAAAGAAACTATGTTACACTGACAAAGGATGTTCTTAAACTAAGAATTTTGTAAATTTAACCTCAAACTACCAGCCTCGTCCCAAAAAATGTAGTGACATGAGCACTCTTCAGCTATACAAAAACAAAAAAACACCCACACATAAAAGGACAGAGAAGGGGGAGAGCAGAAGAAAACTAAAACACCATAAGTCAGCCTTTCTTAATCGGGGTTCAGCAAGATAATTAAGCCCCAATGAGAGACAGTTCAATAACTATTTTCTTAATTTTCCAAAGGACAATAATAGATAACTATCATACTAGCTATGCATAATAGAAGTGAATTTATTATATATCAGGTATGCCTTACTGCTCTTTATGGAATCTGATTGAAAAGAGTTACTCCAAACTGAATTAAATACGCTCGAGCAAGCTTCTGGTGTTATTTTTTAAATGTCTTAAACCAGAAGTTCAAAAACAAGAACAGAAATGAACCAAAAGCAGAAAGAAATGAAACAAGATTTAACTCAGCAAAGAAATAGAAACAAAACCATAACAAAAATGAAAGTAAATTACAATGCCCAAAAATGATAAATTCAAATGAAAAATGTAATGTCACTGAAGAAAAGCAGGAAAATAACCTAAGCGAATGGAAATGAGATAAAGAAAGAAGCAAAATGGACAGAAAATAGTTGAAATGAGAGAAAAGAAGATCCATTTTCTGTGTAATTGGAGTTCATATGCACATATATATACACACACAGACACACACAAAATGAAGTAGAATAACATTTAAAACTATAATCCGAGTTTCAGGATAAAGTTCTAGGGTTAAGTGAGTGAAGAAGAATGGGGAGTGACAGCTAAAAGGGTTTCATATGGGGTGATGAAAGTGTTCTAAGTTGACTGTGGTGATGGCTGCACAACTATGTAAATATACTAAATATCAACGAATTGTATACTTTAAATGGGCATACTGTATGATATGTGAATTACACCTCAACAAAACTATTAAAAAAAAAAAAACTCACAGAAACTTTCCAGAAATAAAAAGAAACCTGACTTCATGTTTAAAATGGTACTATGGAAAAATTGGTCCACAGCATTAAACTTTTGGAAGTATCTTATGGAAATTATTAGATTTTGAAGATAAAGAGATTTCTCACAGTCTCCAGTCCAAATAATTTTAATTAAAAAAAAAAACTTACAAGAGAAAGAGCATTGGACTAGCAACAACCATCTTAAAAACAGCAAACCAGGCAAGGCAGCAGTGAGCAGCATTTTCAAAATATTGTAGAAAATAAAGTGTAAAGCAAAGATGTTCTATCCAAAGGCAATAGAAAAACAGTTTTAAAAAGTTAACAGGTCAGAGAATTCTGTACCCATGAGCCCTTCATCAGTAACCAAGAGATGACTCAGAAACAAAGAAGAAGGGGCGCCTACGTGGCTCGGTCGGTTAGGTGTCTCTTGATTTCGACTCAGGTCATGATCTCAGGGTGGGAAGACCGAGCCCCGCATCAGACTCCACGCTCAATGTGGAGTCTGCTTGAGATTCTCTCCCTCTTCCTCCGTCCCTCCCCCCACCACATGTGCAAGCACATGCTCTCTTTAAAATAAATAAATCTTAAAAAAAAAAAAAAAGAGAGTAGAAGAATATGCCATACATTCTCACAAAGCAGAATACAACTTAAAAATTGGAAGGAGAAGGGATCAGGAAGAGGAAAGAAAAACAAACTCTGTTATATAGGCAGTAAGTGGGAGTTAAAGAATTCCACAGAAGACTGATAAACTTGTTAATAAAATATTAAATAAAAAGAATTTGAGGCCTTCAAAAATTATAAGGGTAATTAATAGAACAAGAATAAAACCCTCCTAATTTTAAAAGGAAGTTTCTGGGCATGTGGGTGGCTCAGTCTGTTAAGCATCTGACTCTTGGTTTCGGCTCAGGTCATGATCTCAGGGTCATGGGATCAAGCCCTGTGTTGGGCTCCGTGCTGAGTGTGGAGTCTGCTTGAGATTCTCTCTCTCCCTCTTCCTCTACCCTTCCCTTTGCTCCAGCTCTCTCTCTCTCTCCTCCTCTCTCTCCCTCCCTCTCTCTCTAAAATAAATAAGTCTTTTAAAAAGTTTCAAAAATAAAAGAAAAAAACACATCATGAAAAGAAAGTAGAAGATATGCAAAGAGACACAGATTTAAAAATACATGGACACATACTACTCCCAGTCCAAAACAGATCAGGCAGACAAAAAACAAAGTTCAAAAGAATAAACATAATCAAGAAGATAGACAAATCTTAGAGACATCAAACTTTACACTCTGTTAATAGAGACTAAACCGACTTTCCAAGCACACATGAAAAATTTATGAAAACTGATCTTATCTTAGATCACAAAGAAATAGTAAATTCCATAAAAAGGAGAAAAATCAACTAACAATAGTCTCTGATCAAAAGACAAAAAACCAAAAATGATTCCCATAAAAATAATTTAAATGTTTTCCTTCAAAATCAATGCTACAAAACAACCCATGAAGCTTCTGGCCTATATGTCTTTTGAAGATTTAATAAAATTCCCCTTGAAACCAGCTGGTCTGCTGCATTTTTGTGGACTAGTTCCTTGGAAGTTTCTCTATTCTACTCTTCATAACTCATTCTTAGATAAGACAACTCAATATTATAAAGAATGCAGTTCACCCAATTTATATGTCTGACACATGCCCAACAATCACACAAAAAGCTTCTTATGGAAACAGGCAAGTTGATACTCAAGTTCATATGGGAAAACAAACTTATAAGAATACCCAGGAAAAAAACATGGAAAAAGAAAAGCTACATGGGGGGGTTGGGGGGGGTCGGCCCTATCAGGCACTAAAATCCACTACCATAAGCCATTCTAATTAAAAATAAGGTACTTTTATGGTATAGGTATACACAATTACCTCAGTGTAGGGTCAGCAAGCTTTTTCTGTAAAGGGTCAAAAGGTAAATATTTTAAGCTTTGCAAACCTCACAGACTCTGTCACAACTACTCAACTTTTCTGTTGTAGCACAAAAGCAGCCATATACAATATGTAAATGAATGAGCGTGGCTGTGTTCCAAAACAATGTTATTTACAAAAACAAGGCTGAGTTTGGCCAGCCGGCCACAGTGTGACAAATCCTGGTCTAACAGAATAGAATGTCCAGAAATAGACCCAAGTACATAATGGAAGTCTAGTACATGATAAAAGTGGCATCTCATATCACTGAGGAACTTATTTTTTAATCTTTATTCATTCCATACAGACATTTGGAGCAAAGCCAGGACCCACCAACAGGCTTTACAAACAAGTCTCATTAAACATTACATATTGCCTCTAATTTAGTCCCACAGATGAAACCATACATATTTTAAACATAAATAATCTTGGGATGCCTGGGTGGCTCAGTTGGTTAAGCGTCTGCCTTTGGCTCAGGTCATGATTCCAGGGTGCTGGGATCGAGTCCCACATCAGGCTCCTTGCTCAGTGGGGAGCCTGCTCTCCCTCTGTCTGCCACTCCCCCTACTTGTGCTCACTCTATCTCTGAGACAAATAAATAAAATCTTAAAAAAAAAAAATCTTATCATTGTATGCACTGTTAAAGAACGGCATGTTACGTGTTAGCAGTCACTGAAGAAATGTTAAGCCCCAATGATGAAGGGTTTGTCCTCTTTTTTGGCATTTCTGAGTGATTGAGAAATAACTGACAAACCTCACTGTATAAGCTTAAGGCATACAGCAAGATGGTCTCATTTACATATACTGTGAAATGATTACCACAAGAGCTAACATCCATTTTCTCATGCAGATACAATAAAAAGAAGAATAAAGGGGAAATTATTTTTTTCCTTGTGATAAGAACTCTTAAAATTTACCCTCTTAACAATTTTCCTATATATTGTATAGCAGTGTTAGCTCCAGTCATCATGCTGCACCTCACATCCCTAATGGTATGTACTTTTTGACCACCTTCCTCCAATTACCCCACCGGCCATTCCCCACCTTTGGTAACTGCAAGTCTGATCTCTTTGTGAGTTTGGAAGGGTTTGTTTGTTTGCTTTTTAAGATTCTCATACAAGTGAAATCATCCAGTATTTGTCTTTCTCTGTCTGACATTTCACTCAGCACAATGCATTCAAGGTCCATCCGTGGTATGTTCACAAATGGTAGCATTTCCTCATTTTTTATAGCTGAATAATATTCCATTGTATATAATATATAACACAACCTCTACATGCATTCATCTATGAATGAACACTTAGGTTGTTCCATGTCTTGGCTACTATAAATAATGCTGTTATCTACTGGGGAGGGTGCAGATATCTTTTTGAGTTTGTGTTTTCCATATCTTATATTCCCAAAAGTGTAACTGCTAGATATTTTTAACAAGAAATGGTGGGACAACTTGTTAACCATTTGGAAAAAGATAAAACTAGAGCCATACTTAATAGATTATACATGAACAGACTCCAAATAGATCAGAAATTTAAACCTAAAGAGACCATAAGTACTGGGAAAAGACGTGTGAATTTCTTTAAAATCTCGGCGTAGGGTAAGGTGATTTAACTATGAGTCAAAATCCAGATGCAATAAAAGGAAAAACAGGAAAATCTGGCTAGATAAAAATCTTTAACTTTTGCACAGCAATATTTTTAACACTATAAAATCAAAAGGAAAATGAAAAGCTGGAAAAAAAATATTGACAACATATGTCACAGATGAAAGGATTTATCTGCCTAAAAATTTCTTTTAGATTGAGGGTTAAAAACTACCAAAATCCCAACAGGAAATGGGGGAAAGATATGATCAGACTTTTTAAAAGATATAAAAATGACCTTTAAATAAGAAAAGATGTTCGGACTTACTCTTAAGAAATGCAAATCAAAGCTACACATTTCTCACCTAACACTGGCAAATATTCTGTCAGTGAACCAGTGAGAAACAGGCACTCTCGTATCTGTCTGGTGGGAAAGCAAACATGTACAACAACCCTTTTGGAGGATAATTTGGCAATATTTAATACAATTACATCTGTAATTACATTTGATCCAGCAATCCCACTTCTAGGAATTACCCTGAAGACACACTGTAAATTAAATAACATCATGAAAATACATAAGCACAAGGTTATTCAGTGGAGCATTGTTTGTAATTTCAAAAAAAGTGGAAACAACTTACATGCTCATATATAAGATACTGGTTGAATAAACTATGGCATATCAACACAATGGAATACTATGCATCTTTAAGCAAGAATAAAAAAGGCCTGTAGAGACTGATACAGAGTAATTTTCAAGGTACATTTTTAGGTGAAAAAAATAAAGTGAAAATTCAGGAGTATCTATGTACCTATTTTTGTACCACCTTTTGTAGAAGAAATAAGCAGAAATTAAAAAAATATACATGTGTCCCTGTTCATTAGTACACTAAAAAACCCAGGGAGGATAAACCAGAAACTAATGAAACTGGTTACCCAGTAGGAACAGAATGGGAAGAATGAGAACAGGACAAAAAGGATGACTATACCTGCTGTGTTGTTTTGACTCTTAGAACTAGGTACGTTAAATGTTTTATGTATTCAAAAATACAATCGACAAGGATTGGGAGAGATGGAATGTCAGCAGAAAGAAATAAAACTAAATATACTTCAAATGAATAATATAATCACACTTAATGATGGGGGGAAAACTAAATCAGTGACTCCTGAAACTCAGTGGACTATATAGCCATAAGCGAAAGACCTATTTTTTAATTATGAAGAAATATTTAGTATGATGAGTACACTTATTTTTCAGTGATGTAAGTGAGCAATTCTAAAACTACTTAATATACATTCTAGAACTGAGTGAGTAAATATATTGTGGAAAGTAGAAGCCAGGTTTTTCACTGTCAGAAAAGGGAGTTCTAAAAATAAATACAGGGGCACCTGGGTGGTTCAGTTGGTTAAGCATCTGACTCTTGATCTCAGCTCAGGTCTTGATCTCAGGGTCATGAGGTCAAGCCCGGCACTGGGGTCCACACTGGGCATGGAGCCTACTTTAAAAAAAAAAAAAAAAAAGTAAAAATGAAAAGCGTTACCTTACATGAGGCTAGAAGGAAATCTATGAGATTAGACTAGAATTGGAGATATTGTGAACTCATGGTTTTTAATACATAGAAAAGGAGGGAATTTTTTTATAAAGACAAAATTATATATATATTACCTAACATGGTTGGCTGAGAGGGCCTAAAAGCAATCTCAGTAGCACTAAGCACACCTACCACCAAGATTTAAATACCATTCTTCACTAAAAGTAACCAAAGCTCCTTGGAGAATTGACTCATCCCAGCGCTGAGTACAGGAAAATATAAAATGAGTCTGGAACATTTTTGTTGCAGCAGAAAGTAAGGAAGTGTTTAAAGAATTATGAGGACAGATCAAAAGGACACAGGAGCCAAGTTGAAAGGGCATCCACTAGCCAAACACTGACTAGCCTGACCATCAAAATAAGTACTAACAAATTATAACTACTGAAGAAAATAGGAACCACAAATCTATAGTGATAAATAAACTGAAATTCAAATGAAAAGAGCATATTTATATAGTTCCAAAATACCTCTCCACAAAATATTTCATTACAAAGGGGAAAAGGATAACTTACAGTGAAAAAAGCTGCTAGATACCACCTTACCCAAGTAATCAAATGATCCCCATTAATAGTGAGGCAAACCGAAATCATCTACCACCTGATAATCGGATGCAATGAGAAGAAAACAGCATCACTTTTGTGATACTCCTTTCAAAGATGTATAACCTAATTCTTCTAATCATAAGGAAAGAGACAAACCCAAATTGACAGACAATACTGCAAAATAAATGATCTATAATCTTCAGAAGTACCATGGTCATGAAAAGTCCAGCAAAGACTGAGAAACTATTCAAGATTGAAAGAAATTAAATAAGTATGACATCTTCACATCATTCTGAACTGAATACCTTTGCTATAAAAAAAAAAAAAAAACCATTATTGAACCTCTGATGAAACTTAAACAGAGACTGAAGACTGGATGGCAGTAATGTGTCAATGTTATTTTACTAATTTGATTCTCCTATTAGGATTATGTAAAACAACCTCCTTTGTAAGAAACATATACTAAAACATTAGAGCACAACAAAACATTCACTCAGCTTTACTTTCAAATAGTTTGAGAAACAAAAAGTTCTTTGCATTGTACTCAGAATTAAGCTTGAAACTGTCTCAAAATAAATAAAAAGCAAAATCTTTCAACAGCTGGTGTGCATTAATTAATATCCAACACTTCAAACTGTGGGATCAGGGGCACCCGGCTGGATCGGTCCGTAGAGCATATGACTCTTAATCTCAGGGTCATGAGTTCAAGCGCCATGTTGGGGGTGGAGCCTAGTTTAAAGAATTTTTAAAATAAAAATAAATTGTGGGATCATATCTCTCAGAAAAAATGTGCTGAAATCTTCTGTGCTCCTTTTCACCACTACTGTCAGATGATCTCAGTAAACATCTCAAACTAGTACTGAATGAGGTTCATGTCTTCCCCAAGACATTCACTACAAGTCAACGAGAAGTTCATCCATCCATCCCTTTCCTGTGAACTCTTCCAGATCCCCTGGGACAATGTTCCTTTGGCAAAATCTTTATCTTTGAAATTAATTAGGTGATAGTGTCTTCTGCTACCAATACTTTAATCCTTAAGTTTCCATATCCTGCTGTCTTAAAGGTGGAGGATTTAACATTTGCCTTTTACTCCAAATTAAATAACTAGGAAGCATCCTGTAATATAAGAGATCTTATAAGGACTCCAATAATTGACTCCTGGTTTTTTAAAGGGAGGAGGGGGAGAAACAACCTCCCTTACATTAGGGTAAAGAGTCTTTATGTACAGTCTATCTACAAAAATTGGCAGTTGGTTCTTTGCATTACTATGCCATCGCATGGTACATGGTACATGGTATACAGTAGGTATAGTCAGTAAACACGTACAAGATTTACAAGTGATTCTATACTTTAAGTATTTTCTGAATAACCTCATTCTAACTGAATAATCTCAATTTTAAAGTCTATCATTGCACCCAGGCAATCAACAGGAAGGCACAGACTGGCACAGTTGCTATGTGCTTGAAAATGTCTCTGGAGTTCTCTTCCTTGGCCAAGGACATTCAGTAGCATTAGATCTCGTTTTAGTAGGCCATGCCTTAGCTGACTCAGCATATACTCAAATTGCTCAGAGAGAAGTACCCTTTATAAAGAGGCTTGTAGATTTAAAGTATACTACTAAACAGGCTTGTTAAACTTTTTCAAAATAATAATGTTTAATCTTGGTGTGGGTACGATGAGATACAAACTCTCTGGAAAACAATTTAACAAGACATATAAAGTATGTCCCCTGGAAATATATTCTAAGTCATTCAAAATGAAGGCAAAGATTCATGCACAAAGATGGTGATCAGTTTTTTAATAATTAAAAATGAAGATTCTAAACACCCAGAAAAACGACAAAGCACGTGATGTTCATCAAATACATTACATGGTAATTTCAAATTACGTCATGAGAAATTTTTAGTAACAGGGAAACATTAATACAATCATCCTGAATTAAGTGCACAAAGCATATAAAGTAAAATGAGCATATGAAATTACATATACATATAAAAATTCTCAACTATGTGAAACATATGCACAGATTAAATATTGAGAGAAAATACGCCAAAATAGTAAGAATGGCACTTTCTAAACTGAGGATTATTTCTCATTTTCCTTTCTACTCTCATCCAAACATTCTATAATATGCATGTATTGCTTTTATCATCAGAGAAGAGTATTTTTTAAACAAAATAAAAATATAACAACGTAGTCTTCAAAGCAAAATCAATTCTTACTCAAAATACTCCTTCGACTCACATGAACACTTGGATTCAAGGAACTCAGAATAAAGTCCAAAGTAGTTCTAGTTAGGGCAGCAAGTACCACTACACCATATAATCCTACCAAAGCTTAAAGATAGCCATTTCTTCATATTCCAACTTATTATGCCTATTCAGGAACTATTCTAGAAAATGGGTATATTTACCATGCAGTGAACAAGACAAGACCCTTTTTCTCACAAAACTTAGATTCTGGAGAAAGACAACAGACGGGGGGAGGGGAGGACACGGAATATAATTTCAGGCAGTGCGAAGTGCTATGAAGAAAAACTACAGCAGGGTAAAGGAACGGAGTGAAAAGCGGCTAGTTATTTTAGGTTGGGTGGTCAGAGAAGGCCTCTAAACAAGAGATATCTGATCACGGTGGCCAGTTATTTGGCCAAGTACTGGTCTAGATGTTGCTGCGAAGGTATTTTGTAGATGTGATTTACATTTATAATTGGTACGCTGTAAGTAAAGCAGATTACCTTCCATAATGTACGTGGGCTTCATCCAATAAGTTAAAGGACTTAAGAGCAAAGACTCAGCCTCAAGACTGCAACAGAGAAATCCTGCCTGAGTGTCCAGCCGGCTGGCCTGTCCCACAAATTTCAAATTTGCCAGTCCCCATAATCACATAAGCCAATGCTCTAAAATATCTATCTACCCACCTACCTATGTATCTACCCACTCATCTATCTACTATTGGTTCTGTTTCTCTCAAGAACGCTAGTACACTAGCCACCCTTAGATTCCGTCTCCCTGCTTCCTCTCTTCATTCTATCATCTACACAGCAGCCAAAGATGCTGTTAAATGTTGGAGAGACAAATTACTCCTCTGGTCAAAATTCTCTAATGACGTCCCATCTCATGCAGAATAAAAGCCCCAAATCTTAAGAGTGCCCTATCTCACTTCTTCTCCATAGTACTTAATACTATCAAACATTCTATGTGCTTTACTCATTTTCTTTTTCCCACACTAAAATTTAGGCTCCAAGACAGAGTGGCTTTTTGTCTGTTTTGCGCAATCCTGTATACCCATCTCCTACATTAATCCCTGGCACACAGTAGGAGCATCACAAATATTTGTTGCTTGAAGAAAAACAAATGAGTAAACAATGACTGATTTTTAATTTGGTCTTTGTGCTTTCCTATGTTTTCCAGTTTTCTACACTGAGCATGTATTTCTACTATGATCATACGTTGCTGAGACTACAACCACCCCCCTTAGCTACAGTTCTGCTCTCTGCGGATCAGTTACCCGCACTCGACTACGGTCTGGAGGCAGATGATCCTCCTCTGACATGTCATCAGAAAGTGACCAGTAGCCTAGCGCTACGTCACAGGGCCTACATCATTCACCTCACTTCATCTCATCATGTAGGCATTTTATCATCTGATTTCATCACAAGAAGGTAAGTACAGTACAGTAAGATACTTTGAGAGAGAGAGACACCACATTCACATAACTTTTATACAATGTATTGTTAAAACTGTTCTAGTTCATTATTAGTTTTTGTTAATCTCTTACTGTGCCTAATTTAGAAAGTAAACTTTATAATAGGCATATATGTATAGGATAAGACATAGTATATACAGGGTTTGGTACTATCTGCAGTTTCACACATCCACTGGGGGTCTTAGAAAGTATTCCTCACAGATAATGGGGGAACTACTGTAATGTAAATTAGAATAATCTTTCATTGAAGTTTGGTCAAAATTTAAAAGCCCTAAGAAAGGGCATATCCTTTGACTCGGAATTCTTCCAATGAATAATACAATTTGAGGAATTAATCACAGACACTAAAATTTAGTGACCTTAACATCCATCAAAAGAGACTGATTAAATTACTGTACACCCAGACAATGAAACTCTATACAGTTATTGAAAACAGAGACTTTTACTAATATGAACCGTATTGATAAAAATCATGTTATAATTCAGTATATAGAGTATGGGCCTATACATAAACAAAGAAACAAAAAATATATATACATACATATATAGAAATAAAATGTCAAGAAAATAAAAGAATGGACACTAAAATGAATTGAGATTATGATTGGTTCATTTCTTTTTCATACTTCTCTTAAAATTTTTGCAATGAAAAAGTGTTACTTTCATAAATGGAATAATATAAATCAATAGAAATACATAAAACTAGTATTTTTGTAAGTAACATAACATATGTCTGTTATATGAGGGATAAGACATCATTTTTGTTGAAAAAGTAAAGACATTTTCTAATGTGGTCTGAATCCCATTTGTTTGCTTCCCTATCCCCAAATTATACTGTTAAACCTTATCATCATACACTCTGTTTTAGAAACCATAAATTAAAACTGTCAGTAACACAAGAGGTAAGTTTTAATTTTCCTATAGTAGAGGCTTTCTTTAGTGCACTGAACTTTCAAAATCTATGAATGGTGCCTGGGTGGCTCAGTCAGTTCAGTGTCCAACTCCTGATTTTGGCTCAGGTCACGATCCCATGTTTGTGAGATCAAGCCCTGTGTCAGGCTCCTCATGCTGGGTGTGCAGCCTGCTTAAGAGTCTCTCTTTCTCTCTCCCTCTGTCCCCCCCACCCTGCTCTCTCTCTCAAAATAAATAAATAAATAAATAAATAAATAAATAAATAAATAAATAAAATGGTCCAACCTCCATGAAATCAATTCAGCCATACCTATCCAAAAAAAGCACCACCCACTCTGTGATAAACCACTGAGCTATACACTTAAGATTTCTGCACTTTTCTATAACTATGTTGTATTCAAAAAAGAAAAAAAAAAACTGTACTCTTCTTTCTCACCACCAACCCCCCACACCAAATCTAGGAATGATAAAAGTACCACTGATGAAAGACTTAATTTAGACTTTATATAATCTGGGGACATGTTTGTAATATAGCGTTAAGTAAATAAAGAAAGTAAAAGAAGGTGCTATATCAGTTCTTCTAGGGTGAGCCCATTCTCCCTATTTAAAAAAAGGAGGAGAAATCCCTTAATTGTAGAGTTATATACCCTCAGGTTAAAAACAAACAAACAAAAAAACCCCAAATACACAATGGTAGACAACAAACTGTTAACATCTGGATGCGGGGGGGGGGGGGG